>NW_006408887.1:1391571-1405329 GCF_000296735.1 Chrysochloris asiatica | reverse complement strand
GAGAGAAGAGGAAATAAAGTGAGTTCATAATAAGCTGAAACAAGACTCAAGGGAACCATATATAAACAAATTCACCAGATTGGTTACTTGGGCACTCAAACCAGGAGAATAGCCCTCTAATATGATAAATGAATATATAAAGAGGAAGCTAAATTGTGCTTGGTGCTCCACCTCTTCTTTTTTCACAAGGCGGATGCCCATTCTTATTTCTCTGTAAGAACGTCTATGTTTAATGAATCATTCATTTCCCTAAGCCTCTTGTCTTTCTAATTTCTTTTGTATGGACTATGTTACACTTCTCCAGTTCTTTGGAAGGACAGTAGCACCATTCCAGGGACAACATTTCAACCCTGACATTTATATGATTATCTCAATAGAAGCAGAAAAAGCATTTGAAAATTTATTTAAATAATTAAAAAAAAAAAAAGTCAGTGAATTCTAGTAGAAAACTTCCTCAACCTGATAAAGGGTATCTACAAGAAACCAACAACTGATATCATATGAAATAGTAAATGATTACAAGCTTTGCCTCCTAGTCTGAGAATGATGCTGGGATGTTTGCTCTTATCCCTTCTATTTAAATTGTACTTGAGGTTATAGCTGGTGCAATAATACAAGAAAAAATATTTAAAAGGAATGCAGATTAGAGAATGGACAGAAAAAATATCATTATTTACACGTGACATCCTTGTATACACAGAAAACACAAACATAACATAATTAATAAATTATTTTTAGTAAGATTTTAGGATGTAAGTTCATTACAGAAAAATAAATTATTTATGTGTAAGAGTCCTGGTGTGGCACTTTGGGTTAATGCACTGGACTGCAAAGTCAGTTTGAAGTTCAAGGTCAAAGGTTCAAGCTCACCAGCTGCTCCTAGGACTGACTCAACGGCATTTAACAACAACAACAATAATAGCAATGAATAATTGGAATACGATCTTTATATTGCATTATAACTATTTCTTTGTTTTATATTTTTACTTTTACTGTAATTGGGTGAAGGTTTACAGAGTAGAACAGTTTTCAATTAAATAATTCATGCCCATTTTGTTCATGTAATTGATTTCAATCCCCCCAATGTAACATACTTATCCTACTCCCTCCATGTGTTTTCTCTTTCCATTACTTCTAGCCCTTCTAAACTTTGTCTTGGGTAAAAAGCTACCCTTTTGATCTAAATGGTTGATTATCCTAAGGTCTGCCTGGTGTTATTCCCCTTATAGGCCAGTCTATTGTTTGGCTGAAAACTGAACCATGAGGGTGAGTTATGTTATGACAATTAACCTTGGTGTCCGCAACACACTCAATGCAGTTGGCTATGTCTAAGCAGTTTTCATAACGTTGGCACTGTAGGATAAGCACAGGATATCTAACTGAAAAGATGGCAGTTCAAATCCAACAGTCTTCCCTTGGAAACCCTACACAGAGTAGAAACTGACTCCATGGCACACAACAACAACATATTCCACCGCATTCATAGATATATTTGTAGCAAAGTTGAACGCATATAAATAAATATCCTCTGTCAAATCTATGTATATTCCTGGATACACTCCCATTCTCTCTCCCACAGTCACTCACTTGTTGTTGTTATGTGCCGTGGAGTCAGTTCCCACTCAAAGTGACCCTCTTCAGGGTTTCCGAGGCTGTAAATCTTTACAGAAGCAGAAAGCCTCATCTTTCTCCCGTGGAACAGCTGGTAGTTTTGAACTGCTGACCCTGAGGTTAGCAGCCCAATTTGTAACCACTACACTACCAGAGCTCCTTATGTTGTTGTTATTGTTAAGTGCCGTCGAGTCAATTCTGACCCATAGCGACCCTGTGTAGGGTTTCCAAGGAGTGACTGGTGAGCTTGAACTGCCAAGCTTGTGGTTCAAATTGACTTTGCAGTCTAGTGCCTTAACCCACAGCACCACACCAGACTCCTGTAGCAGGTGGTCAATGAGTCTTCTACCAATCCTGACTCCACGTTCTTCTTCATATAATCCAGCTTCTCAGATTAGTTGCTCAACATACATTGGATAAGTATAGTAAAAGAATACAACCCTGGTGCACATCTTTCCTAATTTTAAGCAATTCAGTGTCCCCTTGTTCTGTTTCAATGACTGACTACCTCTTGGTCTATGTACAGGTTCTTCAAGAGCATGTTCAGGAATACTAATTCTCCACAGTGTTGTCCATAGCTTGTCATGATTCACACAGTCGAAAGCCTTTGCACATTCAATAAAGCACAGGTAAACATCTTTCTGGTATTCTCTGCTTTCAGAAAAGATCCATCTGACATCAGCAATGATATCTCCCATTCCACATCCTCTTCTGAAACCAGCTTGAACCTCTGGCATTTCCCTGCCAAAGTACTGTGGCAGCCATTTAAAAATTATCTTTAGAAAAATTTTACTTGTTTGTAATATTAATGACATTGTCCTAGGATTTCTGCATTTCATTGAGTCACCTTTCTTTGGAATGGGCACAGATATGGATCTCTTCCAGTCAGTTGGCCAGGTAGCTATCTTCCAAATTTCTTGGCATAAATGATTGAGTGCCTCCAGTGCTGCATCAGTTCGCTGAAAAATTTCAATTTGTATTCCATCAGTTCCCAATGCCTTGCTCCTTGCCAATGTCATCAGTGCAGTTTGCACTGCTTCCTGCAGTATCATTGGCTCTTGATCATACACCACCTCTTGGAATGGTTAACATCAATCATTTCTTTTTGATAGTTACTCTATGCATTCCTTCTATCTTCTTTTGATGCTTTCTGCATCATTCAGTATTTTGCCAAAAGAATCCTTCAATATTGCAACTCAAGGCTTCAATTTTTACTTCAGTTCTTTCAGCTTGAGTAATGCTAAGTGTGCTCTTCACTTTGGGTTTTCTAACTCCATATACTTGTACATTTCCTTATACTACTTGACTTTGTCTTCTAGAGTTTGAAATTTGAAATTTTCTGTTCAGCTCTTTACTTCTTCTTTCTTCAATTTGCTTTAGCATCTTTACCCTGGAGAGCATGTTGTAGAGTTTCTTTTGACGTCCATTTTGTCTTTGAGTGATAGTTTACATGGAAGAACATCAGCTTTACATTCATCCTACCATATTTCATTTCATTGCAATGACTACAATCCCCTCCATGCATCATCTTTCAACAGCATTTGCTTCCATTCCCTCTGTTTGTTTGTTTTTTAGATGTACATTGAAGCTCTTCCTTTTCTTTTTAATTGCATTTTGCTTTCTTCCTGTATGATGTTCTTGATGTCATCTCACAATTCTTCTGGTTTTCAATCATTAGTGTTGAATGCATCAAATCTATTCTTGAGATGATCTCTAAATTCAGGTGAGATATGTCATATTTTGTTTTAACTTTCTTTAGTTTCAGCCTGGATTTGCATATTGATGATCTGTTCCACAGTTTGCCCCTGGTCTTGTTGTGGCTGATGATACGGAGCTTTTTTAATGTCTCTTTCTACAGATGTAATCAATTTGATTTTTGTGTTTTCCAACTGATGTCATCTATATGTATAAAAGTCTTTATGTATGTTGATTAAAAAATGTATTTACAATGGTCTTAAAAAGTTCTATCATGCAATCTCCAGCACAATTTTTTATCACCAAAGGTATATTTTCCAACTACTGATTCTTCTTCATTTCCAACTTCTGTATTCCAGTCACCAGTAATTTTTGATGTCTTGATTGCATGTTTAATCAATTTCAGACTGATGAAATTTCCCCATACCTGGCTTTAGTGGTTCATGCAAAACTTTGAATAATAAAGGTATTAACTGATCTTTCTTGTAAGTGTATGGATATTATCTGATTATTGACAGCATTATACTTCAGAATAGATCTTGAAATGGTCTTTTTGATGATGAATGCAACGCCATTTCTCTTCAATTTTTCATTCCTGGCATAGTAAACCATGTGATTGTCAGTTTCAAAATGGATAATACCTGCCCATTTCAGCTCACTAATGCTTAGGATATTTATCTTTATGCATTCCATTCCATTTTTTACAATTTCCAATTTTCTTAGATTCAGACTTTGTACTTTCCATGTTCCAATTATTAATGGATGTTTGCAGCTGTTTCTCCTCATTTTGAGTTGTATGCCATCAGGAAATGAAGGTCCTGGAAGCTTTACTTAATTAATTAATTCCATCACAGGAAACTCTACTTTGAAGAGGCAACACTCCCAAGTAATATTTTGAGTGCCTTCTAACCTGAGGGGCTCATCTTCTAATAATATATCTGGCATATTCTGGTGGTCTTTATCATGTTTCAATATTAAGTATTCTGGTGCTGACAGTATTTCACTGCTATGCTTAAGGTTTTCAGTGACTGAACATTTGGCTCAAGAGAAACAATTGTGAAGACGGTTCAGGATCGCTCGATGTTTTGTTCTGTTGTACTATGATTTGCAGCCAACTCAATAGCACCTAACAACAACAATAATTATAAATTAAGTATGGCCCTATTAAAGTTCATCATCTACAATTTAAATAAAATGGGTGACAGCCAAATATAGGGCCACAGCTAACTTTTAAATAGCCTCCTCTATGAACTAAATAAACAGCTAACAGCCATATTAAAAAAAAAAAAAAAAATGAGAGGGGAAGTACTTTTACTCCTATCCTCTGCCAACACACAGCTCCAATTTGCTTCTAAGAACAGCCAACCTGAATAAGGCTGAGAGAGCTTAAGAGAAGGGGGATGTGAGCAGAGGAAACCATGCCTTTAGGAAATATACAAAGACCCTGAGAGCCTGGAGGGGAGGACTTTAATGGACATGCATTTTATTATTTCATCTGAAGCACGCATTAAAAAGTCACAAAGATAGGGGTAAGACTCAGATTCTACTCTCACGACTGACTGAGAAAGCCCCTTTAAAAAAAAAACAAAAAATGATAAAATAAGAACTTTAGTAACAGGGATCTGGCAGTCAAGAGTAAAGTGAAAAAGTCTCAGTTATTGGCAGGAACACTCCAAGGCCCACCACAAGGTAGCCCTACAGGACTCTGAAGACTAAAATCTGTGTGAGAATTTTCTCATCTATCAGTGACTATTGAGCTAAACCAATGCAGACTCTCCAAAAGAAAAAGCCATTAAAAGGCAGAGTGTCCAAAAGTGGAACAAATCCTTACAGCAAGGATCATTCCCACCCCTCCATACACAAAGTAGACAGGGATGGGCAACTTGGGCATGGGCTACCCAAAATGGGGGGCTACAAAGGCAAGAAGTGATTGGCTTACAAGCTTTCAAGATGGAGCCTAGATTCAGAGGGCATGAAGGAAGGTAGAATCTCCACGGAGTAGTAGACAATCTGTGTCGGCAAGGCTGATGAAATGAAATGCAGATGGGTCTCTTGTGATACAATAATGAATAATTGTTATCAGGACTGCTTTTGAGGGTTGGAAATGTAAAGGCAGATGTTTTGTAGCAAGGAAGGGAGTGATTAACTTTTCAGGCTAGGAGTGGAGGTCTCTGGATCCATTAATGAAAAGAGCAGAGAGCAGGACCCTACCCAGAGAAGCAGTGATGCCTGAGATGGAGGCAGAGACGATGACGTGGAGAGATGGAGCAGTTGGGGACTTTAGACACAGAGAGGGAGAGGGGCTGTGTGCTGACAACCAGGGGGCAGGCTTGTAGTGTATACCCTTTGGTTGGTTGATGATGCATGAAGGGGATTGTAACCATAACAATGAAACAATATACGATAGAATGAATGTAAAACTAATGTTCTCCCACAATAAAACATTTAAAAAAAAAAAAAGAAAGAAGGCAGAGTGTTATGAGCATTCTAGAACAGGGTGCCCTGTGGTTTTCCCCTGGAGATCAGCTTGGCAAGGCCCACCATGGCTGATGTCCTTTTCCTTGGAGGAGGAAGGGTGGTGCTCTTGATGGATTCTGAAGGTCTGCTCAGCTCCCCACCAGAAAACCATCACCATATTTACAGTAGAGCCTTGGATTTCACTTGATGAAGAATGTAAGAAGACTGAATTTTTATTAGATGTGAGAGTTGCCTTCTCCATTTTGACCCAAAATTCAGACCTACTCTTGGGTTGTGATTGTACAGTTATTGAGATCAATAGAAGAAACATTTAATAGCTATGAGACTTAATAAGATATTTTGTTTTTCCCTTGTCATATGAGGTAAGACAAAGAAAACTTTGCCATGTTCTTTCCTATATGTCCTTGAATCTCCAGTCCCCTTACTGGGAAGAGACTTATTAATTAAACTTGGAGCAACTGTAGACTTGAAAAAAGGAAACTCACTGTAAATATAGATTAGAGTAAGAGATTAAAATGCCTACTTTTCTAGCTAAAGGGAAGACTCCTGAATTTAAAAATAAACTATTGTCTAAATATTGCCTCCCCCAGTAAGGATAAGTACCAAACTCTTAGTCAGTACACCATGAACCTGAGGGATGCCTAGGGTTCCCATTTAAGAAAAATGTTTATTGTAAAAGGAATAATTATGGACAATCTCTTCCTTGCCTATCTCTGCTATTCAAAGTCCACTCCCCCTATTTGGGAAGCAATCATTTTGTCCCTGCTAGGTATAGGTTCTAGATCCGGGGGGGGGGGGGAATTATTCCAAGGTATATAGAGATCTCCAAGGAATATTGGGCTTACAGATGCTGAAAGGAGACAAAGCTGGCAAAGAGGAAGTCTTTCCTAGAGCTGGCACTCTGAATTTGAACATCTAGTCTCCTAAACAGTGAAAGAAGAAATTTCTGTTTGTTAAAGCTATTCACTGTTACAGCAGCATTAGATAATAAAGACAATGGCCAAGTCTACCTCAAACTAAGCCAACTCTATTCTGAACTTTTTGCCAATGTACTTCATTATCCTAGCCTCACAGCTTCCCCACCTCTTTCCCAGGAAGAATCATAAATAAACACGAGAGCCTTCCCTGCCTTCCCTGTGACTTCCAGCATCACCCAGGCCTTATTTTCCAGCTACATATCCTTCTTCTTTGCTTCTTTCACATTCCACTCACCAGTCATTATCAGTGCATTTTTATTGCAATTTAACACTAAGGAAGTTGGTAGAAATCTCCAATTTAATCATCATTGTCTTTAGTGTTTGGTGCTTATTTCTGAATAATACTGATATTAACTGGTCTTCCTTGTGGGCATATAGACATTATTCTATCATAGACAACATTGTATTTCAAGAGGGATCTTGACATGCCCTTTTTGATGATGAATGTTATGCCACCCTCTTCAATATCTCATTCCCAGCATAGTAAATCATTTAATTGTGTGATTCTAAATGGCCATTACCAGTCCATTTCAGATTACTAATGGCTAGGACACCTATGTATTCCATTTCACCTTTTAAAATGTTTTATTGTGAATTATGTGATAGTTTACATGGTAGAACACTGGCTTTACATTCATCCTATCATATATCATTTCATTGTCATGGTTACAATCCCCTCCATACGTCATCACCCAACCAAAGGGTATACCCTGCAAGGCTTCCTCCTGGTCGTCAGTATACAGCCCCCCTCCCTCTCTGCATCTAGAGTCCCCAGCCACTCCCTCTCTCCATGTTATCGTCTCTGACTCCATCTCTGGTGTCACTACTTCGCTGGGTAGGGTCTTGCACTCCGTTCTTCTCCTTTGATGGTCCCAGGGACCTCCGCTTCTGGACTGCAAAGTCAACCACTCCCATCCTTTTGCTACAAAATGTCTACCTTTACATTTCCAACCCTCACAGTCAGTCCTGATAGCAATTATTCACTATTGTGCCACATGAGTGCCATCTCCATCTTTCATCTGCCCCACCCAGACAGATTGGATAGTAGTCCTGGAGATTCTACCTTCCTCTGTGCCCTCTGGATCTAGGCTCCCTCTTGGAAGCTTGTAAACCAGTCACTTCTTGCCTTTCATTTTGATGATTTCTAGTTCCATGGCACATAACCAACCAATCAACCAAGATTTCCTAGAGTCATACTTTGTACAGCTGTTGTGATTATTAATGGATGCTTGTAGCTATTTTTTTCTCATTTTGAATTGTGCTGCACCAGCAGATGAAGGTCCAAAAGCTTTACTCTATCTATATTATTAAGGTCAACTCTACTTTGAAGAGGCAGCTCTTCCCAGTCGTATGTTTAGTGCTTCCAACCCGAAGAATTCATCTTCTGCTACTATTTCAGACAATATTCCTCTGATATTCATAAGACAATGTTTCAATGCTATTCATAAATTACTAACCCTCCATAAATAGTCCACATCTCCCTCTTCCTAATCTATCTTAATCTGGAAGGTCCACTGAAACCTGTCTACCATGGGTGACCCTGCTGGTGGCATAGCTTTCAGCATCACAGGAACCAATACACAAGCCACCATGGTACAACAAACTGACAAATGAATAGTAGTGCTTTATTGTTGTTTTTATGTGCTATCTAGTCAACATCAACTCATAGTGACCTTATGAACAAAAGAATAAAATACTGCCTGCTCCAACACCAACCTCACAATGGTTGCTATGCTTGAGCCCATTGCTGCTGCCACTGTGTCAATCCATCTCTTTGGGGATGTTCGTCTTTTTTGCTGACCCTCCACTTTACCAAGTCCTTCTCTAGGGACTGATCCTTTCTGATAGTATGTCCAAAGTATGAGAGATGAAGTCTGGCCATTCTGGCTTCTAAGGAGCATTCTGGCTGTAGTTCTTCCAACACAATTTTTTTTTGTTCTTTTGGCAGTCCATAGTATATCTAATATTCTCCTCTAACACCAGAACTCAAATGTACCAATTCTTCTGTGGTTTTCTCTATTCATTGTCCAACTTTTACATGCATATGAGACTATTGAAAATACCATGGCTTGGGTCAAACACACTTTTGTCCTCAAACTGACATCTTTGATCTTGAACACTTTAAAGAGGTCATTTGCAGCAGATTTGCCTCATATGATTTCTTGACTGCTTCTTCCAAGTGTGTTGCTCGTTGATCTGAGCAAAATGAAGTCTTTGACAACTTCAACTCCATTCATCTTGATGTTATTTTTTTGGCCCAGTGGTGAGGAGTTTTGTTTTCTTTACATTGAAGTGCAACCCTTACCAAAGGCTGTGGTCTTTGATTTTCATCAGTAAGTATTTTAAGTCTTCTTCACTTTCAGCAATCAAGATTGTATCATCTGCATATCATAGGTAGTGCTTTTGTTGTTGTTAAGTGCCATCAAGTTGGCTCCAACTCATAGCGACATTTTATAGGGTTTCTGAGGGGCAGCTTGTGAGCTTGAACTGCCAACCTTGCAGTTAAAACCAAATTTGCAGACCAGCACATTAACCCACAGCACCACACCAGGATTCCAGGTTTTGCTTTGTTGTTGTTGTTGTTAAGTGCCATCAAGTTGGTTCCAACTCATAGCAACCCTGTAGAGGGTTTCCGAGGAGTGGCTGGTGAGCTTGAACCATTGACTTTGAAATGCAAACCGACCATGCAGTCCAGCACATTGTCCACAGTGCCACACCAAGACTCCAGGTTGTGTTTTAGTGCCTACTTAATTTTTTTGAATTTCCTTTTTTATTCTAATGAAAACACTTATTGATTGTCTTTGAGGTTAACTTGTAATATATTAATTTCTTCCCAAGTTAAAAAAAAAGTCTGTTCTGTTGTGAAATCTATTTGATTTTCTCTCCATTTGGAAGTTCTATAACTACACTATTTATTTCTTCTATTTACTTTGTAGTTGTCTTTGTTTTTGTTACAAATTGATATCTCTAGTTCCCTATTTTCAGTTTGTGACAACAGAGTTCCTGGCTCTAGACGGAGTTCCTATAGACTTAGGTGTTGATTATGTTTAGGGAACAGCATCCATAAGTAATTTGTGGAGGTCCTTAATATAGCTGGTTTCAGTATTTGTCAGGACCAGAGGGCAGTTGGGAGCAGGGTGACTGGTTATTTGTGTCTCTGTTAGTCTACTGCTGGCCTGGTAGCCCTGGCTCTGTGAGTTCTGTAGGTCTGGAACTTAACCTGCCTGAATCCTGGCAACAATGTGGTTCAGTTGGCACCTTCCTCACTCTGGCATGGCTCACAACCACATGCCTCTTAACTCTCAGAGAGCTGGGTCTGTGATAGGAATAGACAAGGGAGGGGTCAGCCACATCTCTGGTCACCAGAAAAACTAGAGGGAATCACAGCTTCTTGTCACCAGTTCCTGGTGTGAATCTGCACTGCCAGGACACCATCTGTTTCCAAAGAAGTTCAAGATGGCCAATCCACATCTGGATGGCAGACCAGTCACTCTCCTATTTTTACCACCCCTGTTCAGCTTCTCCTCTCAGTAAGTATCCAATCCACATCTCTAGCCTCTCCTCTGTATATCAGGATTCCAGGATTATCATCTGTGTCTGTTCCATTTGGTCTCCATATCTGTGTTGTAGAGGGTCTGTGTAACACACCTACTTAGTCCACAATCTTGCAGAAAGACATCAAATGCATATCTTCTTGTATTTTCTGATATTAGGGAAGTTTTCACCCAACAACTCTTTGACAATTTTCTTTGTACTTTTTTTTTTTCTTTCTTTCTTATTTTCCAATCCTGAAATTCCAATCACATGTAAGTGTTTCCTCTTTATGGTGCTCAATATAATTCTTAGGCTTTTTTTCTGTTATTACTTCTTTTTCTAACTGTTCCTCTAACAAATTAATATTGAGACTTGTCTTCACTCTCACTAGTTTGCTCTTTCATTCATTCAATTCCTTTTTATTTCCCCTTTCAATTTACTACCTATTTATGAAATCTTAGTATAAATCCTCTGAATTTCTATTTGCTGTTTTGTATGGTTCCTAAATTTTTCATTTATTTTGTCAATCTACAATTCTTGTAGTGGTTTCCTAAATTCTTCTAAACTGTAGTCTGTGTTTTTTGTTTTTTTGTTTTTAATTTTGTTGGCAGTTTTCTTGATCTTTCTCTCAATCATTTGATAACTGTTGCTGTTTTTATTGTTGTTAACTTTTGTCAATTCTGTTCCGACTCATAGCAACCCTGTATAGGGTTTCCAAGGTACAGCTGGTGAGCTTGAACCACCAAACTTGTGGTTCAAACTGACCTTGAATTAACCTGAATTACCACACCAGTAATCCCATTTAATAACTGGTGGTGGTTATGTGCCATGGAGTCAGTTCTGACTCATAGTGACCCTGTACAGGGTTTCCGAGGCTGTAAATCTTTATAGGAGCAGAAAGCCTCATCTTTCTCCCATAGAACAGCTGGTAGTTTCAAACTGCTGACCTTGCAGTTCGTATCCTGATTCATAGCCACAACGCTACCAGAGTTCCTTATTTGATAACTAAGTATCATTATTTTGAAATTTTTATCAGGTAGCTCCAATGTCATTTTTTCCTTAACAAATCTTCTGGTTTGTATTTTTGCCACTTGTTTGTGTCTCTTTGTCTTGTTTCTTTATATGAACTGAAATTGACTGCTATAAGATATTTTGTTGTTGTTGTATTCATATTCAATTGGTGTGTTCTTAGGCATTCATCAACTATCTTCTGATGGCTATGATACAGAATAAAAGTAAAATGAAAAAACATATTACAGCAAAAAAATAATAAAGATAAAGAAAAAAAAAATGAAAAAATAGACCTCCATCAACCTGAAGATGAGAGAGAGAAGAGGAAGAGCTAGTTGGTCCAAAGTGTGGTGAGACTTGGGGACTCCTGAGCCCATGGACAAGGACATAACCACAGAGGGTTAGAGCTGAGAGTGAAGTGTCTGGCTGATATAAAGTGAAGGAAGATGTATAAAAAAATCCCAAGCTTGTAGATAATACCCATTCAACCTAGCTTCAAAGGCTTGATGATCAGAACTTGACTAGAGGAAGATTTTTTTTTTTTTTAAGTTTTTGATAAAGGAAACTAGTATAAATTGCTACAATTTGATGAACTTGACCTATACTTATGATGTAGTAGCTCAAAATAACAACTGAGAGGGCAGTAGTCCTCACATCCAAAATCAATCCTATCCACACTGTATACAGGGTTGATAGGGACAGGCAACTTAGACATTGGCTACCTAAAATAGAAGGGGTTATAAAGTCATGAAATGACTGGCTTACAAGTTTTTTAGAGGGAGTTTAGTTTCAGAGTGTGGGGGAGAAGGTACAACCCCCACTGAATAGATTTCATCTTTTAGACGGATCTTCTGAAAGAAGATAAATCAAACTCTAATAGAATTGAGGATAAGATTATTATGATTCAATAGTGAGTAATTGTTAACATGACTAATTGGGACTGTCACAACTGTATAGGTAGAAGCTTTGTAATAAAAAGAGGAGTAGTTAATCTTACAGTCCAGAAACAGAGAACCCTAGAACCATCAAAGGAGAAGAGCACAAGCAGAATGTGAAACTCTATCCAGAGAAGCAGTGATACCAAAGATGGAGGCGGAGATGAGGACATGGAGAGAGAGAACAGCTGAGGACTTTAGACTCATGGGAAGAGAAAGGCTGTGTGCTGATGGCAGGACACAGGCTTTCAGAATGTGCCCTTTGGCTGTTTAAATGGTTATATATTCCTGAGTGTTTTCATGTACATCCAAAAAAACAAATAGAAATAGAAGCAAATACTGTTGAATGATGATGCACGGAGGAGATAGTAATCATTGCAATGAAATGATGAGTGTAATACCAATGTTCTCCCTTATAAATTATCACTCAATTCACAATAATAATAATAATAATAACTTATATAAATAAATAAATAAGCTCTGGCATGGAACAGAATCTTTAAAAAATGCAAAAAAGGAAACAACAGTAAGAAAAAAGAATTTGATTAATAAAATGGAAAGCAAAATAAAAATGGGAAGTGGAAATGAAAAGAGGAAAAAGAAAACACAAAACTAGAGTGGTGGAACAAAGAAAACAGCAGCACCAAACAACAACAAAAAACCCACAGCAAAATGACTGCAATCAATTCATATGTATCAATAATTACAGTAAATGTCAATGAATTCAATGCACCAGTAATATATAAAGAATAGCAGAATAAATTAAACAACAACAACAGGATCCTTCAATATGTTGTCTACAAAAGACACAAAAGATACAAGGACAAAAATAGATTAAAAACCAAAGGGTGGGGAAAATATGTCAAGCTACTGACAATAAACCATGAACATAAGTGGCAATATTATTTTCTGATAAAATAGACTTTAACACAAAAATCAGGATAAGAGACAAAAAAGGACATTATCTCATGATTAAAGGGTTAATTGAACAAGAAGAAATAGCCATAATAAATATCTATGCTTTTAGTGAAAGAGCCTCAAAATAAATAAATCAAACTCTAATAGAATTGAAGAAAGAAATAGACAATTCTACAGTAAAGTTGTTGTTGTTGTTAAGTTCTGTCAAGGTGATTCTGACTCATAGCAACCCTCTACAGGGTTTCCAAGGAGTCACTAGTGGGTTTGAAAGACTGACCTTGTGCTTTGCAGCCCAGTGCTAATCCTACAGCACCATACCAGGATTCCACAATAACAGTAGGAGATACTAATACACAACTTTTGATAAAGGACAAAACATCTAGAAAGAAACTTAACAAGAACAGAGAAGAACTAAAGAACATAACCAACTAACTTGACCTCATAGAACAAGTTTTTTCCAGTGCTTGTTCAATACTCCAGAATAGATCACGTGTTAGACCACAAAACAAGCCTCAGTACATTTAAAAACATCAGAGTGTTATAAAACATCTTATTAGATCACAATGCTATAAAATTAGAAATCAATCAAATATGATGGT
>NW_006408887.1:1381632-1391021 GCF_000296735.1 Chrysochloris asiatica | reverse complement strand
TATCGATAATTATACTGAATGTAAATGGATTAAATGCACCTGCTAAGAGATGGAGAGTGACAGAATGCATAAGAAAACAAGATCCTTCAATATGCTATCTGCAAGAGACACATATTACACATAGAGACAAAAACAGATTAAAAGTCAAAGGATGGAAAAAATAAACTAAGCTAATTGCAATAAAAAACTAATAGGAGTGGCAGTACTAATCTCTGATAAAATAAACTTTAAGGCAAAAAAACCAGCATAATAAATAAAGATGGACATTATCTCATGATTAAAGGGACAATTGAACAAGATGACACAACCATAATAAATACCTATGCTCCCAATGAAAGAGCTCCAAAATATATAAAGCAATATTGTGTTGGAAGTCTAAACCAGAACTATAGGCATGAAAGGGAAACTAAAGACATCCAAATTGGCAAAGAAAAATAAAAAATCTATTTGCCCAGAACTCAGTTCCAGTCTTGGCATTTCCTGCAGCCTCCTCCTTTTTTAACATGAGTGATGTCACTGTGTACTTCACTAAGGATTTCCTTGCAGGTGGAGTGGCCATGGCCATCTTTAAGACCACTGTAGCACCCATAGTGGGTCAAGCTGCTGCTACAGGTACAGCATGGCAGCTATCAAATCACCATACATAGGCAGTACAAGTGCACTATCAGTTGTGTGGTTAGTATCCCAAAGAACAGGGAGTCTTGTCCTTTTGGTATGGTAACCTGGCTAATGTCATCTAGTACTTCCCCACCCAAGATCTTGACTTTTCCTTCAAAGATAAATACAAGCAGATCTTCCTGGGTTGTGTGGACAAGAGAACCCAGTTTGGGTGCTACTTTGTCATGAATCTGGCATCCTGTAATGCTGCCGGGGCCACATGCTTGTGCTTTGTGTACCCTTTTGATTTTGCTGGTACCAGTCTAGTAGCTGATGTGGAGAAAGCTGGTACTGAAAGAGGTCAAAGGCCTTGTCCAGATAAGATCTCCAGTTATGATGGTATTAAGGGTCAGTCCCAATGAACCTAAAGGAAGAAGTCCAAGATGCATTGAAGACATTGGCAAAGAACAAGGCCCTGGGAATTGATGGAATACAAATAGAAAAATTTCAACAAACTGATGCGACACTGGAGGCACTCACTCATATATGCCAAGAAATTTGGAAGACAGCTACTTGGCAACTGACTGGAGGAGATCCATATTTGTGTCCATTCCAAAGAGAGGTGACCCAACAAAATGTGGAAATCATCAGACGATATCATTGATACTCCATGCAAGTAAAGTTTTACTAAAAGTAATACAAAAATGATTGTAAACATTCATTGGCAGAGAACTTAGGAGGTTTAAGCTGGTTTCAGAAGAGGGCGTGGAATGAGGGATATCACTGCTGACGTCAGATGGATCTTGGCTGAAAGTAGAGAATACCAGAAAGATGTTTACCTGTACTTTATTGACTATGAAAAGGCTTTCAATTGTGTGGATCATGACATGCTATGGACAACATTGTGAAGTATGAGTGTTCTGGAACACTTAATAATGCTAATGAGGAACCTATACATAGATCAAGAGGCAGTTGTTTGAACAGAACAAGGAAACACCAAATGGTTTAAAATTAGGAAAGTTGTGTGCCAGGGTTGTATTATTTCACCATACTTATTCAATCTGTATGCTGAGCAAATTATCCGAGAAGCTGGATTATATGAAGAAGTATGTGGCATCAGGAGTGGAGAAAGTCTCATTAACAACTGCGCTATGCAGGTGATACAACCTTGCTTGCTGAAAGTGAAGAGGACTTAAAATACTTACTGATGAAGATCAAAGACCACAGCATTGGTATGGGTTGCATCTCAATGTAAAGAAAGCAAAAAGTCCTCAACACTGGACCAATAAACAACATTTTTATTAATGGAGAAAAGATTGAAATTATCAAAGACTTAATTTTGCTTGGCTCAACCATCAGCACGCATGGAAGCAGCAGTCAAGAAATCAAATGACATTGCATTAGGCAAATCTGTTGCACAAGAACTTTTTTAAGTGTTGAAGAGTGCAGATGTCAGTTTGAGGATTAAGGTGCACCTGACTCACGTCATATATTTTCAATAACCTCATATGCATCTGAAAGTTGGACAATGAATAAGGAAGACCATAGAAGAACTGATGCATTTGAGTTGTGTTGGAGGAGAATATTAAAAGTACCATGAACTTCCAAAAGAACAAACAAATCTGTGTTAGAATAAGTACAGCCAGAGTGTTCCTTGGAAGCCAGGATGGCCAAACTTCATCTCTCATACTTCAGACGTGTTATCAGGAATGACTAGTCACAGGAGAAGGATATCATGTTTGGTAAAGTGGAGGGTTGAAGAAAAATAGGAAGACCCCAAAAGAGATGGGTTGGGACAGTGGCAGTAGCTATGGGCTCAGTCATAGCAACAATTGTGAGGTTGGCCCAGGACCAGGCAGTGTTTCATTCTGTTGTGCATAGGGTTTCTATGATTTGGTACCAACTCAGTAGCACCTAACAACAACAACAACAACAAAAAGGGTCTGTCCCAAGGCTTTAATGTTTCTGTGCAGGGTATTATCATCGACTGAGCTACCTGCTTTGGAATTTATGATACTACAAATGGAATGCTTTCAGATCCCAAGAAAACTCACATCTTTGTCAGCTAGATGATCACTCATTCCATCACAACTATTACCAGGTTGACTTCCTACTCATTTGACACTGTTCATCACCACATGATGATGCAGTTAGGGCACAAAGGAACTGATATCATGTACACAGGCATCCTTCACTGCTAAAGAAATACTGCTCGTGATGAAGGACACAAAAGCAGTTTTCAAGGACATATGATCCAATGTGCTCACAGGTGTGGGTGGCAGTTTTGTGCTTGTCTTTTATGATGAAATCAAGAAGTACACATATGTTATTTCCAGTTTGTTTTTCCCCTGTGAATGGACATGTTGTATTATAGAACATATCTCAAGATATAGGATATCTGTCTATACCCATGACAGCTATCTACAGGTTGAAAATGGAAAGTGCTATCATTCATCTGACCAGTTGACTCTTAAAGTCATTTCCATGATGATACTGAAGATGATGATGGAGCTCAATTATATATTGTTTTATTTCAGTCACTCCTAATAAATAAAAATTTGAAGGAATACAAAGATATGAAACATGACACATAAATCTCTCTATTTGCAGATGATATGATCCTATACATAGAAAATCCCAAAGACTCAGCAAGAAAATTATTGGAACTCACTGAACAATTCAACAAAGTAGCAAGGTACAAGGTCAATATGTAAAAATCAGTTGGATTCCTATATACTAATAAAGACAGTTCTGGAAAGGAAATTAAGAAAACAATACCATTTACAATAACCACCCAAAAGAGGAAATACTTTGGGAAAAAAAAACATAACTGGAGAAACAGAAGACCTATACAAAGAAAACTACAAGAAACCAAAAAAGACTAACCACAATGGAAGAATATATCATGCTCATGGATACAAAGACTCAACATTGTGAAAATGTCAACACTACCCAAAGCAATCTATAGATACAGTACAATCCCAATCCAGACTCCAACATTGTTCTTTAAAGAGATAGAAAAAGTGATCACTAACTTTATATGGAAATAAAAAATAACTCAGAAAAGCAAAGCAATTCTAAATAAGAAAAACAAAGTTGGAGGCCTATCACACCCTGATCTCAAAATTTACTATACAGCAACAGTGGTCAAAAGAGCCGGATACTTATACAATGAAAGATGGATAGATTAGTGGAACAGAATTGAAAACCAGAAGTAAATCCATCTACATATAGTCAGCTGATCTTTGACAAAGGACCAAATCATATTAAATAGTGAAGAGATAGTCTCTTCAACAAATGATATTGATGAAACTAGAAATCCATTTGCAGAAGAATGAAGTGAGACCCATATCTCACACCATATACAGAAAGAAAAAAAAAACTCAGCTTGGATTAAAGACCTAAAAGTATAACCTAGAACTATAAAGATATAAATGGAAAAATAAGGATAAACTTAGGGGCTCTAATACATGGCATAAATACACTATCAAACATTACTAAAATCCCACAAACAGTAGAAGACAAAATAGATGACTGGGGTCTCCTAAAAATTAGGTATTTATGTGTATCAAAAGTTTTCACCAAAAGAGTACAAGAGAGCCCACAGACTGCAAAAAAATTTTTGCAGTTATGTATCAGACAAGGAACTAATCTCTAAAATTTATAGTAAACTACAACACCTCTTTAAGAAAAAGAATAATGACCCAGTTAAAAAAAGTGGACACATGCATGACATGAACTAACACTTCAACTGGCAGCCAACAAATATATGAAAAAATATTCATGGTCATTAGCCATTATTGTTGTTGTTAAGTGCCATTGAGTCAGTGGCAACTCATAGTGACCCTATGCACAACAGAACAAAACACTGCCCAGTCCTGGGCCAACAATTGTTGCCATGCTTGAGTCCATTGATGCTGCCATTTTGCCAATCCATCTCTTGGGGGGTCTTTCTCTTTTTCTCTGACCCTCCACCATACCAAACATGACATCCTTCTCCAACAACTGGTCCCATTAGAGAGATGCAAATCAAAACAACGATATCATCTCACCCCAGCATTAATTGTTGTGATTGTTAGGTGCCATCAAGTTCATTCCAAACCATAGGGACTGTGATAGTTAAGGTTCTGTGACTGAGCCAGGATTCCTAGTTGTTTGGTAGTTGATAGTTAACTGTATTATTATTGGCTATGAGCATTCACAGTTAACTCTATGATGATTAACTGTGAGCAGCCAATCAATGAAGGGATGTTTCCCTGGGGGTGTGGCTTGAGGATGTTTCCTTGGGGGTGTGGCCTATTCCAAATATAATGGACATGCAGGAAAGACTCACTCTCTTTCCACTAGATCTGGATCTCCCATCTGGATTGTCCTCTAGCCTCTAGTTCTTTGAACCTGAGCCAGTGGCCCTCTATATTGTATGCATGACTTCTGGGCCTGCTTGTCAAGTGTGCCTGGAAGTGGCTCTGGGGATGCTCTACAGCATGTGCACCCACATGCCAGAAAAAAATAGATACCCACTGGAGGGCTCTGCCTACCTGCTTCTGCCACCTTGGCTCCTGTATTCCATGCTACCAGTTCTGTAGTGTGACCACTCATGGTCTTGGTTGCCGGTCACCCTGCTCCAGAGCTGTGCTCCTTCTCTGTTTCTGGACTTGGGACTCCTGCCTTCTGGGCCCACCCACCAATCTTGGGTCTCCTATCCCGGACTTGGGATTCCTGTTGATCCCGCCTTCCAATGTTGGCTCAGCTGACCCAGACATGGGATTCTCTTATCTCAACAATTGTAAGCATTTTTTTTTAATATATAAACTCTTTATATATGTAGATACATAAGTTTTACTGCTTTAGCTACTCTAGCGAACCCAACCTAATAGAATTAATAGCACAGAGCATTAATAGCAAAGTTTGAAAAAAAGCAGAAAACAAAAAATGCTGGTGAGGGTGTGGAGAATAGGACCCTCCTACACTGCTGGTGGAACTGTAAAATGGTTCAACCACTGTGGAAAATGGTATGGCACTTACTCAGAAAGTTGGAAACAGAAATACTGTACGACTCAGCAATCCCACTACTTGGTATATATCCACAAGAAATAAGAGCTAGGACATACATAATATACATATGCATATGGATGTTCCACACAGCACTATTCACAATGGCAAAAAGATGGAAACAGCCTAAATGCCCATTAATGGAAGAATGGATAAACAAACTTTAGTACATACATACAATGGAATACTATGCAACATTGAATAATAAACACCTTATTACATGGATGAACATGGAGGACATTATGCTGAGTGAAATCAGTCAATCACAAAAGGGCAAATATTGTATGACACCACTATTGTAAAAATTCAAGGAAAGGTTTTCTTACTAAAAGAAATATTCTTTGATGGTTACCAGGGATGGGATGGAAGGGAAAGTAATTCATAGGCTAGAGTGTAGACACATGTTAACTTGGGTAATGGGAATGGCAATACACAAAAAGAAGGAGGTTGGCAGAAGAAGATAGGTGAAGACATAGATATGTGAGGGCTGAAGGGGATAAATGTAAATAGGGATATATATGCAACCTTGGAACAACAATGTTCTGAGGGTAAAACCTGGAAAGAAACACAAGCTGAATGGGTAGGGGAGGAAAATGGGGCTATAACATATATTTATATATCCCACAAATATATAAGAGTTTGAAAGAGGATGTTGGTGTATGCTTATTTACCTTTCCTGAAAATACGACTATGAATGTGGTGGAGCATACAGCAAGCAAAATGATGAAGACTTCTTAGATATTATCAAACATCTTAAGGCAATGAGTTCCTGGATCTGAGGATTCAGGACCGTAGTCTCAATGCATAACATATTCTGCAAAGACAATGTTCTACATCCTACTTTGGTAAGTAGCATTTGGGATCTTAAAAGCTCAGGACTGGCCATCTAAGGTGCTAGTGGTCTCTTCATGTACAGAAGACAGAGAGTGATGAGAAATAAAGAGGTGTGGCATCAATTAGTCCAGTGGACTAATAGAACATGTGAACATCAGTTTCCATGACTCTAAGACCAGGAACTAAATAGTACCTGACTACCAATATCAACTGCTCTGAAAGGCACCAGATAAAGTAGCAGAATATATGGAACAAAACTCAAAATTATTTTAAAAAAAAAACACCAAAAACTAAATAAAACTGGACTTACTGTTCAGAAGACACTAGAGAAATGTGAGACTATGATCCTCAACCTCCCTTCAGGCTCTGAAAAAGTAACTTACCCTTTTGGCCCAAATTTCAGCCAAGCAGGTATATAGGGAGACAAAAATACTAGTAAAGTGTGCTTATTGTAGAACAGTTAATCACTCAAAATCAAAAGGACAACATTTACCTAAGGACAAAATTGAGGAGGGACAGAAAGGTGGGTGAAATGTAAACAGGAACCACAGTTAGGAAACAGAATAATTTGTTGCATGAAGGGGATTGCAATCAATGAGATTGTTGAATGTAAAACTGATTATCTTGTCTGCTAATATTCACTCAATTCACAAAAGTTTTTTTTTTTATTTGCTTGTTTTTTAAACTAAGATGGTGGAGAAAAGAGAAATAAAAAATAGTAAAGAATAAAAGAAAGAAATATAAGGGGAAGAAAAAAGGAAAGTAGAGAAAATAAAAGGAAGAAACAAGAGAAAGGAACAAAAAGAAAAGAAAAAACACATAGAAAGCAGAAAACTGGTTGGGTGTAAGACCCATAAAGGAGAAAAATGTGGGAGCAGAGCCCCTAGTATGATCCAGTGCCGTTTGACAGCCAAGGAGGTCACAGGTAAGTGGGTGCAGAGGTAAAGGAATGGAACAACCAGTCCTAGATGGAGTTTCTGCCGCCTAGAAGAGCTCTGGGCTCAAGCCTGGAAGGGGCTCTTTTGAGCTCATAATGCAGCTGGGGCAGATTGGCTAATTATGGAAAGAGTTTCTGTCCACCAAGGGGTGACTTGGGCAAGTCACCCACCCAGCACTTTTGCATTCTGCTGATCTGTGGAAGCAGAGCTCAAGTGCCTCCAGACAAAGGGGTGGTTCACGGAGAACCCAATCTATGAGGCCATATGTCCAACTTTAGGGGGAGCACAGGCTGCAGAAGCTATCACTGGCTGCTGTGTGGGTGAGGGTGGGGCATGGCCATGCTTCTGGTCATCACAAAGTGTAAGAAACAAGGTGAGGATTGCATCTTTCTGGTTGCCAGCCACCAGTGTGGGCATTTATTCTTCCAGGATGCTGTCCTGGTCAAACAAACACTGCTGGCAAAGTTAAAAATGGCTATGTTGTGTCAGGCCAGCTGACAATTCACCCATTCCATCTGTCACCTCTCTCACAACTTTCGTTCAGTTTCTTCTAGCCAGTATTTAATCTACTTCTCTATCCTTTTCTCTGAAACTCAGGGCTTCAGGGTTACCATCCATATCTGTTTTATTTGGTCTATCATGTCTCTGTTGTAGAGTGTCTGGGTAGTATGTCTGCCATCTGACCATAAGTCTGAAATATAATATTTAAAACAATACTATCTATGTAGTATCAAAAAATGCAAGTACAAAATAAAAGTTAATCAAAATTGTTGAGGATTGAAAGACAACATTGCTAAGATGTTGATTCTTAAATGCATCTACAGATTGAATGCAATCTAAATTAAAATCCCAGAAGCCTTTTTCATTAAAAAATGGATAAATTTACTCCAAGATTTACATAATGTAAAATCCTAGAAAATTCAAAGCCATCTTTATAAAGAAAAGTTGGTGAACTAATACTAATCTCAAGATTTACCATAAGCCCATAGTAATCAAAATGTGTTTCTAGCATAAAGATAGACAAAATGATCAACTGAACAGAATATAGTCCATAAATAGACCCATTTTCACAGAGTCTATTAAGTTTAACAAAATCTCCAAAAGAATGGGATGGAAAGAAGGAAAGTATTTTCAACAAATAGTTTGGAACAATTACATATCTTTATGTGAACAAAACAAAATAACCTCAACCCTACATTTCACTACGCACAAAATTAATTCCAGATAAATCAGAGAACAAAACATAAAAACTAAAATTAGAATGTTTATTGAAGAAAACATAAAAGAATATCCTTGCAACCTTGATGTAGTCAAACATTTTTAAGAAAACACAGAAAGCATTAATTTTTAAAGAAAAAAAAATAATGTTATCAAATTTTAAAACTTTTTTTCCGTCATCTAAAGATACCACTAAGAAAGTATACAGATTCTGGGAAGATGGTGATGTAAAAAGACTGATTCCAAACCTACACTACAAACACAACGAGGAAATGGTGCTCGACTTAGAGAGAATTTTTTTATTACCTCTATTCCACCACCACCACCACCACGCACCTTTTTAAAAAAGATTTTTATTGTGGATTGAGTGAAAGTTTAAAGGGCAGGTCATCAGTTTTACATTCCATAAATCATATTTTGCTTCATTGCAATGATTATAATCCCCTCCACGTACCATCAGTCAACAGTATTTACCTCTATTCCCTGCCCCCCCCCTTTTTTTTTAATTTTTATTGTGGATTGAGTGAAAATTTACAGTTTTACATTCAACAAATCATACACCTTGTTTCATTACAGTGATTATAATCCCCTCCATGTACCATCAATTAACAGTGTTTCTCACTATTCACTTCAGCTCTTTAAAAAAAAAAAAAAAACCACTCAGGCATATATAATAATTTACACCTATAAAGGGCACATTCTGCAAGTCTGCCTCCTGGCCACCAGCTCTTAGTCCCTCTCTTCCCATGA
>NW_006408887.1:1372562-1374157 GCF_000296735.1 Chrysochloris asiatica | reverse complement strand
TACCTAACAACAACAACAGCACCTTCAACTCAAACATTGTTGACCGTAAGTCAACTATGAATCGCTACAGATATCTCCTGTAAAGAAATCTGCTCTCATAGCCAACACTCTATTTGCCTCCTTGCACATTCCATAGCCCAGGTCTCTGAAACTATCAGGGAAAACCTCCTGGGGAGTCAGGTCAGGTCTGTCTTTTCCCACTTTTGGTTGGTGCTAAGAATTGCTGGCTAAGGCTACTTTGTGCTAAGAAGCAGGCATCTCTACTGGAGGTTATACCCACAGCCAAATACACGTGGGAGAGAAGTGGGGGCTGGGGAAGGGACTGGGAAAGCTCAGATAGCAAGCAACAAGGCAGAAACTTCCGAGGTTCATTCAGTGTCTAACAACTCCTTCCTCAATTAGTAACTGTCATCTGAACTGATAGAAGCGTGTACAGAAAATTTCGTACAGTGGTATCAGGCAGTGGGTCATCTAAGTAGAGATGGCTCTTTCAACCACTACAGGGAAACTGAGGCTCTGAAATAAATACCAAAGATCTATCTGGGGTCTATCTGTAAAATGCTAGCCCCTCCTCCTCCTGAAATGGAGGAAAACCTGCCAGGGCTTACCCTGAATTCCAGCTCAGATATAAGGAGCTCTGGTAATGTAGTGGTTACGAATCAGGCTGCTTATCTCATGGTTAGCATTTCGAAACTATCAGCTGTTCCTAGGGAGAAAGATGAGGCTTTCTGATCCCGTAAAGATTTACAGCCTCAGAAACCCTATGTAGGGTCATTATGAGCCAAGCACTGACTCCATGGCATATAACCACCACCACCAGGGGCTCCTTGGAAACCCTATACAGGGTCACTATGGGTCAGAACCAACTCAACAGTACTTAACAACAACAAGAAGAACAACAGAGCAGGGAAGGAAGCCCCAGAGAAAATTGGTGATTAACACCCATCCTTGAGGGGAATTCACTGAGTGAGTTTCCTGAGTAAAAACAGGGCTTTAGAAACAGAAAAGAAAAGGACTAAATACCAGATATAAAGGACTGTGAACTCTAGTGGGCAGATTGAAGAAGGAGCCATCACAAAGAGGGAGAGGAAATGGAGTGTTTTGCAAAAAGTAGTATGGACAAAAATTACCAAACACTAGTGGAAATTGAGACAGTGAAAACCTTACAAAATTCCAGAGCCCCAACAAAAAATCACAAGACACACAAAGATCAGAAAAATAGTGGCTTATTCAAATGAACATGACAAGAGGGAATAAAGGTGCATCTAAGGGATGAACTAATATAATAATGAATAAAAAGGAAGAATATAATACAACATTAAGCATGATGTAAAAGCTAAGGGGAAACAGACAAAGAATTAAAAAGAAATATGAAAAACAATGCATGAACAAAGCTAGAATCTAAAATAAATAGATAATGCAGCTGAAAGGAACAACAATTGCAATGCAGTCCATGGTCTTTTCAATAGTCTCATATGCATGTGAAAATTGGACATTGAACAAGGAAGACCATAGAAGAATTGATGCATTTGAGTTAGAAGAATATTAAAAGTGCCAGGGACTTCCAGAAGAACAAACAAATCTGTGTTGGAAAA
>NW_006408887.1:1370874-1372069 GCF_000296735.1 Chrysochloris asiatica | reverse complement strand
TCTACCTTTACAATTGTGACAGTCACAATTAGTCATGATAACAATTACTCACTATTGAATCATAAGAATCTTATCCCAATCTCTTTTCATCAGACCCATCTAGACAAGATGAAAACTACTCAATGGGAACACTTTATTCCCCCACATGTTCTTAAACTAAACTCCATCATGAAATCATATAAACCAGTCACTTGGTACCTTTATAGTCCTCCTCCCCCTATTTTAGGTAACCAATGTCTAAATTGCCCGTCCCTATCTACCCTGTGTACAGAGGGTACTGTTACTTGATGTGAAGATTCCTTCCCTCTCTATTGGTATTTAGAATTACTACCTCCATGAGTATAGGTAAAGTTCATCAAGTTGTAGCATTTTGTCCTTGTTTCCTTTATCCAAAAAAAATAATAATAAATTTTTTTAAAATCTTCATCTAGTCAAATTCTGATTATCAAGCCATCAAGCCTAGGTCAAATGGGTACTGTCTGAAATTTTGGGTGTTTTTGTGCATTTCCCCTCACTTCATATCAGCTGGATTCTTCACTCTCAATTCTACCCTTCTGTGGTTATTTCCTTGTCCGTGGGCTCAGGTGTCCCCAGGTCTCAGCACACTTTGGACCAACCAGCACTTCCTCTTCTGTCTCTCATCTCCAGGTCAACAGGAGTCAATGGACTGTGCTTGAACTCAGCCCATTTCTTCATTGCTGCCTTTCTCCCTCTTCACTCACCAGTAGACCAATGTGGTTGCCAGCAAGCTTACATGCATGCTCATGTGTTCCCTTTGAGTTTCAGTCTTAGAGGGGAGTTTGTCCAGAAGGATCTTGATTTCTTGCCTTGATGACTTCCTGGTGAACAACTTGCTTATTCTTGTGGTAGCCAGTCATGCTGACATTTTTGTTTTGGGTTTTTCCTGATAGTCTTTCATTGAAGATGTATCTTCTGTCACGCTAGCTGTTCCAGGTTGGTCTGCTTGTCTTTGCTAGTGGGAATGTCCCACCACAGAAGGTTCTGGATGGGATTCAGGGTTCCACCTAAGGTCCTATACTCTTCAAAGGCTCCACAAAGGGCTATTTCACTGGGCAAGTTCTAGAACCCCTTTTAGGTATTCCAATCAGTTATAGGCTGAAGACAGGCTTACAAGTTTTCTCTAATCATGTTTCCCAACATTCCTTTCTATCCCACTCAAGTGTCTATTTTACAA
>NW_006408887.1:1362010-1364454 GCF_000296735.1 Chrysochloris asiatica | reverse complement strand
CATTGTTAACAGTGCTGCGTTGAACGTGTACGTATCTATTTCTGTCTCGGTTCTTATTTCTCTACGATAAATATGAAGTAGAGGGATTGCTGGGTATTTAATATTTCTGTTTCCAACTATTTGAGGGAGTACCATACCATTTTTCATAGTGGTTACACCATTTTACAGCTGCTTTCTTTTTAACTGTGTTATTAATGCGGGGATGACATGGTATCTCATTGTTTTGATTTGTATCTCTCTAATGGCCAATGAAAAGTACTGGTGTGGTGCTGTAGAATAAGCGCTACTAACCACAAGGTGAATGGTTCAAATCTACCAGTCACTCTTCTGAAACCCTATGCTGTTGTTGTTAAGTGCCATCAAGTTGGTTCCTACCATAGCAACCCTGTATAGGGCTTCTAAAGAGTGACTGGTGAGTTTGAACCGCCAGCCTTGCAGTTCAAATGATCTGTGATTCAAATGACCTTGTGGTCCTGTGCTTATCTTACGGTGCCTCATATGAATTGGAACTGATTCAAGAGCACTTAACAACATTGTTGTCTGGTTGACTGTCATCTTGGTGAAATGTGTGTTCATGTCTTCTGCCCATTTTTAAATTTGATTATTTGTCTTTCTTTTGTTGAGGTGTTAAAGTTTTCTATATATTTTAGAGATTAGTCCCTTTTCTGATAAGTCATAGTCAAATTTTTTTTCCCAACCTGTGGGTTCTCTTTTTACTCTTTTGATAAAATCTTTTGAAGAGCATGTTGTTGTTGTTGTTGTTGTTAGTGCCATAAAGTTAGTTCTGACTCATAGCGATCCTATGTACAACAAAAAGAAATATTGCCAAGTTCTGAGGCATCATCCACAATTGTTATGTTTGAGTCCATTGTTTCAGCTATGGCATCAATACATCTCCTTGGGAGTCTTCCTCTTTTTTGCTTCCTCTCTGTTTTGCCAAGCATGATGCCCTTTTCCAGGGACTGGTCCTTCCTGATAATGTGTCCAAAGTATGTGATATATGGCATGTAACTGAGTCCCTATGTTTGTTTCTATTTTTTTATTGACAATATTTATAATTCTAGGTTTTACATTTAGTTCTTTGATCTATCTGGAGTTCATTTTTGTAAATGGTGTGAGATATAGGTCCTGTTTCGTTTTTCTACAAATGGATATCCAGTTTTGCCCACACCATTTGTTCAAGAGACTATCTCTTCCCCCATTTAATGTGCTTTGGCCTTTTGTCAAATATTATCTGATCACAGGTAGAAGGAATAACTTCTGGATTCTCAATTCTGTTCAATTGATCTATGTGTCCTTCAGTGTAACAGTACCAGGATATTTTGACTACTGTGACAGTGTAATTAAGTTTTGAAATTGAGAAATAAAAGGCCTTTTATTTAGTTATTTTTCTTTAGTAATGTTTTGCTTATAAAATCAGTGATTAATTTTTCCATCTCTTAAAAGAATGGTGTTGGTATCTGAATTGGGATTGTGTTATAGCTATAGATTGCTTGGGTATTATTGACATTTTCACAATGTTAAGTCTTCCTATCCAGGAGTATGGAATGTTGTTGTTGTCAGGTGGCCATCAAGTCAGAACCGACTCATAGCGACCCCATGCACAGCAGAACAAAACAATGTTCAATCCTGGGCCAACCTCACTACCGCTGCCACACTTGACGCCATCAATGATGCCACCTGGCTGATCCATCTCATTGGGGGTCTTCTTCTTTTTCTCTGTCCCTCCATCTTGTAGTAGTGTTTTGTGGTTTTCCTTGTATAGATCTTTTGTTTCCCTGGTTAGATTTATTCCTAAGTATTTCACCTTTTCTGTGGCTATTGTTAATGATATTGTTTTCCTGATTTCCTTGTCAGAGCTCTCTCTATTCATGTAAATAAATCCAGTGGCTTTTTTTTATGACAATCTTGTGCTCTGCTACTTTTCTGAATCTTTCAATGAGTTCTAATAATTTTCCTGTTGAGTCTTTGAGATTTTCTATCTATAGGATCATATCATCAGTAAATAAATTTCTACTTCTTCTTTGATAGTTTGAAAAACTTTAATTTCCCTTTCTTGCCTTATAACTCTGGATAAGACTTTCAGCACAATATTAAATAGTAGTAATGATAAAGGGCATCATTGTCTGGTTCCCATTAAGGGTAATGCTCTCAGTTTCTCCCTGTTGAAAGTAATTTAGCTGTTAGATTTTTTATGTTGTTGTTGTTAAGTGCCATTAAGTCAGTTCCAACCCATAGCAACCCTGTATATGGTTTCCAAGAAGCAGCTGGTGAGCTTGAACCACCAACCTTGCAGTTCAAACTGACTTTGAAGTCCAGCACATTAACCCACAGCACCACACCAGGACTCCTAGTTTTTAATATATGTCCTTAATTATGTTGAAGGATTTAATTATTTTATTTAATGCTTTCATCAGGAATGGATGTTGGATTTTGTCAAACAC
>NW_006408887.1:1360209-1361806 GCF_000296735.1 Chrysochloris asiatica | reverse complement strand
ATCATTTCTGATATTCTATTATTAATCATTTGGACCTCTTTCTGTAGGTTTTGAATTGTTTCCAATGCTGTATCTATCTTATTTGATTGTTCCTGTAGTGCTTTCCTGACTTCTTTCTTATTTTTTTCAACTCCATTGCATAGTGTTTTGATACATTTTATAATCATTTTTCTGAATTCCTTCTCAGACATTTCCAAAGCCTGCCCATCTTCCAGTATGGAGTGTAGGTCCACTTTTAGCTCATTTTCCTCGGTCACCTTATCTCATTTCTGGGCATGTGCTGATATGGTCATCTGTTTCTGTTTTGAGGGCATATTTCAAGAGTTATCTGTGACCTTAATATTTAGATGGGTGTGTATTTTGGCATTTTTTATGCTTTCTGATTGCCTCCAGGTAGATGTGGTCAAGAGATGGGCTTCCCTTTTCACTCTTCTTCCTTATAAATTTCAAGATGCCACTGTTGGTTGTTTTGATGTAACTTAGGATTTAATTTTTGGCCTATTTCCTTTTCAGTCTGCCTGTCCTGCTCCACAACCCCTGTTCAGGCCTTTTTCCTAGTGATAAATAGTTCAGGGTCAGCTGTGGCCATTCTGTGCTGCTGTTTGGTTTTAAGTGGAAACTTTAAATTTTTAGGAGATTTGTGCACATGCATAGTAGAACCCTCTGGGGATGGGGGTGGGGTTGTCCACTCGCTCAGGCATCCCCTCTAGGTACCTGAATGTAGGTGCACAGACAGTGAGAGATCAAAAAACAGATTTAAAAAAATAGAATGTCCACACCTTTATCTCTGTGGTTCTTGTCAGGCATCAGTGACTGCTCTGATCCTTCCTCCACTTGGTCTCACCCAAGATGGTGGCTCCAGGAGAAGCTGAGCATGTTGGATTAGAAAGTACTGGATATCTAACTTCTGCTACAAATTCCCCTAGCTGTAAGTCTTCCAACTTTCTAAATATTACTTTATATGTGGTTCAGAGTTCTGGCACTATCCCCTGAGTCTGGTTGGTCTAGTATTCTGTTTTGTTGCTGACAGAGCTCCTCACTGCACTTCCACCCAATCTGCCATCTTGTTTGTTTTCTCCTTCAGGACTTTTAATCAGGGACAAAATAAAGAGTAAACAGCAAGGATCTATGAATTAACATATTCATTAAGAAAATAGCATCTCCCACAATTCCTGCCTCTCCTCCCAGTCATAGGATGGAATGTTGATTGCTGTGAACTGGGAGAGTGATCCCAGAAAAGGAGCCTGCTTTCCTAACCACTATAGCCTGTGCCTATACATAAAGACAGGACATCAAGCTTGTTCTAAAATCAATAAGGTGGGAGTCCATTTGGAGTGTGCTACCACCCCTTGGCTGTCAGTTTATCATACTATGGTGGCTTGTGAGTTTCTGTGGTTCTGAAAGCTATGCCACCAGTATTTTAAATACCAGCAGGGTCACCCATCGTGAACAGGTTTCAGATGAGCTTCCAGATGAAGACAGACTAGGCAGAAGGAGTGATGAACTACTTCCGAATATTTAGTCACTGAAAACCTTATGAAGTGCAGAGAAACACTGTCAGATATAGTGCTAGAAAATGAGCCCCTCAGGTTGGAAG
>NW_006408887.1:1353010-1355839 GCF_000296735.1 Chrysochloris asiatica | reverse complement strand
AAAAAAAAACAAAAAACTTTTTATTGTGAATTGAGTGAAGTTTTACAGAGCAGATCACCAAAACCATAGATTTTGGTTCATTCCAATGATTGCAATCCCCACTATGTACCATCAGTTAACAGTATTTACCTCTATTCACATTAACTCTTGCATTCCTTCCTGTGTCTCCTGCTACTTTGATCTTTCCTCTGGCAACCTCCCTCTTGTTGTATATTGCCTTCCCCATCACTCATGTTAATATATGTCTCGCCTCTAACCCATGAATAATTTTTCCTCCCCCCTCAGTAGCCATCGTATACTGTTTCTTTTATCAAGAAAAACATTTATTAACTTTTACAACAGTGATCCCATATAATATTTATCTTTATGTGATCGAAAAATTTCATGCAGCGTAATGTCCTCCAGGTTCATCCATATTGTGAGGTGTTTTTCAGATTCATTGTTATTCTTCAGCATTGTATAATATTCAATTGTGTGTTGTTCATTCTTCTGTTGATGGATATTTAGGCTGTTTCAACCCATTTTGCTGTTCTCTCTCTCTTGATTGGTATTTTTAATCAGTGTAATTATAAATAAGTATGAATTGGTTGCTGCTGTATTGTTGTTATGTGTTTTTTGAGGTGTTGCTAGTTTCTTTGCTTCATATAATCTTCTGCCATGAGTTCATTTTGTTTGTGGGTTTTCTTTCCATTTTCATTTCTGCTGCATTAATTATCAGTGAATCATTTGGAGTTTCCTCTTTTTTATTTTGATGTGAAGGTGCATTCATTTTCTTTGAGGTTACCCTGTAATTTATTAAATTCCCCTCACTTAAAACCGTCTGTTTTATCTTGACTTCCTAACCATTTAGAAGTTCTTTATCTATACTATTGCCTCTTTTAGCTTTGTAGTTGCCTTCATTATAAATTGATATCTCTGGTTCCCTATTTTCAGTATTGTATGTTTGTTTTCTTTTGATACTTCTATATCTGCATTTCATTATGGGTGGTGTTGTCATGTATATTATTCTCAAGTTGTTATCTGCTTTTGTTGGGTCTCAGTTCAAAGAATACCTTTAATTTCTGTTTGTCTGGAAATAACCTAACTTTGTTGTCATTTTTGAGGGAAGACTTTGCTGGTATATGATTCTTGGCTGGCAATTTTTTGTTTGTTTGTTTCAGAGTTTTGTATATGTTATCCTATTGCCTTCTTGCCTTCATGGTTTCTACTAAGAAATCAGAGTTTAGTCTGATTGGCTTTCCTTTGTAGACAATTTTTCATTTTCCTGAGCTGCTCTGAGGATTCTTTCCTTGTCTTTGGTTTTGGAAAGTTTGATTATGATATGTATTGGTGATTTTCTTTTGTTGCCTATCATCTTTGGGGTTCATTCTGTTTCTTACTGCTTACCTTCTCATCTTTCATGATGTTAAGGAAGTTTTCTTTCAATGTCTCTATTGTTTCTTCCTGTTCTGGAATTATGATCACCTATAACTTATTCCTCTTCATAGTATCCCACATGATTCAGGTTTTCCTTGGATTTTTTTTTTTTTAATCTTTTTTCTGATGCCCTTCTAGCATACTAGTTTTGAGAGATTTATCTTCAAGCTCACTAATACAGGCTTTCATTGTTTCACTTCTGCTCATTTGCTCTTTAGGTGTATTATCCATTTATGAGATATTAGTATTAAACTTCTGGAATCTAATTGCAGGCTATGTATTCTTTCAAAATTTGCTTATATTTTGCCTGTTTGCTCTTATAGTGTTTTTCTGAATTCTTTCTTGTATTTTCCTTGCTTTCTTCTATCCTTCTGTCAATGCTTAGAAGGTACTTAAATATTATTCTTTAATATTAATTTTTCAGTTAGTTCTTGTTTCTTTGTGTAAGCTAAAATTGTGTGTTGTCTCTGAGATATTGTTGTGTTGTTGTATTTATATTTAACTGATGATTGCATGTTGATGTGTTCTTAGGCTCTCACCAACTACTCCTGTGGGTGTAGCTAGAAAATGGAAGTATATGCAATGTTCTCCATTCGTTGTTTATGCATCTAAGTTTAGGGTGTGGTTGACTGGTGTTTGTTGCTTTCTATCACCAATCAGGTGGTATAAAAGCTGGTATTGGGCGGACTTATGATGCTTCCCTGATCAGGCAGCACAGGTGCGCAGGCTCCAGGAAAGGTATGGGTGGCATCGCAGAGGGGAGGCCCCCGCCTGGTAGACAGAGAGCCTTTGGGAAAATGTAAGACTTTAGCCTTCAACATTGTGGACTTGTTTTTTTGAAGGATCAAGCTGCTGGGGAGTTGTGGACATTTTGAGCTTCTGCCCGTCTGCACTCACCTGCACTCAGCTTCTGCTCTGGGACTGCACCCACCCACTGCGGATCTTGGAGCGCAGGGCTTGAGCAGACCCATTCGGAGGGTGGGCATGCCCAGAGAGCCAGCGGGGCCACAGGAACTGGCACGGTCCTTCGTGAGGAGGGGGAACCTCATTGCCAAGGGAGGTGTTGTCAATAACAAAATATCAGAAATAGGAACCACTCTGAAAGGGCAGAGGAGTACATGAAATGGAAGGAAGAATCAGTGAGCTGGAAGACAAGTCTCTCAACACCACTAAGGTAGAAGAACAAACACAAAAAAAGGTAAAAAATTCAGAGGAAGGTCTAAGATTCATGTTGGACAATATGAAGAGGAATAACCTAAGAACTATTGGCATTCCAGAACAAGAAGAATCACACAAGTCCACAACAAAGTCCAGGAAGAGTGGACCCCAAAAGAAAATCACCAAGACATATCACAGTCAAGCTCTCCAAACTCAAAGACAAGGAGACGCTTCTGAAAGCAGCAAGAGAAAACA
>NW_006408887.1:1320371-1324571 GCF_000296735.1 Chrysochloris asiatica | reverse complement strand
CTCGCTATCGTCACCAGACACCCCATCTTCGGGTCCTCACCCCCTTGCCAAGGCCAGACCCCAGCACTCAGCATACAGGTTGAATAAGTATGGTACACAACCTTTTCGCACACCTTTCCCAATAGTTAACATTTAATCTGATTTGCTTGCCTTTTTAAGTGACACTTCTCTTCTCCCTGGCTGCTTTTAGAATTCTCTGCATGTCTGATTTTGGAGAGCTTGATTATTATATGTCTTGGTTACTTTATTTTGGGTTCTGTCCATCCTAAGGTACAATCAGCTTTTTGAATGTTTATCTTCTCATCTTTCAAGATCTTAGGGAAATTTTCTTACAGGCGCTCTTCTCCTCTGTGGACTTCTCTAATTCTTCCTATTCCAGAATGCCAATAATTCTTAAGTTGTTCCTCTTCATGTTATCCAACATAAATCTTAGACTCTCTTCAGATTTTTTTATTCTTTTTTTCTGTTTGCTCTTCTCTTTTAGCAGTATTGAGATATTTGTGTTCCAGCTCACTAGTTCTGGCTTTCACCTCTTTATTTTATACTTCTTATCCCTTTCAGTATATTGTCCATTTCTGATATTTTATTATTAATCATCTGGACCTGTTTATGCAGGTTTTGAATTGTTTCCAATGCTGTATCAATCTTGTTTGATTGCTCTTGTAGTACTTTCCTGACTTCTTCCTTGTTTTCCTCCACCCATTTTCAGAGCATTTGAATTTGTTTCCATATCATTCTTCTGAATTCCTTCTCAGGCAAATCGAGAACCTGCTCTTCTTTTTGTGGTGAGTTTTTGTCTGTCTCCAGCTCATTTGTCTCAGTTATTCTTTTCTGGGTTTGGACATGTTTTGAGATATTTTGTTGTGTTTTCTTGGTCATTTCCAGTAGTTATGTGGGTTTTTAATGCTTAAATGAATGTTTGTTGCTGTGTTATTAAGCTTACTGGTGTCTCCTGGTGCTAATGATCAGGATATAGGCTTCCCTTTTTTCATGTAATGCTTTGCAGCTGTTATTGGCTCTTGTCTCAATGGTGGAATATATATGGCCACGATTGCTGTCTCTTCTTGGGTAATGTAAGGAAAAAAAACTCCCACCTCCAGGAAAGATGTGTGATCAAAAGGACAAATTTGTTCTTTTTTTCTGGTAGTGTTTTTCTGGATTATTCTAGAGTTTTTTTCAGTGTTATCTGTGCTTTCATCTGTAGCTTACTCAATCATTCTCTCAATTCATTGGAGGTGCCTAAATATCATACTTTTGAATGTTGTATTATGTGGTTCCAATACCCTTTCTTCTTCAGAAATGTTTTTTGAATCTACATCTTGGTCACTTATTTGACCCCATCTGTCTTGTTTCCTTATATTATATTTCCTTATATAATTTTCATCTTTTAGAGTTTGTATATGTTTTCCCATTGCCTTCTTGCCTGCATGGGTTCTGCTGAGAAATCAAAGCTGAGTTTTATTGTTTCTCTTTTGTAGGTAACTTTTAGTTTTACCTTAGCTGCTCTCAGGAAGCTTTGTCTGTGGTTTTGGAAAGTTTGGTTATTACATATTGGTAATTTTCTTTTGGGGTCTATAATGTTTGTGGTTTGCATGTTTATTTTCTCATGTTTTGGATGTTTTATGTTGTCTTAAGACATTGTGATTTTATTTGTATTATTTGAAAATTATAATTTGGTGTGTTCTTGGGCACTCACTACCTGTCTCCTAGTGGGTGTGATTAGAGATTGAAAGGTTGTGTACAGTTCTTCATTCACCATTCATGAAGTGCAGTTAAGATGGGTTTGGCTGGTGTTGGCTTCTATCATTGACCAGGTAGGGTCGTAGAAGGTGCGGTTGTGGTTGGGCTGTATGGGCATGGTTGCTGTCTTCCATAGGATAGAGCAAGAAGAGAAAACACAGACACTGGAAAACACTATATATATGTTGTTGTTATGTGCCGTGGAGTCAGTTCCGACTCATAATGACCCTGTGCAGGGTTTCCGAGGCTGTAAATCTTTACAGGAGCAGAAAGCCTCATCTTTCTCCCGTGGAACTGCTGGTAGTTTTGAACTGCTGTCCCTCAGGTTCACGGCCTGATTCGTAACCACTACGGCACCAGAGCTCCATATATATATATATATAAAGGGGGGAAATGACAAAATTGGCAGCAACAAGAGAAAAGATAATAACTAAAAAGTGACAAAAATGAAAGGAAGATAAAACTGTGGAAAAGAAAAACTGAAGAGAAAATAAGAAGAAAGAAAAAAATTAAACAAAGTTAGGGAAAGGAATGAAGAAAAGAGAAAGAGACCAGAGAATAGTAAAGAAAAGAGGAAAAATAAAAAAACAAGAAGGAGAATGAATAAACAAGAAGCAGAATAAAAAAGAAAAGAACAAACAGAAAATTTTTTTAAGTAGAAGAAAGAAATAACAATGAAAGGAAAAAACTACAATAGGGCAATAGAGGAGAAAATTATGGGGGTCACTGCCAACCAAGGAACTCATAAGGTGGGACGGGGAGGAATGAGTGAGTGATGGATTTCCAGATGTCCTAGATATTGTCTATGGTAAGAGTACCCAATCCAGAAGTAGCTCATGTAGGCCCTAAATGTAGCTGAGGTCAGGGTCTCAGGGTCTTATTAAGTGCTGTTGAGTCAGCTGGGGGCAGGGCAGCTGGTTATGAGAGTTACTGCTAGTCTAGGGCTGGCTGGGACCAGTTCTACAAGTTCTGCAGGTCTGAAGAAGCTGGGCTCATCCACATCCAGGCATTGCAGTGGTGTACCTGGCATCCAAATCCTAACCTTTGGGAGAGCAAGGACTTGTGTAGGAGATAGATGACATTGGGGTTTTATCATGCCTCTGCTCACCAATGGAGCATGGGGAATGAGAAATTATAGCACCTTTCTCACCACCTATCACTGGTGTGCATGGTGTGCATCTGCACCATCAGGCCACTGTCTGTTTCCAAAGCTGCTTGCAAAAGTTCAACATGGCCCTACTGAGTCAGGCCAGACAAAAATTCATCCATTGCCTCCTTTCTTTCCACCCCTGTTCAGCTTTTTCTAGTAAGTATTCAATCCACTTCTCTATCATTTTCTCTGAAGCTCAGGGTTCCAGGATTGTCTATATTTGTTCCATTTGATCTCCTGTATCTTTGTTGTAGAGAGTCTGTGTAACGTGTCTGCCTAGTTCACTATCTTGGCTCCTGCTCACTTTGATTGTTATTAGTTTTCTATCCTTTGACTTTTAGTTTATTTTTGTCTTTGTGTTTAGTATGTTTAATGTGTGTCTTTTATAGACAGCATATTGAAGGATCATGTTTTCTTATCCATTATGATCATTTCTATCTATTGATTGGTGCATTTAATCCATTTGCATTCAGTGTAATAATCAATAGGTATAAATTTATTGCTGTCATTTGCTGTGTGTGTTTTTTTGTGGTGTTTCTGGTATCTGTTCCATATAATTTTCTGTGCTCTTATTTTGTTAATGGGTTTTCTTGTAGTTTTCATCATTGCTGCTGTTTTAATTTTTACCAAATCTTTATGATTTTCCTCTTTTTATTTTGATGAAAAAGGTTATTAATTTTCTTTGAAGTTATTCTGTAATTTATTAATTTCCTTCCCAATGTAAAACAGTCTGTTTTATCTTGAAATCTACTGGATTTCCTCATCACTTGGAAGTCCTGTAACTACACTATCTCCTCTTTTTACTTTGTAGTTGTCTTCATTATAAATTGATATCTCTGGTTCCCTATTTTCAGTCTTTGTTTTACTTTGTATACATCTATATCTGGATTGACTTCTGGGTAGTATTGTAATGTATGTTAATCTCAGGTTGTTGTCTGTGGGTTTTGGTTCTCTGTCCAAAGAACTCCACTTGTGTAAAGTTGGTCTGATTATTACAAATCCCTGTAATTTCTGTTTATCTGGAAATATTATAATTTTGCTGTCATATTTGAAGGACAAATTTATTGTGTATATGATTCTTGGTTGGAATTTTTTTTACTTCAGAGTTTATATATGTCATACCATTGCTTTCTTGTTTCTACAATTTCTACAGAAAAATTGGAGTCTAATCTTATTGTTTCTCCTTTGTAGGTAACAAATTCTTTTTCCAAAGTTTCTCTCAAGAGTCCTTTGTATTTTGTTTGGGAAAATTTGATCAAAATATATCATAGTGAATTTATTTTGGGATCTATTATGTTTGGGGCTCATTC
>NW_006408887.1:1316672-1319631 GCF_000296735.1 Chrysochloris asiatica | reverse complement strand
TGATATTAAGGAAGTTTACTTCCAACAAGTCTTCAACATTTTTCTCGGTGCTGTTTTTATTTTTCATTTTTTTCTGTTCTAGAATTCTGATCACTCGTAAGTTATTCCTCTTGATAGTGTCCCACAGAAATCTGGACTTCTTTTTTCTGATTGTTCTTCTATCAAACTAGTTTTGAGAGATTTGGCTTCTAGCTCATCAATTTGGCCTTCCATTGATTCAAATATAATCCTTTGACCTTTCAATGTATTATCCATTTCTGAAATCTTGGTACTAATCTTTTAGACAACTATTTGCAGGTTTTATATTGTTTCTAATTTTTCATTTATTTTGACCATTCATTCTTGTAGTGTTTTTCTGAATTCTTCTTTCATCTGCTGTTTTCATCTGCAACTTTCTTGATCTTTCTCTCAATTTGTCGAAGATGCCTATTATCATCCTTTTGAATTCTCTATGTGGTAGTACCAATACCTTTTCTTTCTCATAAACTTTTTCTGGCTCTGCATTTTGGTCAGTTGTTTGAGACAATCTGTCTTGTTTCTTCATGTGAAGTGAACTTGTCTGTTTCCTCTAAAACATTGTAGTGTTGTTGTATTTGCTTTCAACTAGAGATTTGTGTTGGTGTGTTTGTAGGCATTCACCACCTGTCTCCTGGTGGATTTGATTAGAGAATTGAAGCATGTACACAGTTCTCTCTTCACCATTTGTACAGTACAATTCCAGGTGGGTTTGACTGGTATTTGCTGCTCTCTATCATTGATCATGTGGTATAAGAACCAGTAGTGGCCCTTGTCCAGTGGGTGGAGCTTCAGGAAGTACCACTGTGACTGAGCTACATGGACACAGTGGCTGATTTTTTTGGGTTGGGGAAGAGGTAAAACATAAGACAAAAGAGAAAAAAAGTCTTTTAAAAAGCGAAATAATAAAGGAGAAAAAAAGAACAGGCATCAGATGCAGAGAAAAAAAAGAAGAAACACAATAAACAAAACTAGGGAAATGTCAGAAGAAAAGAGACGCAAAAAAAGGAAAGTGGAAAATAAAGCATAAAAAGGAAGGAAATGGAGAGAGGAGAAGGTGAAATTTTTAAACAACAACAACAACAAAAGGAAAAAACTAGGACAGGGATTGTACCAAGAGTGAAGAAAATTGTGAATAGGCTCTTGCCAACCAAGAAGTTCATGAGGTGGCAGCATGAGGGATGAGATGGTGGAGTGCCAAATCCTAGATTGAGTTCCTGTAGGACTAGGTGTTGTCTATGGTTAGGTCATCTAATATGGAAGTCATTCTTGCAAGCCCTAAGTGTGGCTCAGGTCAAGGTCTTTGTTCCCAGAAGGAACTCTTTCAGGCCCAGAGGGCAACTTGGGGTAGGGCAACTAGTTATGGAAGGAATTCTTGTCTATTTTTCTATTAGTTTCAATTATTATATTTTCTTTTCCTTGAAATCTTAGTAAAAATCTTCTGGATTTCTATTTGTTGTTTTTGTATGCTTTCTAATTTTTTTCATTTATTTTGTCAGGTTGTTCTTGTAGTATTTTACTGAATTCTTCTAAAGTTTTTCTGAGTATTTTTTAAATTTCTTCTGCAGCTTTCTCAATCCTTCTCTCAATCTGTTTTAAAGTACTTAAGTATCATTCTTTTGAATTCCTTATCAAGTAATTCCAATGCCATTTCATCCTCAAATAAGTCCTTTGGCTCTCTATTTTGGTCACTTGTTGAAGCCACTCTGTCATGTTTCTTCATGTGAACTGTGAGAGAATTGCAATGCAATGTTCAGGCCAGCACGTTCTGGATCATTTGTTCATGCTCCCATTCTCAGGTTTGCTAAAGCTTCACTTCTCAGAGAAATTTTCGCTCTCTCTTTATACTGGTTTTAACAAAAGAGGCATGCTGCCAACGTTACATCACTGGTTACATAAATATAAGCTGTCATGGCACTAACAAGGACCACTGATTCACTAAGGTAGCCCTTCCAGGAGAAACATGTGAGAGAGCCTGACTGACTCTATTTTCCCTACACTCCACCCTTTCAGCCACCACTTATTTGTCATATTGTCATACTGTGGTGGCTTGTGAGGTGCTGTGATTCTGGAAGCTATGACACCAATATTTTAAATACCAGGTGGGTCACCCATGGTGGACAGATTTCAAATGAGCTTCCAGATGAAGACAGCCTAGGAAGAAAGAGACACAAGGTACTTCTGAATAATTAGTCACTGAAAACTTTATGGATAGCAGAGAAATAGTGATATAATGCTGGAAAATGAGCCCCTCAGGTTGGAAAGCACTCAAAATGCGACTGGAGAAGAACTGACTCCTCAAAGTAGAATTGACCATGATGATGCGAATGGAGTAAAGCCCTCAGGAGCAAAGCCCTCGGGACCTTCATTTGCTGATGGTGCACAACTCAAAATGAAGAGAAACAGCTGTAAACATTCATTAATAATTGGAACATGGAATGTAAAATGTAGGAATCTAGGAAAATTGTCAAAAATTAAATGGAACACATAAACATCAATAGCTAAGGTATTAGTGAGCTGAAATTAACTGGTATTGACCATTTTGAATCTGAAAATCACATGGTTTACTATGCCAGGAATGACAAATTGAAGAGGAATGGTGTTGTATTCATTGTCAAAAAGAATATATCAAGATCTGTCATGAGGTACAACACTGTCTGTGATAGGATAATATCCATGTACCTACAGTGAAGGTCAGTTTATACCACTGTTATTCAAATTTATGCACCAACCACTAAAACCAGTGAGGATGAAATAGAAGAATTCTACCAACTTCAATCTGAAATTGATCAAACATGCTATCAAGATATTTATAATCACTAGCAATTGGAATACAAAAGTTAGAAACAGGAAAGATCAGTAGTTGAAAAATATGGCCTTGGTTATAGAAATTATGCTGGAGATAACATGATAGAATTCTGCAAAACCAATGATTTGTTCATTT
>NW_006408887.1:1313857-1315362 GCF_000296735.1 Chrysochloris asiatica | reverse complement strand
TCCAGCAACTGATCACTCCTGACAACATATCTAAATTACAAATGATAAAAATCTCTCCTTCTTCACTTCTAAGGAGTATTCTGGCTGTATTTCTTTCAATATAGATTTGTTTATTCTTCTGGAACTCCATAGTACTTTCAGTATTCTCTGCCAACACCACAATTCAAATGCATCAATTCTTCTATGGTTTTTCTTATTCATTGTCTGATTTTCACATGTATATGAGGCAAATGAAAATAGCCTGACTTGTGTTAGGCGCACCTTAGTCCTCAAAGTAACATTCTTTGCTCTCTAACACTTTAAAGAGGTCTTGTGCAGCAGATTTTCCTAATGCACCATTTAATTTCTTGACTGCTGCTTCCATGAATATTGATTATGGATCCAAGAAAAATAAAGTCTTTGACAACTTTAATCTTTTCTCCATGTATCATGATGTTATTTATTGGGCTACTTGCGAGGATTTTTGTTTTCTTTACATTGAGATTTAACTCATATCAAAGGCTATGGTCTTTGAACTTTATCACTAAGTATTTTAAGTCTTCTTTGCTTTCATCAATCAAAGTTGTCTTAGTTGCATATCACAGGTTGTTACTGAGTCTTCCTCCTGATGCCATGTTTTTCTTCATATAATCCAGTTTTTCAGAATATGTGTTCAGTATGCAGATTGAATAACTATTGTAAAAGATACAACCCTGGTGCATACCTTTCTTGATTTTAAACCCTTCAGTATCCCCTTGTTCTCTTCAAAATGACTGCTTCTTAGTCTATGTACATGTTCTTTGTGAATATAATTACTTGTTCTGAAATACCTATTCTTATCAATGTTATCCATAGTTTATTATGATTCACATAGTAGAATGCCTTTGCACAGTCAATAAAGCACAAGTTAACATCTTTATGGTATGCTCTGCTTTCAGTCAAGATCCATCTGACATCATTTTGCCCACTGTAAGAACCCCCATATTCACAGTAGAGTTTGCAGGAAAGGTAAATACTCATGTATCAATTTCCTCTTTCACTCTCTTGTATATCTATGGAACATATGAATGTTCCACAAATATATATACATGCATACACACATACATACACATATACACACATTCTCCTTCCCATAATCAGTCGGCATGTGTTTTTGTCCATGTATCTACCCACATAATATTATTGTTCCAAGATTGTATATATATATATCACTATTTACCTCTGTCCTCTTTAGCCCTTGTATATCCCCTGTGTCTTCACCTGTCTTCATCCTACTTTTACCAACTTCCCTCTTCTTGTATATTGCCCTTCCGTTTCTTGTATGTTGCTCTCTCCATCACCCAAGTTAACATGTATCTACCTGGACCAAGAAGCAGTTGTTCGAACAGAACATGGGAACACCACATGTTTTAAAATTAAGAAAGGTGTGTGACAAATTTCACCATATTTATTCAACCTGTATGCTGAGCAAATAATACAAGAAGCTGGGTTCTATGAAGAAAAACATGGCATCAGGATTGGAGGAA
>NW_006408887.1:1311191-1313197 GCF_000296735.1 Chrysochloris asiatica | reverse complement strand
TTGGTAAGATGGAGGGTCAGAGAAAAAGAGGAAGGCCCACAATGAGATGGATTGGCCAGGTGGCAGCATCGATAGACTCAAGTGTGACAACAGTAGTGAGGTTGGCCCAGGATTAGACATTGTTTTGTTCTGCCTTACATAAGTCACTATGAGTCAGTACTGACTCGATGGCACCTAACAACAACAACACCCTATAGCCAGTAAACTACTCTCCCTTCCTTCCCACCCAGACAACTTTCAAAGAATGTTTCATTTTTCTCTTTCAAGCTCAAATTTGTGGCATACAAAAATATATGTCTCACTCTTCTTCTATTACCCATTCAACCTATGTCTCAATCCATGGATCTATGTACAGACACTGTTGCTCCAGGGTTGTGTATATATCACTATATACATCCATCCCTCTTAGCCTATGCATACCTCCCTGTGTCTTCAACTATCTTCATTATTCTTCTACCACCCTCCCTCTTCTTGTATATTGCCCTCTCCCTTCTTGTATACTGCTCTCCCCAACCCTCATGCTAACATGTGTCTACTCTTTAGCCTATGAATTACTCTCCCCTCCCTTCCTCCCACCCCTGGAAGTGTTTCTTTTAGTCTGGAAACCTTTCCTTAAACTTTTACAATAATCGTCTCACACAGTATTTCTCATTTTGTGACTGATTAATTTGACTCAACATAAAGCCTTCTAGGTCATCCAAGTTATGGGATGTTGCAAAGATTCATTGTTATTATTCAGTGTTGCATAGTATTCCATTGTGTGTATATCCCAAAATTTGCTTATCCTTTCTTCCATTGTTAGATATTTAGGCAATCTCCATCTTTTTGCTATTATGAATAGTGCTGTAATGAGCATTGATATGCACACGTCTAGTTATATCCATAAAGATTTACAGCCTCGGAAAACCTGTGTAGGGTCACTATGGGTCGGAATCAACTCAACAGCACTTAACAACAACAACTTATGTTCTACCTTGTATTTCTTGTGGATAGTAGAGACATTTCTGGGTCATAAGGTTATTTCTATTTCCAATTTTCTGAGGAATCACCATGCCATTCTCCAGAATGGCTGAACTATTATACAGTCCTACCAGCAATGTAGGAGGCTTCCAGTCTCTCCACAAACTCACCAGCATTTGTTGTTTTCAGGGTTTTCCACCCGCCCCCCCAAACTTCACTGTTAATATTGGTGTGAGATGATATCTCATTGTGGTTTTTTTGTGTGCGGGACCCTTTACTATACAGCAAGAAAAACCTAGTCTGGCCTGACAGACAAACCATACGAACATTCTGCAAAACCCCAACATAAAAGAATGCAACTATCGGGAGAATTACGCTGTGCACACACAGATACCTAATTGACCTTCAGAGACAAAAATAGTAGACAAATTTTCTCCCATTAACTTCTCAGTATCTATCTGTGCACCTCTATTGTTGTTGTTGTTGTTGTAATGTGCTGTGGAGTTGGTTCTGACTCATAGCGACCCTGTACAGGGTTTCCGAGGCTGCAAATCTTTATGGGAGCAGAAAGCCCCACGGAACAGCTGGTAGTTTTGAACTGTTGACCCTGAGGTTCGCAGCCTGATTCGTAACCACTATGCTACAAGAGCTCCTTGTGCACCTCTATGGTGGTGACTAAATGAGGAGCCTAAGTGAGCAGACACCCCCACCTACAGCTATAGGCTTCTATGGTGCACATGCACTGCCTGTGTAGCAAGGTAACTGGACAGTCAGCCACAGTTTTATTTTTGTTTCAAAATGGTGGGTTTTGTCTCTGTGTTTATATTGCTTCCAATCTTGGTCCTTTTGATTGCAAATTTTTCCTGGAGGTGGGAGCTTTTTCTCCCTATGTTACCCAAGAAGAGCCAGCAATTGTGGCCATACAGACAAGCTACAGCATAGCCCATAATATTCTACTATTGAGACAAGAGCCAACAACAGCTGCTATGCATTACATGCAAAAAGGAAAGTCTATCTCCTGATGATATCCACCAGGAGACACCCAG
>NW_006408887.1:1281248-1309781 GCF_000296735.1 Chrysochloris asiatica | reverse complement strand
ACCCAAACTATCCTGTGTCTATTCCCTACCCTATGCTATACCTTCCCCTCCCTCACCTCAGCCCACCACCCCATATCCCAGTAGCCAGCAAAGAATCCCTCCCCATTTTCATATAATTGTTGGCTGTTTGGATGTCTTCCTTAAAGAAGGGTCTGTTCATGTCCTGTGCCCATTTTTTAATTAGGTTGTTGGTCTTTTTCTTTAGAGGTTTTGTAGCTTTGTATACATTTTAGATATTAGTCCCTTGTCTGATACATCATTGCAAAAAGTTTTTTTCTTAGGCTGTGCGATTACTTTTTACTCTTTTGTTGAAATCTTTTGATGCACATAGGTTTCTAATTTTTAGGAGGTCACAACCATCTCTTTTGTCTTCTACTACTTGTGTGTTTTTTGTAATGTTTGATAGTGTATGTATGCCATGTCTTTTAGCCCCTAAGTTTGTCCCTATAGTTTTTCACTGATGATCTCTATAGTTCTAACTTTTACATTTAAGTCTTTAATCCATGTTGAGTTTATTTTTGTATATGGTGTGATATATGGGTGTTTGTTCCATTCTGAAAATAGATTTCCAGTTTTACCAACACCTTTTGTTCAACAGACTATCTCTTCCTGATTTAATGTGTTTTGGCCCTTTGTCAAAGATCTGTTGACTGTGTATAGATAGCTTTACTTCTGGGTTCTCAATTCTGTTACATTGATCTTTGTATCTTTTGTTTTACCAGTACCAGGCTGTTTTGACCACTGTGGCTGTGTAGTAATTTTTGAGATCAAGGAGTGAGAGACTTCCAACTTGGTTCTTCTTCTTAAGCAGTGCTTTGCTTATCCAAGATCTCTTTCCTCTCTGTATAAAGTTTGTGATCATTTTTCCATCTCTTTAAAGAATGATGTTGGAATCTGGATTGATGTTGAGTTATATCTATAGATTGCTTTGGGCAATGTTTCACAATGTTAAATCTTCCTATCCATGAGCATGATGTATTCTTCAATTTTTCTAAATCTCTTTTCATTTCTTGTAGAAGTGTGTTATAGTTTTCTTTGTATATATCATGTGTTTCTCTAGTAAAATTTATTCATAAGTATTTCATCTTTGAGGTTGCTGTTGTAAATGGTATTGTTTTCCTAATTTCCTTTTCAGAGCTTTCTTTATTGATATAGAGAAATCCACCTGGTTTTTATATATTAATCTTATGTCAATTTGCTGAATCTTCCAATGAGTTACAATAATTTTCTTGCTGAGTCTGAGATTTTCTATGTATAAGATCATATCATCTGCAAATAGAGTTTTACTTCTTATTTGCTGATTTGGATGCCCTTAATTTCCCTTTTGTGCCTTATAGCTCTCGTTAAGACTTCCAATACATTACTGAATAGGAGTGGTGATAAAGGGCATCGAACCTTAATGTCAGCGGTTCGAAACTACCAGCCGCTCCGTGGGAGAAAGATGAGGCTTTCTACTCCCGTAAGGATTTACACCCTCGGAAACCCTGTACAGGGCCGCTATGGGTCGGAACCAACTCGACGGCACTTAACAACAACAACAAGCTTAGTTTCTGCTTGCAAAGGAAATGCTTTCAGTGACTCTCCATTAAGAACAATTCTGGATTTATTGATTTGTATATATTCTCTTAATTATGTTGATGAATTTCCCTTATATTCCTATTTTGTTGGATGTTTTTATCCAGAATGGATGTTGGAATTTTTCAAAAGCCTTTTCTGCATCAATCCATATAATCATGTGGTCATTTTCCATTTTTTATTTATATGCTGAATTATGCTGATTGCTTTTCTAATATTGAACAAGATTGCATGCCTGGAATGAATACCACTTGGTCATGATGTACTATTATACATATGTTGTTGAATTCTGCTGGCTAGAATTTTGTTGAGAATTTTTGCATCTATGCTCATAAGGGATATTTGTTTATAATTTTCTTTTTATTAGTGAAGCCCTTGCCTGGTTTTGGTATGAAGGTTATGCTCACTTCATAAAATGTATTCAGAAGTTTTCCATCTTTTTCTATATTCTGGAATAGTTTGAGTAAAATTGGTATCAGCTCTTCTCTGAATGTTTGATAAAATTCACCAGTAAAGCCATTTGGGCCTGGACATTTTTGTTGGTAGTTTTTAATGACCTGATCAATTTCTTTTGTTGTGTTATGTTGTTATTGTTGTTGATAAGTGTATCAATTCAATTCCAACCCATAGCCACCCCTATAGGGTTTCTAAGGAGCAGCTGGTGAGCTTGAGCCACCAATCTTGCAGTTCAAAGGGACTTTGCAGTCCAGTGCATTATCCCAGAGCGCGACACCAGGACTCCTCTTTTGTTATAGGTCTGTTAAAGTTTTCTACTTCATTCCATGTTAGTTTAGGTAGGTCATGTTTTCTCTAAAAATATATTTATTTCCTCTAGATTTTCTAATTTGTTGGAGACAACTCTTTATAATATCTGTTATTATCCTTTTTTATTTCCTTTGGGTCCATTGTAGCATCACCCATATAATTTTTATGCATACTGTTTGCATCTTCTTGTTCTTTTTGTTGTTATTGCTAGATTTGCCAATGATGTGCTTATTTCGTTAAGTCTTTCAACAAACCAGCTTCTTGTCTTGATGATTTTTTTTCTATTGCTTTTCTGTTTTCTAATTCATTTACTTCTGCTATAACCTTTATTATTTCTTTTCTTCTGGTGATTACAGGCTTTCTTTGATGGTCTTTCTCTAATAGTTAGAGATTTTGTCTTAATATATTGATTCTGGTTCTTTCTTCTTTTTGGAGGCATGTGTTTATTTATTGCTGTATATTGCCTTCTCAGTACTACATTTGCTATGTCCCAAAAGTTTTGGTATGCTGTGTTTTCGTTCTCATTTGTTCCTATAATATTTTTTATTTAATTTTCAATTGTTTTATTACCCAGTAGCTTTTTAAAAGTTGTTATTCGGTTTCCAGGTATTTGATTTTATTTCCTTGATCTTCCTATTGTGATTTCTAATTTTATAGCATTGTGTTCTGAGAAGATGTTTTGTAGTATTTTGATGTTTTTTTTAATTCATTGAGACTTGCTTTGTGACCTAACACATGGTCTATTCTGGAGGATGTCCCATGTGTACTGGAAAAGAACGTGTATCGTGCTATTGTTAGATTGAATGTGTTGTACAAATCTATGAGGTCAAGTTGGTTGATTGTGTTGTGTAGTTCCTCTGTGTCTTTGTTGAGTTTCTTTGTAGTTATTTTGTTCTTTTTTTAAGGTGGTATATTAAAATCTCCCACTATGATTGTAGAATTGTCTATTTCTTTTTTCAATTCTACTAGAATTTGATTTATGTATTTTGATGCATTTTTGTTGTGAGCATAGATATTTATTATGGTTATGTTCTCTTGTTCAATTGTTCCTTTAATCAGGTGATAATATCCTTCTTTTTCCTTATGTTTATTTTTAGCTTAAAGCTTATCAGAGATTAATATTGACACTCATGCTCATTTTTTTATTGCAATTAGCTAGATATATCTTTGCATCCTTTAATTTTTAATCTGTTTTTGTCTTTGTGTATAAGGTGCGTCTCTTGTAGATAGCATATTGCAGGATTTTTTTTTTTTTCTTATCCATTCTACTACTCTCTGTCTCTTGACTGATTAAATGGTGCATTTAATCTATTGATGTTCCATGTGTTGTTGATAGGTATGAATTGATTATAGTCATTTTACTGTTTGTTTTTTTGTAGTGCTGCTGATTTCTTTGTTCTGCATGCTTTTCTGTGTTGAGTACATTTTTTTGTGCTTTTTCTTGTCAATTTCATTCTAGTTTTAATGTTTACAAAATCTTCATGGATTTTCCTTTCCTTGATTTGATGTGAAGTTGCATTAAGTTTCTTTGAGGTTACCCTGTACTTTATTAATTTCTTCTCCATTTTGAAAGTCTGTTTTATCTTGAAATCCATCTGATCGCCTTACCACCTGGAACTCTATAACTATACTTTTGCCTCCCTTTACTTTGTAGTTGTCCTGATCATAGACTGACAATGCAGATTCCCTATCTTTAGTCTTATCATTTTGTTCTACTCTGAACACTTCCGTATCTGGGCTAATTTCCTGGTGTTGCCATGTATGTCAGTCTCTGGGTTTTGTCTGCTCTTATTGGTTCTCAGTCCAAAGAACTCCCTTTAGTGTATTTTGGAGAGTTGGTTTGGGTTTTTACTAAATCCTTTATCCATAATGTTCTACTTTCACCATCATATTTGATGGACAGCTTTTCAGGGTATATAATTTTTAGTTGACAAACTTTTTCTTTCAGCATTTTATATATGTCTCTCCATAGCCTCTTGTCTTCATGGTTTCTGCTGAGAGATTAGTTTAATCTTATTGGTTTTCCTTTGTTGGTAACATTTTGGTTTTCCCAAGCTGCTTTCAGGATTCTGTCTTTGTGTTTTGGAGTTTGATTATGATACGTCTTGGTGATTTTTTTTGAGATCTATCCTGCCTGGGGTTCATTCAGCTTCTCGAATGTTCATCTTCTCATCTTTCATGATGGTAGGGAAATTTTCTTCCAGCAGCAATTTGACTCTCTTTTCAGTGGTTTTCTTTGTCTCTTCTTAGTATAGAATTCCAGTCATCTGTACGTTATAATTCTTCATGCTGTCCCACAAGAATCAGGATTTCTTTGCATTTCATCATTCTTTTTTTTGTGTGTGTTCTTCTAACTTACTAGTATTGAGAGATGTATCTTCCAGTTTACTAATTCTGGTTTCCACTGACTCAAAGATATTCCCTTTCCCTTTCAGTGTATTGTCCATTTATGATATCTTAGCATTAATCTTCTGAATTTCTGTTTTCAGGTTTTGTATTGTCTCCAACACTTTATATATTTTATTTGATAGTTCCCGTAGTGCTATTCTGAATTATTTCTTGTTTTCTTCAGCTTTTCTGTTAATAGTTTGGAGGTATCTAAATATCATTCTTCTGAACTCTTTTTCTGGTAGTTCCAGTACTTCTTTTTCCTCAAAAACATTATATAGGGCTGCCTCTTGGTTGCTTCTTTGAGCTATTTTGTTTTTTTTTTTTTTTTTTTTTTTAAATGTGAACAGCTATTTTCTGTTGCTTTTAGGCACTGTCATGTCATTGTATTTGTATTAAGTGGATGAAAGTATGTTGGTATATTCTTAGGCACTCACCAACTGCCTCCTGGTGGATGTGATCAAGAGATTAGCTTTTTTTTTTTTTTTTAAGTTTTATTGAGAATTTAGTGACAGTTTACATGGGAGAACATTGGTTTCACACTCATCCTACTGTGTTTTGTTTCACTGAAATGATTACAATCCCCTCTATGAACAATCATTTAACAGTATTTCCTTCTACTCCCTCTGTTTTGTTTGTTTGGTTGGTTAGTTGAGTTTTTTTAATGTACAATAAAAGCACTCAGAAACAACAATGACATATCATCTCACACCAGCAATAGCAGCAAAGATCAAAAAAGTAGAGGACAAAAAAGTGCTGGCAAGGATGTGGAGAGACTGGGACCCTCCTACATTGTTAGTGGGATTGCAAAATGGTCCAACCACTCTGGAAAGCAATATGGCACTTCCTCAGAAGGTCATAAATAGAAATACCTTATGATCCAGAAATTCCTCTACTTGGTATTTACCCACAAGAAACACAAGCCATAACACAAGTAGATATTTGCATAACAATGTTCATAGGAGCACTATTTACAATATTAAAAAGATGGAGACAACATAAGTGCCCATCAGTTGAAGAATGGATAAACAAACTGTGGTACATACACACAATGGAATACTATGCTACCTTGAAGAACAACAAGGAAGCTTCAAGCCACCGCATAACATGGATGAACCTTGAGGACATTATTTTGAGTGAAATTAGTCAGTCACAAAAGGAGATATACTGCATAGGACCATTATTGTAAAAGATCAAGAAAAATAACCCACCCTAAAAGGGAAAAATTATATATATATTTGCTGATCCCCAGGATGTATGGGATGAGAGGAGCGGAGGGAGTGAGGAGAAGATAGAGCACAGGGTAGGGAATAGACACAGGATAGCTTGGGTGCTGGGGGGGGCAATAAACAAAAAGGGGGAGGGGAATTGAAGAACAAGACTGATGGGAGAACAGATAGGCAGGTTCACATGGGCTAAGTAGGACAGAGGTAAATGATGAGGTATGCACGACCTTGGAATAACATGGCTTCGGGATACAGGGATACAGGTTTGAAGGGGTAAAAGAGAGGAATAATGTTAAGATGCTTGGCTGTCTTATGAATCTTGGTTTCCCTTGTCTACCATAGTAAAATAGACATTTGAGGGGGGAAGAAAGTAATAGGCAGAAAGATCACAATAGATAGCTTTTAAGTCCATCTTCAGCCTATAACTGATTGGAATACCTAAAAGGGGGCTATAAGTTGCCCAGTGAAAGAGGCTTCCTGTAGAGACTTTGCATTGCATAAGACCATAGGTTGAATACAGAACCCCATCCAGAATTGTCTGAGGTGGGAAATTTCCACTGGAAAGGACAAGTTGATTAGCCTGGAGTGGCTAGAAGAACAGAAGATACTTTATGAAAGAAAGACTGACAGGAAAAATCTGAAACAATAATGATGGATTACTATAAGAACAAGTAAGCTGTTTGACCAAGAGCCATCAAGGCAAGTGGTCAGGACCCCTCAGAAAACTCCCTTTCAAGACTAAGACTCAAGGGGAATACATGAGCAGGCATGTGGTCTGGCTGGTGACCACATTGGTCACCGATAAGGGAAGAGGGGGAAAAAACAGCAATGAAGTTGCAAGCTTAGTCCGACCACATTCAATAGACTCCCATGAACCTGGGTGGAGACCTGGATAGCTAGCAGTACAGCAAGACCCAGGGACTCCTGGGCCCAGAGGCAGTGACACTGATATGAATTGAGGGGAGCTGCACAAGAACACCCATACTTGCAGATGGTACCCACTTGACCTGGCTTCGATGGCTGGATGATCAGAACTTGACTAGAAGAGGGGAAAAAAAGAGTAACCCACTACAATTTGATGAACTTTACCTATACTTATAGAGTCCTGGTGTGGCGATGTGGATTAATGCGACAGACTGCAAAGCTGTTTGAACTGCAAGGTCAGCAATTCAAGCTCACCAGCTGCTCCTTCGAAACACTATACAGGGTAGCTATGCTTTGGAACCAACTCGACAGCACTTAACAACAACAACAATGGATATCACAGCTGAAAAATGGAACAAATCTTTACAGCGAGGATCACTCCCACCCCTTCAGTACACAGGGATGACAGGGATGGGCAACATAGACATTGGCTACCCAAAATGAGGGAGCCTATAAAGGCAAGAAGTGACTAGCTTACAAGCTTTCAAGAGGGAGCCTAGTTCCAGAATGGGGCAGGGATAGATAGAATCTCCACTGAATTATTTCCAATCTGTTGGGATCAGGTGGGTGAAATGAAATGGGGATAAGACTCTTGAGGTACAATAATGAATAATTGCCCTCAGGACTGACTGTGAGGCTAGGAAATGTAGAGGTAGATGTTTTTTGACAAAGAGGGGAGTGATTGCTTTTGTAGCACAGGAGCGGAGGTCCCTGGGACCATCAAGTGAGAAGAGTGGAAAGTGGGAGCCTACCCAGAGAGGCCTGACACCAGGGATGGAGACAGAGATGATGGTGTGGACAGATGGAGTGGCTGGGGACTCTGGATTCATGAAGGGAAAGGAGCTGTTTGCTGACAACCAGGGGACAGACATGTGGGGTGTACCATTTGGTTATTTGATGACCCATGGAGGGGATTGTAATCATTGCAATGAAACAAAATATGATAGGATGAATGTAAAACTGATGTTCTCCCATGTAAACCCACATGATTCACAATAAAAACTTAAAACAAAAAACACTCAGGAATCTATCATCATTTAAACAACCAAAGGGCACATTCTGCAAGCCAGTCTCCTGGCTGCCATCACACAGCCTTTCTCTTTCCATGAGTCTAGAGTCCTCAGCTGTTCTATCTTTCTATGCCATCACCTCTGCCTCCATCTCTGGTGTCATTGCTTCTCTGATTAGGGTCCTCTGTTCCTGGAATGTAAGATTAACTACTCTCTCCTTTATGTTACAAAATTTCTACCTTTTCAGTTGTGACCATCACAATTAGTCCTGATAACAGTTACTCACCATTAAATTAAAATAATCCTATCCCCATCTTCATTCACCAGACCAATCTAGACAAGATGAAAACTATTCAGTGGGGAGTCTACCTTCCCTTGTATACTCTGAAAATAACTCCCTCTTGAAAACTTGTAAACCTGCTACTTCATTCTTTATAACTACATACACACACACACACACACACACACACACACACACACACCATTTTAAGTAGCCAGTGTCTTAGTTGCTCATCCCTATGAACCCTATATACAGAGGAGAAGAAATGAGCTTTTGCACCATTCTCTGCTATGAAGTTTATGTTATAGGTTAATTTTAGCTGATATTGGTTGTTGCTGTTGATTGAGCATATAGCAGCATCTGGTATTGATTCTGACCTATTTGTTGGGGTTGAAGAGGGTACAGCTGTCGGTGTGCTGTATAGTTGCAGTTGCTGTCTCCTATCAGGTGAGGCAAGAGATGAAAGCATGCCCACAAGAGAGAAGGAGAACAAAGAAACAAAACAAAACCCAAAAAATACAGAAAAACACAGGAAAAAAATATTAAAACAATCAAACTGGAGAGGAAGGGAGGTTGGAAACAACAGTGGAAAATTAAGCATAATTCTGCAACACCAACTAATGGACTCTTGCCTTCATAGCCACCTGAGAATTTAAGGTTGTCACACTGCATCTCTCTGACCAATCACCAATCTTTTTCTTTTCCCTTTTTCTCTATCCCACAAGTCCATTCAGCTGCTTCTCCTAGAAAGAGCCCAGGGTTAGCCAGAACTAATTTGGAGCAAAGCCTGCTGGTACTGGCTGTTTCTGTGGTCTCCTTCTCCTTCAATTATGTGCCCAGCCATGAAATCCACAAGTGACCTTCCCTGGGTGTGTCTACTCATACAGGTCTCAACTCTGGTCACCAGGGGCTTGCAAGGAACCAATGAGTAAAGGAGTAGAAAGAGAAATTGTACCTTTGTCTCTGCAAGTCCCAGTCAGGCTTCTACAATGGGAATGTTTTCTTGTTTGTAAATCCACTCACCGCCATTCAAAATGGTTGTAGTAGGTCGTGTTGGCTGCCCCAAAGCAGAAGCCACCTCCTTTCTTGCATGTGTTCAACACTTTCTCTCAGGAAGCACTTGATAACACTCATTTATCCCTTTATCTAAAGCTCATTTATCCCTTTATGTGAAGTTCTAGGGCCATCCTCTGAATCTGTTTCTTCCAGTTTTCTCTATCTTTGCTGCAGAGGATACACACAGCCTTTCTGCCTCATCCGTCATCATGCCCCACTTCCCTCAAACACCAATTATATTTTTTTCCAGTTGTTTTAGCTTCTTTGTATTCTGGCATCCATTTTGGTCTTTTTTTTTCCCCCTGTCTTTTAAATATCCTTTTGCTTACTTCATGGATAATATTCTAGATGTTGTCCCACAACTCTTCTGGTCTTTGGGCTTTAATGCATCAAACTTGTTCTTGAGATAATCTCTAAATTCAGGTGAGATATATTTATTTTTTGGCTCTCCTGGACTTGTTTTAATTAAACAATAACTTGCTTAACCTGATGATGGCACTTACCAGGAACTCACAGCTAACATATGTAATAGTGAACATTTTAATCCTGTTGTTGCTAAGTTCCATCAAGTCGTTTCCAATTCATAACGACCCTGTATAGGGTTTCTGAGGAGTGACTGGTGAGCTTGAACCGCCAACCTTGTCATTCAAACTGACCTTGCAGTCCAGGGCTTATCCTACAGTGCCACACCAGGACTCCATTTTAATCCTAAGATCAAGGTTAAATATAAGATCAGGAAGAAAAAAAGAAAAACAAGAAAAGTATGTGTGTGTGTTTTCTCTTACCACTTCTACTGAACAATGTAATGTACTGGAGATTCCAGCCAGGGAACTTAGGAAAGAAAATCAAATAATAGTCAGTTTGGATAGGAAATGTAAAACTATCTCTCTTTGCAGATGACATGATCTTGTATACATAAAAGTCTAAGGTTACAGGACACAAAGACATTATACAAAAATCAAATATACTTATAAACAATTCTATTTATAATAGTATAAAAATAATAAAATGCTTAGGATTCAAGTTCACAAAGGAAATGTAAAACTTTTACTCTAAAAAGTGCAAAACATTAAGGAATATCTAAATAAATTGAAATATATACAGTGTTCATGGATTGCAATACTTAATATTTCTATAATGGCAGTATACCATAAATTAATTGTTGTTGTTGTTAAGTGTCATTGAGTCAGTTCCAACCCATAGCAACCCTGTAATAGAGTTTCTGAGGAGCAGCTGGTGAGCTTGAACCACCAACCTTGTGGTTCAAACTGAATTTTCAGTCCAGCACATTAACCCACAGTGCCACACCAAGACTCTAAAATTAATATATAGATTCAAAATAATCCCTATCAACATCACAGCTGTCTTCTTTGAAGAAACTGGTAAGTTGATCCTAAAATTAATATGAAAATTCAAGGAAGCCAGAATAGCCATAGCAGTCTTGAAAAACATGAACAAAAGTTGGAGGGCTCACCCTTTAGTATGTAAAAGCTTACTACAAAGATACCGAAATCAGGACTGTGTGGTACTGTCCTAGGAAAAACATGTAGATAGATAGGGTAGAATTGAGAGTTCAATAATAAACTCTCACATTTGCAATCAATAAATTTTCAATAAAAGCATCAATATCATTCAATGGGAAAAGAGTGGTCTTTCTAACAAACGTCTGGGACAACTGGATACCTAGCTACATGGGACAGAATGAAACTGTAACTCTACCTCACACCGTATACAAAAATCAACTCAAATGGAACAAAGACACAAATGTAAGATCTAAAACTATAAATTTCTTAGAAGAAAACATATGAATCTTTTTGATATTAGAGTAAGAGATGGTTTCTTAGATCTGGCACCAAAAAGCATAAGCAACAAAAGAAAAAAAAATAGATAAACTAGTATTGACCAAACTTTAAAATTTTTATACTTCCAAAGACAACATCAAGACAGTTTAAAGACAACCACAGAACAGGAGAACATATTTATAAATCATATAGTTGATAAGAGACTTGTGTCCAAATATATAATGAATTATTGCTACTCAATTTAAAAAAAAAAAAAAAAAAGACAAATCAATGAAAAAATGGCAAAGGATCTGAATGGATATTTCTCCAAAGAAGATATGTAAATGGATAATAAGCATATAATAAGATTCTCAACATCATTAGTTATGAGGAAAATGAAAATCAAACCCACAATGAGATATCACTTCATATTCATTTGTTGTTATTAAGTACCATTGAGTCAGTTACCTGTATATCTTTGCAAAGCAGACAGCCTCGGTCTCTTCTTTCTCCCATGGAGCAGTTGGTGGGCTCAAACTGCTGACCTTGTTGCTCACAGTTCAGTGCTTATTCTACAGAGCAACAATGATCCCCTCATACTTCAATTAAAAAGTCATATAGTACTTAAATGCTTAAATTAAAAAGTCACATAGTACTCTCTTCTTCACTGCTGGGCCTGATAACTCATTTCAATCATTGCACAGACCCCCAGATCATACTCACAGTTATAGAATTCATTAAGGAAGTAACATGTTACAATACAGGATCAGGATCAACTTGGAAGTAACAGGAGCAACTTAGAATGGAGCTCTTCAGTAAAAACAGCTTCTTCTCAGCCTACTGCCACTGGACCCTTCTTCTCAGCCCTCATTCAAAGCTCTTTTGCTCTTAACAATAAATGCCTGAAGGCATTCCACTTTACCAGGCAGTCAACTCTCTCTCTTCATGGATCAGCAAGACTTGTCTGTTGATCCTGTGCCGCTACCATCTCACACAGCTGCCATTTCACATCATCTGCAATGTTACAGCTCTGTCACCTGGGTCTAGGAAGTTCTTAGCTCAGGGATTCTGGGTCCTGACTCTTCTTGACAGTGCTGTCTTCCTCCAATTTCTGGGTTTATCTTCCTTTAAGTCTGATGGTGGTAGTGGTGGTGTGCTGTCAAGTCATTTTCAACTTATGGTGACTTTGTATAGGAATGAAAGCAGAAAGACTTTAAGTCTAGTGGATAACAAAACTGACCAATCCTCTACAAGGAGTCCATGTAGTTTCTTCCCATAGTCTCACCCCCACAAGGATCCCATGCATCTTATTTGCATTAACAAAATTGTCCAGTGCACTTGGGGGAGGAGGGGTGTCACAAGCACCTTATTTGCATAACCCCACCTAATCACTTTGTGGAAGTTGCAGTACTATGGCTAGAAGAGCATATAAAAATAATTTACTACACCACATTTATGTGAACTGAAAGAAGACAGTCACAAAAGATCACATATTCTATGATTCAATTTATATGAAATGCTCAGAATAGGCAAATCCACAGAGACAGAAGTAGATTAGTGGTTGCTTAAGGCTTAAGGCTGACAGAGGTGGGGGGGAAGATGAGAGGCTAAAAGATGGCAATGGGGGTAATGAAAAGTTTCTACAATCAAGTATGATGATGGATGCACAACTCTTTGAATATACAAGAAAACAATTTCACTTTATACTTTAAATGGGCGAATTGTATGGTATGTGGATTATATCTCAATAAAGGCTGATCCAGGGGTATATCGAGTCCTTGTGTGGTGCTGTAGAATAAGCAGTGGCCCTCAAAGTTAGTTTGACCTGCTAGGTCAGCAGTTCAAATCCACCAGCCACTTCTTGGAAACCTATATACGGTCTCTATGAGTTAGAACAAACTGGATGGCACTTAACAACACCAACAGGGGTATGTCAGAAAATAGGCCTGACAATCTGCTTCCCAAAGGTCACAGCTTTGAAAGCACTATTGAGTAGTTCTACTCTGCACACATGGAATAGCTCTGAGTTAGAATTGAATGAACAAAACTATCAGCAACAACAAAATTCTTTTTTAAAGTTATAAACATTCACTTACCAGGTAATCTACTCCTAGGTAATTTACCCAAAAGAAAACATACGTCCGCACAAAGGCATGCACATGAATGCTCAGAGCAGCTTTATTTGTAATCATCAAAAACTGGAATCAACACAGCTGTCCCTCAACAGTGGTACAATAGTGATTTTTAAAAAAGCAGTGGTACATCCATATCATGGAATACTATTCAGCAATAAAAAGGAAATGATTGCTGATAAATGCAACACCATGGATGAATATGCATGTAATTATGCTGAGTGGAAAAAAGGCTAGATTTGAAGCTTTCGGATAAGGTGCAATCTATTATATATTTTGATTATGGTGAAAGTTTCACTGATAGATGTGTGTGTGTGTGTGTGTCAAAGCTTTTCAACTTTTACACTTAGCATTTTACACTTTATTACACATGTGCAGTTTATCATGTGCTAATTACATCTCAATAAAACTTTTTAAAGAACTTTTTAAAGTGTATGTATTACTTTGATGAAAACAAAAATTAGGTTTTAAGAAAAGAATTAAATTATGAATGCAGTCTATTCATCATTCCAGCAATACAAAAGTGTAAGAACTAAACTCCCTGCTTCATTCCAATATGAATACAGTTTACATCTCACTTGCCATATGCCCACTAACTGTAACACCTGAACTAATGCATTGGTTCAGTTGACCCTTACTGTAGGAGGTAAGTGCTGAGACCCAGAGGTTAAAGGAACATGATGGGACCTTGCTCACTTAAGCTCTCCAAGTCTTGGTTTCTTTGTCTTTAAATGGAATAATAATATTTACTTCACTAGAACATTTACAAGGGGTATTTTTATACACGGCCTAGCAGTATCTGCCATAAGAAGGGCTGAATACAAACTAACTATGAGTGAGAGGTCTCTAGATTTACTCCCCATCCTCATTCCTCCCTACCCAATAAAAGACATATAGTCTTTTCCCAGACCTATGTGACAGAGATCTACAAGAGCCAAATCGACTAATGGAATAAAATGCTCAGGGAAGGAAATCGGGGAGGAGAGAAGCCAGGCCCAGTATACCAGGAGTGGACTCTGTGTGTTTTTGTTGTTGTTAAGTGCCATCAAGTTGGTTCCAACTTATAACAACCCTATAGAGGGTTTCCAAGGAGCAGCTAATGTATTTGAACTGCCAACCACACCAGGACTCCATGTGCTTTTTTTTATTTTCCCTTCCCTTTTTTTTTTTCCATGTGCTTTTCTGTCCCCCAAAATATGTATTGAAGTCCTGGTCTCAGTACCTGTGGTTGAAAATAGACGTTTTCTTTTGTTGTGTTAATGTAGCCAAATCACCTTGGAGTGGGTCATAAGCCTAATTACTTCTGAGTTATAAAAGGAGCAGAATAGACACAGGAGGAAGATTTCATATGAAGACAGATGCCAAGAAACTTCAAGAATATTCCAGGACTACCAACAAGGATGGAAACCTGCCCTGCCCCTACCAGAGTCATATCTTAAGTTCAGACTTCTAGCCTTCTGAGCCATGAGAAAATGAATTTCAGTTCATCAAAGTCACTTGTGATATTTTCTGGTAGCACTAAGACCAGCATATGACAGTCAGTGAGAGGTTCTGGGGCAGTAGGTGAATAAGCTAGATGTGGAGGGTGGTGGCTGGAGGCTGCAGGCTGGATATTCTGTGATGATGGAGGCCCGAGGCACAGGCCAGGTTCTCTAGTGATTGCTGATGCAGGCAAACACTGGACTCATCTTTCTTCCCATTGTTGTCATCATTAGCTTATTCAATTTCATCCCTGTGATGCTAGACCTACAGTACCTCATCTAGAAGAAACAGACCATCATTGGTGAGACTACAAGGAGGAGGAAGATGCTCATTATGCACCCTGCCCACTATTGCCTCAGTCTTCAGGTTCTGCCACAGCTCTGTCCCATCTCCTCCCAGCTGCCCTGTCACTCAGAAAGGTTGAGCAGCTACAAGCACCCTGGCCTTTCGGTCATCCAGGGCAAGGTGTTTCCATTCTGCCCCTGTCTCCTAGTGTATGCTGATCCCCAGATCCCTCTTCTATCACCTCAATAACATGGCCCATATCCCCCTGCGGCCCTCTCAAACTTACTGTTCATCCAGCCAGGGCCCCAGGACCTAGCTTGGACAGCCCAGCTGGGCTATGAATAGCTCACAGCCCCTTTTCCTTTCCAAATATAAAATGTTTGCTTTCAATCAGGAGCGTCTGGGGAAATGGAAATTATAGGATTGGAGAGTGTCCTTGGGTAAAGAAATACCTCGAATGCCGAAACCTCACAGGGCCTCTGATTAGGGCTGGAATAATTCCTGCTGTAATATAAACAAGCCCTGCACGGCTAATGGGGGTGGGGATCCTCCAGAAAAAATGGAGGTAGCTGCTGCATCTTTGTTCTCTCCTTGCCTGCCAAATCCCGGCAGCCATCAGTGGGCCTGTGGCCTGCAACCTGGGCCCTTTAGGTCTGGGAGGTCCTTATGGGCATCAGAAGCTCAGCTTCTTGGGATGTCAAGTGGTTGTGGGCAAGACATTGGTCCTTTCGGTCTTTAGTTTCAGCTGTATCAGGGCTTGTTGTAGGATTCTGAGTGCCAGGTTCTCCTTAAACAGCACCTGGTTCTGGCCCCTCATTCTTCTGTATGCACAGGCCTCTGAGCTTTGGATCTGCCCCAGGAGCTGGTGAGTAACAGGGGATGAGACCAGCTAGGCAGTTGTGCAGGAACCAGGAAGAAGAGAGGGAGCTGGGAAGGAACACTGAGCAGACATTTCCAAAATGGTTTCTTAATGTCTGCTCGATACATCAGGTTAGGAAGGTGGTGAAAACGCTGTTCCCACCTACCAGGACATAGAGTCTGGTGTAGAAATGAGCAAAAACATGTTAACATCATGCCCTGTGCATAGTCTGGCTGGAAAGGCCTCAGAGTCTGGCTTCACTATCCTATACTTCCCAAGGGCTAGTATGTGAGTTGGACTTCCAGCCATCTTGGTCAGGTACTAGTCACTAGAACCTCATCTGGTACCCAGAGCCAAGGACATCCTTGGGATCACCAAGAGACATTTGATGACATCCAGGCACCAAACCAAAGCACAACCTTTTTCTTTTGTGGTGTTTCTCTTACTCACAGTTCTAAGATGCACATTAATCCCAGGCAAAGTGGTACCATAGAGAGAAGCGGGCCGCAAAGAAAACAGCAGGTGGGAGCTTTGCACACAGCAGAAATGGGGAAAATACACAAGGCATTTGTCAAGACTCATAAATCACTGGAATATGTGATTTGGAGCCCTGCAGGTTAGTGAACTCTCCTGAAAATGTGACAGAAATCAGAGGCACAGCCCTAACCCTCAAATGGCCTAGCATAGGGCCTTTGCTTCAAACGAGACTTTCCTGGGCCTGGGGAGGGGTTGGGGAGAGGGTTCTGCAAGCTCCTTTCTGTCCTAGGTCTCTGTAAAACAAGTGTGGATGAAAACAAATAAACAATAACAACAACAAAAACCCACCCAGCTGAGGAGACTGAGGAAGAATGGTTATCAGAACTCAGTATACAGCATACCCAACCCCAAAAAGAAATTGCCTGGAAGCCCTTAGGATGAGCCTAGGCATGGAAAGGCTGCCCAGAGGAGGAGGACCAGTCCTCTTGGACTAGGAACAACATGGGAGGTTGAGGACCCTGGCCACAGAGGAGAGCTGTTATATTCCCCCATGCCTAAAAGGGTGGAAGAAGGAAGAAGGCTGTGTTGCTGGAGCTCCTGAGAGCTGAAGACCCTTCCATAGAATGAAGGAACTGAAGAAAGTGCCTGCCCTCCCACCTCCTGCCATTGCCCAAGGGTGAACTGGGTCAGGGTCAAGAGCACAAGGCTCAATGGTCCTGAGAAAGGTGGACAAGTGTGTGTGCCAAGTGTGGGGCTCTGAGTCCCCTGGGACTGTTGCCTGCTTGAAAAGTGCCTGAGGACCAGGGACTCAACCTCCCTGCCTTGCTCAGCAACCTAACTATGGAGTGGGACTTATTTTCAGACCTCAGGATCCCTCCAGGCCAGGTCCAGCAGGATGAAACCATTACCTGGATCAGTGGACTCAGTCAGACCTCCCCCAGGAGGGTTAAGAGCAGGAACAGGCCTAGGAATGTGATTCAGCCTAGGCAGATAGCTACCCGTCCACTGACCCCGGCAGTTCCATATTTATACTATATTTATAATGGTTTAAAAGTCTCATAAATAGATGCTGATTAATTGGCAATACATTTGCTGGAGCCCAGCATGCCAGATGGTTTCCTGGAGGCCCATTTCACATCATCAGGCACAGGCGCTAATGCACTGGGCTCTTTGATGGCCCAGGGGCTGCTGCAGCTGTGCTGAGCATCCTGGAATGCCTGTACCTGGCTACTGGAAGACAGACAGCACAGCAGGCCCCTCTAGGACCACTGGCTTTATGAGGGTACAGTGACTGGAGCCTGGGGTGGGGAAGACCAACAAAAAGTAGGTCTGGGAGGCTGCTTCTTCTGGGCTTTGTCCTACCCTAAGCAACATGCTCAGCACCTTCATGGTCACTGCCCTGCTGCAACCTGGGACAGAGTAGCACCTCTCGCCTGGACACTCGCCTGGGTTCCCCTAGAGCCCAAATTCAGCGGGACGGGACCAGGTTCTTCTGTTTGTTCCTTTGCTCATTCAGGATGCCTGCAGGCATTTCTCCCAGGAACTCCCCTGAGCCATCATCAGTACTCAGGTCTTCCCTTGGAGGAACCAGGAAGTGGTCAGCGAGGTCCGGGCCTGGCAGTCTCCTCTGCAATCCTGTGGGAGTTTTGGGAACCAGAGGCAGCCAGAAGACCTATTTAAGGAAGGCCTGGTGAGAGGCCAAGTCCTCTGGTCAGAGAAGACTTTGGCACAAAGGGCAAAAACACAGCCAGGGTTATGGATGCTTTGCTGAGACCTCATACCCAGATCTGTTTCCTCTCCAGGCAAGTCTGCACTGTCCTCCTATGTACAAGGCTGTTTGGAGAGGTTTATGCTAAGAACAGACATGGGGCACCTCATCTGCAAAATCCCATTTCTCAACCTGAAGACTAGAGAAAGGGTGCCAACTGGCCACCACATTCCCCCACTTTGCAGCACTGCAGCCCCTAGGCCTGGGGTGGTCACTCAACACCTGCTCTGCCCTTCAGCACCAGCGCTCACCAATGTCCACTGAGTAGTGTGGGTGCATTGTGTTCCCAGCAAGGCACACCAATCCCCTGTGCTGTGTCCATTCCACAGATAGAACACTAGTGTTACACAAACTCAGCCACCTGCCTGGGTCTCAGGATTCAGAGAGGCCTAACCCAGGCCTCAGATCCAGAGAGCCTTACTATTGTGCTGTGAATGAAGGGTGATGAATGAAAGACTTCTAAAAATCTAGGTCTAGGAGCTCTGATAGCGTAGTGTTTACGAATCGGGCTGCTAACCTCAAGGTTGGCAGTTCGAAACTACCAGGTGTTCCGCTGGAGAAAGATGAGGCTTTCTGCTCCTGTAAAAGATTTGCAGCCTCGGAAACCCTGTGCAGGGTCACTATTGAGTCGGAACCTACTCCACGGTACTTAACAACAAAGGAGCTCTGGTTGCGTAGTGGTTACGAATCGGGCTGCAAACCGTAAGGTCAGCAAAACTACCAGCTGCTCCGCGGGAGAAAGATACGGCTTTCTGCTCCCATGAAGATTTACAGCCTCGGAAACACTGTACAGGATCGCTATGGGTCGGAACCGACTCGAAGGCACACAACAACAACAAAGAGGTGAGAGGAGTCCTGGTGTGGAGCTGTGGATTAACGCGCTGGACTTTAAAGTCAGTTTAAACTGCAAGGTCGGCGGTTCAAGCTCACCAGCCACTCCTTGAAAAACCCTATACAGGTCGCTATGGGTCGGAACCGACTCGATGGCACTTAACAACAACAACAAAGAGGTGAGGAGGAAGGGCAATGAGGGGGCAGGAGAGGGAGTAGATGGGGTTCCCCACCCCCTTCCCTGATGATTGTTCTTTTTTTTTTAAACCCAGGGAACCTGAATCCCGAGTGGGGAGGTCAAAGGTGGCCGCTGATGGTTGTCACTCAGGCAAAATAGGCCCGTTTTCATTTTTCACTTAGGCCCAGACCCCTCCAAACAGACAGTGATTAGGCCCTGATTGAGCCTTTCCTCTGCCTGATGACTCCCACATGTGACCTGCTTCCAAATTACATGCAAATGTTCCACGGGACAAGCTGCTGAAAGGCGCCCCGCCCCCTGCCTGCAGCCGCTGACGCCCGCCTGGGAGGGGCCGGCTGCAACTCCAGCTCAGCTCCGGCTGAGGCACACCCCTCATCCCCGACCCCCACCCCACCCCCACCATTTCGCAGGTGTGGTGCTTGGAGCCCGGGCTCATGCATCTGCGGACACACCGCGCACCACAGCGCCGCCTGACGGCTGACCGTTCCCACACACACCGAGGTCTGGGACCACTGGGGGAAGGTGATGTCTCTGACCTTAAGTGTGCCCATCTGTAAAGCAAGCATTAAAGTACAGATGAAGTCATATCCTGATGCATGATGGTCGTGGTGTTAGTTGCATTATATATTAATAACGATCGTGATGATAATAAACGCCTACTGCCACTGAGTCTATTCTGACTCACAGCCACCCTAAAGGACAGAATAGTTTCCAAGGCTATAAATCTTCACGGAATCAAACAGCCTCATGTTTATCCTGAGGACACCTGTGGTTAGCAGCCCAACGCTTAACCCACTGTACTACCAGGGCTCCTTGATGATAATGGCAGTAATTACTAAAACTATTATTATTATACAGCTTTGAGTCCTGAACAATGCTAATGATTAAGCATGCTACTACTAGCTGAAATGCTAATAGTTGGAACCCACTTAAAGGCGTCTTAGAAGATAACCGTAATAATCTGCTTCTGAAAACAGTTCTGCTCTGCACACAGGGGGTCACAGAATCAGCTTGTCGGCAACAATAACCATATATAGTTTAATGGCTAAGGCCAGGAAACGAGGCACTGTTCTATATCTAGTGACCTAGGGCATGTTACTTAGTCTCTGTGTCTCTCATTGGTTGAATGGGAGTAATAAGAGATCCTACCACACAGAGGGAAGTCCCGGTGTGGTGCTGTAGGATAAGCACTGGAGTGCTAAATGCAAGGTCAACAGTTCAAACCACCACCAATCCTCAGAAACCCTATACAAGGTTGCTATGAGTTGGAACCAGCTGGACAGCACTTAACAGCAACAACCACACAGAGATGTTCAAAGCAATGCCAGGCATACATATGCACATATTACCAACACCCACACCATTCTGTGATGCTGTGACACAGAGAAGAAACTCCAGGGGCAACTCTCCCATACCCCAGCTCAAATCCAGAACCTTGCAGTCCTGATATCTTCCACCCCTTAGTGTGGCAGGGGTATTTATGTACCAAGCCACCTCTGTCCCAGTCAACCCAAGAGTGTGTTCTGTGGGCATTCACTGAATCCTCATCCCACAACCACTCTCATCCTTGAAGGAGGGCAGAGAATCCTAGAGAGGTCACCCAGCTGTGGAAGTTGACCCCACTGCCTAGAGATAGTGGCAAGGATTAGCCTACCCTTGGAATGTCCCTGAGTCCCTGGTGAGGGCACAGAGTGGCTGCTGCTGAGCTTGGCCCAGCTTATGGCTGGATCTCAGGTCTGCACCTCTCTGAGCAACCCAGCTAACACTTCTCAGGGCAGTAATCCTCTCAGCAGCATCCCTGAGTGCAGCTATCTGAGTTCCAGTCACACACTTTCTGTGACAGGGAGAGCAATACTATGCAGGGTGGGTCCCTGCAGCCCTGAGCCAGTACTAAAAGTACTTCTCCCCTAGTGGCCGTATACTGTCATTGGATCTGGGATCTCTCCCTCTCACTCACTCATTCATTCACTCACTTAAAGAGACCTCCTCTGGCTGCCCACCTCATCTCCTCTTACCCCTGGATGTGGTTTATTGTATTTTCAGTATTCATCCCTCTCTGAGGACTCCTGGTGTGGCACTGTAGGATCAGCACGGGACTGTGAACCACAAGGTCAGCAGTTTAAACCCACCAGTTGCTCCTTAGAAGCCCTATACATGGTCGCTATGAGTCAGAACTGATTCAACGGTACTTAACATGTCTCTGACATGATCTGGCACCAGAGTTGGTTGTCTCTTGTCTAAGTCACATTAGATCATCAGCTTCTTGGGGCAGGAGCTACTTGTCTTCCTCACATCGCTCAGTCACAGGTTTTCAAACACACTTGTGCAAGGAAGGGAGGGAGGAAAGGATGAAGAAGAGGGAGTCAGGTGGATCCAGCACCTGTATCTCAGCAAGGGGCTAGGCAGGCCCTGGTGGTTCTAGTTGGTGCTTTAGGCAGTGTGCAGGCTGAGGTAGTTGTGTGCACCAATGTTCACAATTGGATTGCTGACTATCCCAGCCCAGGTGAGCTGTCCATGTGGTGGGGCCTAGGGAGAATTGCAGGGCTCATGGTGGCATGGTGCACCTTAGAGGCAGGGGTCTGGCTGGACACAGAGATGAGGGGCTATTAAGTCAGGTTGGAATGGGGAAATTCTGCCTTGCTTTAAGGAAGAGGGGAGTGAGATGGAGTGAGATGGAGATGGAGTGAGAAGGAAAGCTCCTAGAAACAAAAGGAGATTTTGGGAGGGAACAAGTGATCCTGAGTATCAAGTCTGTAAAGATAATGTGAGGTCTTTGGGCTCAACCATAGGAAGCCACCAAGGAACCAGATCAGGCTGTTTCTGGCACAATGAGTAGGTGAGGAGAAGCCCAGGCAGGTTGTATATGGTACACAGGAGTTTAGGTTGGGTGCCCAAATTAAGGCAGCTTATAGGCCTACCCTGTAAAAATGCCCCCCAGGCAGACAGAGGCAGATAGAGTGGGTAGGGGCTTCCAGAAGTTGAGTTGGAGGGAGGGAGGTGAAGTGGCTGGGAAGGACAGCTGTCTGCAGGTGGTTTTGTCTGTGACATTAAGGGTGGAAAGCACTGTTGTTGTTGTTAAGTGCCGTCAAGTTGGTTCTGACCCACAGCGACCCTATATAGGGTTTCTGAGGCTGGTGAGCTTGAACCACAGACCTTGCAGTTCAAACAGCTTTACAATCTGGTGCCTTAACCCACAGTGCCACACCAGGACTCCTGGAGCGTGTGAAAATGGGATGGGAGGAAGCAAGTCTGAGGAGGAAAGAGACCTGACCAAGGTATCTGCTGAGAGGTTGGGTCTCAGAACAAAAGTGCTCACCAACTGCCAGTAGTTGACCTTTTTCCAAAAGTCAATTGGATTCTCAGCACTTTTTACCCATTGTCTGTATTGACCTTCTTATCATTCTGAAACAGTCGCCCTATCAGGTGACTCTCCTCAACCTGTCTTCTTGGTGAGGAGACTGAATCTCAACAAGGCAAGGGACCCCTCACATCTCAGGTACTCAGTCCCTCTGCTCTAGATGGCTGCACTCGCTCCCTTCCCAGCCATTGTGCCCACCAGCCAGCAGCCCAGACCTGGGCAGGAAGCTGAAGAGCCCTTCCCTCACCTACAGGTGGGTGGTCCCTCATCAGCCTGATGTGGAAAGTGGAATAACTTCTCCCAATTACCCTCAAATCTGGAAACTTTTTGTGCCTCCAACATTTCCTCCAGCCCAGGAGTTAACCAGGCCCCTTGGCCGTCCCACCACAGGGGCCTAGTATGGGGGCACTAGAGGCAGTTGTGCCCCAGAAAATTATTTCTCATTGCCAATTATTGCCTATTAGAACTAATGGCCATGCTTAATCACTGCACACTTATCTGGGGTTTTTTAAGCCACTGAAACGGCCCTTCTCCACCTCCTCCCCCACCACTCTCTATTGAGCAAAGTGCAAGCAATTGCCAGAAATGTTTTTGTGTTGTTTTTTTTAACCAAATCACACATCTGATACCGTTTTGTTTGAAAAATTAGCTGCTCTCCCCTTTCTCAGTCTGCTGGTCACAACGAACAGTGCTCTAAGAAATTTAGGGGATACAGATGGTAGGTCCAGGGGGCCAAAGCCTCTGAGGAAGGGTTGAGCCCCCCCTTCCTACAGAGTGCTACAGGGGGGAGGATGCTTAGCTCCAGTTACAAATGAGGCAACTGAGGCTCATAGAGAGGGAGAGATGTATGAAGGTCACAGAGCCAGGACTTGAACCCAGGCCTGTCTGAGTCAGACCCAAACTCTTTCTACCTCAGTCCAAGCATGGGAGATGGAGGGCAGAAGGGAAGTCTCCAGGGGATTGTCCTGCCCTCAGAATTGGGACAAGGTGAGTCAAATTACCCACAGTAGCCCCTAATGGACCTGGACATTTTGACAAGATTTTTTTTTTTTTTTTTTTTTTTAAGTCATGTGTCCGACTGAAAAGTAAAAAGATTCAGACTGCTCCAAAGATGTTGCATTCTGCATAGGCAAAACATTTGAACCTTGTGAATTATTAATTCATAACACATCTGGATCAAGGCCTTTTGTCAACTTAGGCTTGATGAAATCCACTTCATGCCCCCTTTCCAAAAATTGTCAGGGACTCACTGAGCTTCAGTTTCCTAACCTGAAAGTGTAGAGCTATTATGAGAACCCTCCAGTACAGGAGGATCATTATAGGATCATTGTGGGGTAGGTTATATCACCAGGTGAGTTGACATTGGTCTTGGTTACAGACCCTGCTCTGAGAGATGGAAACCAGGCTTGAGACCACATGTCTACAGAGTTGGATCATATGTTTTGAGCCCAATAACATAAACTAAAGCCTTGTGAGGGCCCTAAGAGGCCTATGCTACTTTGGACATACAGTAAAGGACATGACAAATCAGCCTTCTTTTCTTTGAAGACATGCAGATTGATATTGGAGAAGATAAAAAAAATAGGTAAGCATATTAGTAATCCAGATCACTCCAATGCATCATTCTAGTTCTACACACACACACACACACACACACACAAAGTGGTGATATGATAGAATATGTAGTGGTATATGTATGTATGTGTAAGTGTTTAAATATGTGTGAACATCATGTTCATATATTTCTAGCTCTGTTGAGAGACTTTGAAGCAGGGGTATCCCAGTAACAATGAGCACATTCAGGGTCACGTTCTTGGTCTCTAATACCATCCCCATATAAAGGAACCACATTCGTTGGATAAAATGACTGATTCTAAAGTTGGACTGGGATCAATACAATCTAAGCCTGGAAAATTTGTCATGTAAAAGAGTAATACAATGTCTTTTTTTTTTTTTTAATGATGGTGGAATGTCACATCATATGGTGACATGTTCCCTTAACTGGGAGTGGAGGGAGTAAGACAGAAGAGAAGACGAGAGGACAAGAGTGGGAATGAGAGCAATTAAGCAATAAGGAGTTCCTGTGTAGCACCATTACTAAGCACTCTACTACTAGCTGAAAAGTTTGCAGTTCAAACCCAGCCAGAGGTACCTCAGACAATAGGCCTAGCAATCTGCTTTGGAAAGATCACTGCCTTGGAAACCCAACGGAGTAGGAATACTTCTACTCCGCACACACAGGATCACCAGAATCAACTTAATGGCAACTAACAATAGCTATAAAGCAAATAAAAAGTATATACAGATGTTCTTTGCACCATTCTTATTCTGGAAACTCTTATATAAATTTGAAATTGTTTTCAGAAAGAAGTTAAAAATATGAGTGATGTCGATGTGGATAAGGGGCAATTTGGGACAGGCTAGCAGGGATAGACTCTCTGATGAGGGACACTTGGGAAGGGGCTCCCAAGAGAGGGGCAGTGCAAAGGCCCTGGCCACAAGCTGTGATGTGGTGGTAGGTGGAGGGGCAGGAGAGGTGATTAGGTTAGGGGTGTTGGCAGTGATCAGGTAAGTCTTAGTGGACAGTTTGGGGTTTAGTCTAAGGACATAGTTCCCAGGATTATACTGAATGCAGAGAGATGTACTTATTTATTCAACAATCATTTTCTGAACCTCTCCCATAGCCTGGACTGCTCAGAAGAGGTGCTGATATCAAGGAAGAGAGTTTTGAGTGCTCTGGTAACAGCTGCAAGGAAGCAGGAGAATATTCTGCTGTGAAGAAGGGCATGGTTTTTGCCTAATTATTCTTTCAGGGTAACATCAGTGAGAAAGGACTAAGTTGTGTTACTGTAACAGATAAGCCCAGCATCTTACTAGCCTACCACAGCAGAAATGTGTTTCTCATTCTCACTGTGTGACTTGTGTGAGTCAATTCATCACAGTCACCCAGGGACAAGGCACATCATGAATTGCTTGTAAAGTTCATACCCAGAAGCTACGTGCATCACTTCTGTTCACATCTCACCAGCCAACCACATCTGATGGCTACACATAATGTGAAAGGGAATAGGGAAATGCCAAGAATGGAGAGTCAGCTGTCAAGAGCAGCTCAAAGGCACCCACATGAAACAGAAGGAATGATGCACACCTGTCTATCCAGTGTTTGGTAGACAGCATGCAACAAAGATAGAAATGATCCTTTTGCCTGACACCTAAAAGGTTCCATGGACGAGGCAAAGCTTTCTGTGTCAAGGTGACCAGTTGGTGAGAATGGTGTGTTTATGGGACTGGACAGGGAAGGACAGGCAGCATGCCTAGAGGATGTAGTGGGTAATAAGGAGGATAGACACCCAACACCTGGGGCTCTGGGGTTATCAGGTCCAAATAGCCTGAGGGAGATCCCCAAACCTCTACTGACCAGTGCAGTCCTAGGGCTGGGACCTAGGAGGGATAGACTGGGATCAGAACAGGTACAGAAGTCAGAAGTAGGGAAACAAAGATCAGGAGGGCTGTCTGACAGGTGATAAACTCTGTCATGAGAAATGTGCAAGCAGGGCACAAAAATGGTGTGGAAACCATGTCTGACTTCACAATAGGAAGAGAGAGTCAAACTTAAAATCAGCTTCAAACTAATGCCTATGGTTTCTATGAAGTGGAGGTCAGACACGCTTCTACCTTTCAACATTCTTTGCCCTCTTCTGACACCAACCATCCCTGCCACCCCACTCTCTGCATCTTATCTGGGTTCGATAATCTATGGCAATGTCCATACAGAACTCATAGATGCTACTCAAGATTATGGGGTTTATTAGAGTAGGGAGCAGGATACAATTCAGGATCAGAAACAACTCAGGATGCAGCAGTCAGTCCTCCAATCAGCAACACCTCTTCTCTGCTGTACTGCAGGCACATCTCTTGTATTAGGCTTCTCAGCCATGTGGCTCCGTGGCCTCTGCCCTGTTCTGGCAAGTGTTACAAAGCAACTTTAGCCAGTCTGTAAATGCCCAAAGGGCACATTCTGCAAGCCAGTTTCCTGTATATAGGCACTCAACTTTACTCAGTCCATGGTCCAGGAAACCCACAGCTGCTCAGTCTCTCCATGCTGCCACTTCTGCTGCTCCCCCTTCTCTGGGCAGGAATCTCACATTCAGCTCATGCCTCTTTGTTCTTGATGGTCCTGGGATCATCCGTTTCCTACTTCTAAGATAGCTCTTTTTAAACCTAGTAAGAGTCCTGGTGAGGCACTGTGGATTAATGTGCCAGACTGCAAAGCCATTTGAATTGCAAGGTCGACGGTTCAAGCTCACCAGCTAGCTGCTCCTTGGAAACCCTATGCCGGGTTGCTATGGGTCTGAACTGACTCGCTGGCACTTAACAACAAGGATGGCATTACTAAACAATCCCCATCGTAGAGTCCCATGCACTGTCTCTACCAGTCTTATGATCCTCCCCAGCTCAGTGGGGGACTCCCCAAGCATAAGTGTCTATAGATATATAAGTTCCATATGGCTATGGCTTGTCACCATATGGCTATGGCCTTTGGGCCATCCACACTTGGGAGCCATTCCTCTGCCCCCAGCAACTTAGGGAGACCATTGTGGCAATTGAAGCATAAGCATAAGAAACAATGAATTAAATTATAAACTAATATCCCTCTTAAGTAGCTCTGGTAGCCTAGTGATTATGAGTTGGCCTGCTAACTTCAAGGTCAGCTATTCAAAACTACCAGCTGTTCCACAGGAGAAAGATGAGGCTTTCTGATACCATAAAGATTTACAGCCTCGGAAACCCTGTGAAGGGTCACTATGAATCGGAACTGACTCCACAGCACATAACCACCACCATCCCTTATGAACATAAATGCAAAACGTCAACAAAATCCTAGCCAACAGAATCCAGCACCACATCAAAAAACTAATACATCATGATCAAATGGGATTCATATCAGGGATACCAGTGAAAAGGGAAAAACAACCCCGGTGTCGCTCATCAACCACACCTCACTCCAAATGGCCCATCTAGAGACTTTTATTCAGGGTGAGGAAGATAACCTCTGCCGGAGAGAGAAGGCAGGAGGCGGAAGGGAGGAGAGAAAGAAGGAAGAGAGAGAGGAGTTAACAGGAAGGGAGGGGACTTATTATATAGGTTCAACAGGTAGGGAGTGGTCATTGCTGGGGTGATTTAGCTCTCGCCTATCAAAAGCCATGTTGTCCTTTAAACTACACGCCTTGTAGCTTAGGGCGGGGAAACAGACAAAATGGAGTTGGAGGGTGGGGAGAGGGAAGAACCGGAAGGTATTGTAACATTGTAACATTTCCCCCTCTTTGGTTAAATAAGAAAAATGAATGGACGTCTCTATGATCCATGCCCATGGGAGAAGGGATGAAGGTCATTTTTCTGTAGATACTTTCTGCTGACGTTGGGGCAACGAGGCTGTCTTTGGTGTTTGGGCTTGGACCACAGTCGGCAATGGCTTTGTCATTGTTGGCGGTGTTGTCAGTAGCCATTGGGCTCTTCAATGGGATACTAAGAAGCGATGGAACCAGGTCAGCAACTGGACTGGGCTTAGGCCCGCAGTTCTCGGTCTTTGGAACCTGCGATTAAACAAAACGAAGAACACAAGGGGCAACTGCCAGTAAAGTGAGGATAACCAATAGTGGGGTTAGAAAGGGAAGCAGGGAATTTAATAGAGGATTATGGAACCAACTAGCAAAACCTCCATTAATGGGAAATGCTTGCAGTTCCAGTAGCTATGCCCACCCCAATACCTAGCGCTGCTACCGGGGATAGGATTGCTACTTGGATTGCCCTCTTTTTCCGAAGCCATGCTGAGCATTATAGCTAGGAGGGGGTGATGGTTCGAGTCCTCCAGCAGGGTTGTGGAAGGGCTTACCCCTTGAGACCTGGAACCAGCTTGTGAGACCCTCTAACTTAACTGCTGTAGGAGTGGTTAAAATTACTTTATGTGGACCAATCCACTTGGGTTTCAAGGGTTCTTTTGGTAGGCTCGGAGGGGCAATTAGGACCATGTCTCCTGATTGGTAGGAGCAAGGTAATGCAGGAAAAGGTGAGGGTAAAAGTGAGTCTGCATGTTGCCATAATAAAGTTCTTAAGTAATTTAAACAGCTTACTAAAAG
>NW_006408887.1:1253722-1271408 GCF_000296735.1 Chrysochloris asiatica | reverse complement strand
AGCAGCACTATTTATAATAGCAAAAAGATGGAGATAGCCTAAGTGCCCATCAATTGAAGAATGGATAAACAAACTGTGGTACATACACACAATGGAATATTATGCTACCTTGAAGAATAACAAGGAAGCTGTAAGCCACCATATAACATAGATGAGAACTTTATGTTGAGTGAAATTAGTCAGTCACAAAAGGAGAAACACTACATAGGACCACTGTAGTAAAAGACTAAGAAAAAGAACCCCATACTAAAAGGGGAGGAGGGATTCTTTGCTGGTTACCAGAATGTGGGGTGTGGTGAGGGAAAGGAAGAGAAGGTGGAACACATGTTGGGGGATAAACACAGGATAGTTTGAGTGCTGGGGAGGGGGCAATGTGCAAGAAGGGGAAGGGGAATGAAAGAACAAGGCTGATGGGAGAACAGTTAGGCAGGTTTTCAGGGGCTAAATGGGACAGAGGTAAATAATGATGTATGCACAACCTTGGAACAACAGAGCTCTGGATTACAGGGATTGAGGCATGGTTTGAATGGGTAAAAGGGGGAAAATAATGTTAAGATGCTTGGCTGTCTTTTGAATATTGGTTTCCCTTGCATACCATTGTAAAATAGACACTTGAGGGAGAGAAAAAGGAATAACCAGAAATATCACCATAGAACGCTTGTAAATCTGTCTTCTGCCTATAACTAATTGGAATATCTAAAATGGGGCTACAACTTGCCCAGTGAAGGAGGCTTCCTGTGGGCCTTCTGCATTGCATAAGACCATAAGTGGAATCCTGAACTCCATCCAGAATCTTCTGAGGAAGATTGAAATACACTTGAAAGGACAAGCAGACCAACCTGGAGCAGCTAGAAGAACAGAAGATACTTCTTGAAAGAAAGACCAACAGTAAAAATAAAAAACAATAATGGCAGTCCGACTGACTACTAACAAGCAAGTTTCTTGCCCAGGAGACATCAAGGCAAGTGGTCGGGTTCCCCCAGGGCAAACCTCCTTCCAAGACTAAGACTCAAAGGGAATACACAAGCAGACATGCAATCTGACTGGTGGTCATGTTGGTCACCGATAAGGGGAAGTGAGGGAAAAACAGCAATGAAGCTGTGAGCTAAGTCCTACCACGTTCAGTAGATGCCTGTCAACCCAGGTTGAGACCTGTATGGCAAGACCTGGGGACTCCTGGGCCCAGAGTCAGTGACATAGCCACAGAGGACTAGAGTGGAGAGTGAAGCATATAGCTGATAAGAAGAGAGGGGGGTATGCACAAGAACATCCACACTTGCAGATAATACCCACTTGACCTGGCTTCAATGACTGGATGATCAGAGATCAACTAGAAGAAGGAAGAAGAGGGGAAAAAAAGAGTAATCTGATACAATTTGATGAACGTGACCTATACCTATTGATACAGTAGCTCAAAAGAGGGAACAAATCTTTACAGTGAGGATCATTCCTACCCCCTCAGTACACAGGATAGACAGGGATGGGGAACATGGACATTGACTGCCCAAAATGGGGGGCTACAAAGGCAAGAAGTGACTGGCTTACAAGCTTTCAAAAGGGAGCCTAGATCCAGAGGGCACAAGGGAAGGTAGAATCTCCACTGAGTAGTATCCAATCTGTCTGGGCGGGGCTAATGAAAGGAGATTAGAATAGGACTCTTGTGATACAATAGTGAATAATTGCTATCAAGACTGACTGTGAGGGTTGGAAAAGTAAAGGTAGACGTTTTGTAGCAAAACAAGGGTAGTGGTTGACTTTGCAGTCTAAGAGCGGAGACCCCTGAGATCATCAAGGGAGAAGAGGGAAGTATGGGACCCTTCCTAGAGAAACAGCGATGCCAGAGATGGAGGCAGAGACGACGTGGAGAGATGGAGTGGCTGAGGACTCGAGACCCAGATTGGGAGAGGGGCTGTGTGCTGATGACCGAGGGGCAGGCCTGTGGGATATACCTTTTGGTTGTTTGATGATGCATGGAGGGGATTATAATCATGGCAATGAAATGATATAAAATAGGATGAATGTAAATCTAATGGTCACCCATGTAAGCTATCACATAATTCACAATAAAGCAGTTTTTACAAAAAGAAAAGAAAAGAAATAATGTATCACAACCACCCATTCTAATACCCAAGGGAATAGTGAGTGCTCAGAGTCAAACCAAGAGGTTGATATCAAGTAAGATATCAAGCCTAAAGGGATGACTGTTGGCTGCCAAAACACATATCAAAAAACATGGCCATTCTGGGTCCCGATAGATCCTGGCTTGTGCATTCTGTCTGACCACAATTCCCACTGTAGCAAATGGCATCTCCAGGAAGGCCTTTGCCAAGCAGTGCTCCATGACCGAGATCCATCCATCAAGGAGACCGGTCAACAGTTAAGCAGAATCAAGAAATGCCAAGAAGGGGTGAAAGCCTGTGTCAGTGAGGGCGACAGCTGGAAGCAGTCGGGTGGGGCCCCACCAGACAAGATGGATGGGCACCACCAGACACTTGACATCCGTGTTTATGAGACACCCAAACAGCCATCCATACCCTGAGCCCATCACTCAGCCCTGCCAGGTTCCTGACAAGTGTAGAGATTGCTTCACTGACTCAAGTTTGCAGCACTTAAGTCTTAGGCTGTCAAGCAGAGAGGGACCTGTCCAAACTGCATAATAGATGAGGCACCTGAGCCCAGGGAGGGCAGGTGGCAGTCATGATCCCTCAAGCCGAGAGCGGAAGGAAGAGGGGCTTGAACCCAGCCCTCTTACAGCTGGGCCCCTCCGGACTTCCTGGACTCCCTCAGCACATGCACCTGGCTGGCAGTTGTACTACAAAGGATTTGTCTGGCTCTTAATTTCTTAAATTGTGATTTGAGTGAAAGTTTACAAAGCAAATTAGTTTTCCATTCAACAATTCAGACACATTTTGTTTTGTAACATTAGTTGCAAGTCCTCAATGTAACAGCATTCTTCCCACTTCCTCACTGGGTTCCTTCTTTGTCTCTCTTTCCTGCCCCTTCCTGACTTCTGAGCTTGTATTCTTTATTTAAGGACTCTCTCCAGTAACAAACCTGTTGTTTAGCTTAATTCATGTTCTAATCTCACATTCTACTGGGAGGGGGGACAGGGAAGAACTCATCTATTATTCATTTAACTTCCCTCCTTCCCTTCTTTCATTCCTTCATTCTTCTCTTTCCTCCTTCCTCCCTCTCCCCACACTTCTATCCCCTCCTTATTCCCTTTCTTCCCTTTTCCCCTCCTTCTTCCCTTCCATCCATTTGACAGATGAGAATACTGATTTAAGAAGCTGAAATGGAAAAACTAGCCTTAAGTCACCTCAAACAACCTGAAGCACTCAGTAAGTAAGGAATTCTGAAGAAAAACATATGAAAATGAAAACATATGCTCACACAAAAGCTTAAGTACAACTATTCAGAGCATTATTAATAATAGTCCAAGAATGGAAACAAATGACTATCAACTGATGACAGGATAAACAAATTGTGGCATATCCATACAACAGAATATTATTAGGCAATAAAAAGGAACAACTACTGCTACAGTCTGTGTGAACCATTAAAAATCATTGCTATGTGAAAGAATCCACTCACAAAACATTTTGTACAATTCCATCCAGAGTAGGAAAATCCTTAGAGACAGAAAGTAGATTAATGGTTGCCAGGGGCCGAGGATGGGAGAACTGAAATTAGCTGCTAATAGGCATGGGATTTCTTGTTGGAGTGATGAAAATGTTCTAGAGTGTTCTAATATTGGTGGTTGCATAACTCTGTGACTACTAAAAGCCACCAAACTGTTCATTTTAAAAGGGTGAATTTCATGATATGTGAATTGTGTCTCAGTAAAGTTGGTTTTGTTTTTTAAAATCAATTGTCAGAAGTGACAAAAATCGGTGTCTCAAAGATGATTTTAAGAGTTCTTGCCTTTTTTTGTTTCAGCCCCAAGTTTCTCTCAGGCAGGTAAGGACTGGCAGGTTTCATGGGAAGTACAGATTCATCTACCATTTGGCTCCAATCTTCCCAAACCCTGCAATCTTTGGGAATAATTAATGACTGCTTGAAATTTTGTAACAGAGAGACTAGACCATTTGTGGTTAACAAATAAGAGGTGCAGGGAAATTGTCCATCAGAAACTCAGATGATAAGTAGATTTAGCATATTTACTATTTTTAATTGAAACATTAAAACCTTTGGAGCCAGGCCACTGAATGCTCATATCCTTTGGCAAAGTAATCCTCCTCTTGGGAGTGTTTGTTACTACAGAAATCATTTTAAAAGCACAAAGTAGTGTCCATGGGATGCTGCCAGCAGTACCACTTCATCAGGCCACACATCTTGGGGCTTGTAAGGACAGTGGCCCCTTCCTCTTTCACAAATAGAATACTGGAAGTGGTACTGGCACATATGACACAAATGGCTTCTCACTGATCACTCATGATGTTCCAGTTCTATCTGTACTACCTCTACAATCTGTACATCAAGCACATACAGGCATATAGCTAAACCAGAGGTGGATACCAGGAGGTGGGTACCATGGAGACTTCCAAACTGAGTGACATACAGGAGAGACCTCACAGCATAATAGAAAGCTGGTGCTTGTGAGGGCCCTCTGGGTGGAGTAGATCATTACCCAAGTGCACTGGCTTCTAAGCCACATTAAGGCTGGAGTTGAAGAGAAATGGATTTCTCTGCTTAAAGAGCATGTATAAGGCAGAGTTTCACCAGAGTAACAGAAAGCTTGTCATGTGTTTAGAATACTTCAAGTTGCCATCAAGTCAGCTTCAACCCATGGCACCCCCATGTGCGTCAAAGTAGAATTGTGCTCTATAGGGTTCTCACTGGCTGGTTTTGGGGGAATAGATTGCTAGGACTTTCCTCTGATGCTCTTCTGGATGGACTTGAATCTCTAATCTTTCAACTAGCAGCTGTGCATGTTAGCCTTTTGCACTACCCTGGGGATTCTATATTTAGAATAGAGGGACCCTCATGCAGAGCAGTGACTCCACAGATGATGAAGGAGAGAAGATGGTGTGAAAGGAAGTCATTCTGGGATTAGCTGCAACAGGGAGCCACCACCACCAAGGTTGGGGGAACAGAGATGCATGGTGTTATTAGAACAAAGGGGCTGGGGCACCACAGAAAGTTCCACCATGGATGATGATGAGCATAGGAGAGAGGGGAACACCTCGGCTTCTCCTCTACTCTACCCACCATCTCCTGCCAACATTTCCCAGTAATCAATTTTACTGAAAAGCAAAGGCACCAAGGAGTCTAGGAACTGTGTGGTTCCCTGGAATACAAAGCAGGAGACGGGGAGAGGAGTAAGGAGATGGATGGTATCATAACTGGTTACTGTCAAGAGAGGGTTTGCTTGGCAAATCAGAGTCCCAAACTGGATTTGAACCCACGTTCACAGACCCTGAAATTTGTGCCATGGGTGACTGCACACTACCCTAAGACTTCACCAACTTCAGCAATTCACACTCCGCCCTCATCATCTAGACAGGTTCCCAAACCGCTTAGACTATTATTGACCTAGTTTCCTTGCAAGGAACCCTGGTGGTATAGTGTTAAGAGGTTGGCTACCAATCAAATAGTTGGTGGTTCAAATCTACCAGCCACTCTATTGGAGAAAAATGAGGCAAGGTGCTTCTGTAAAGACTTACAGCCTCTGAAATCCTGTGGAGTAGTTCGACTCTGTCCTGAACAGTTGCTGTGAATTAGAATCGACCCACAGCAGTTTGGTTTGGAATATTTTCCTTCCAGTAGGTTTGCTTTCTTTTCTTGAAATTAATTTACTTCAAAGGAAACTTATCACTACCAGGAAACACAAAGAACTTACTATAAATCAAAAGAAAGCTAGGAAAATGAAGACAGTAAAAGCCAAACAATGATATTAATTCTAACTAGATCCAGCTTAACGATGAGGCTCTGAGACTGAAAAACTGAGAAATATTTTTTTATTTGAAGTTTTTATTGTGAATTTTGTGTTAGTTTACATGGATGAACATTATCTTTACATTCATCCTATCGTACTTTGTTTCATTGCAATAATCACAATCCCCTACATACATCATCAAACACCCAAAGGGTACAGCCCACACTCTCCTCCCCTCCCTGCCCCACCTCCACCACCCCCACCCCTGCCACCCCACCCCACCCCGGCCACCAGCACACAACCCCTCTCCCTCCCTTTGTCCAGAGTCCCCAGGTGCTCCTCTGTCCACATCATTGCCTCTGCCTCCATCCCTAGCGTCACAGCCTGCCTCTCTGGACACAGTCTCGCACTTCACTTTTCTCCCTTGATGGTTCCAGGGATCTCTGCTCCTGGACTGCAAAATCAGTGACTCCCCTCTTTTTGTTGACAAACATTTACATTTACCTTTGGAACACTCACTGTCAGAACTGATAGCAATCATTCCCTATTGAACCACAGGAGTCCTATCCCCCTCACCTTTTATCAGCCCCATCCAGACAATTTGGAAACAATTCAGTGGAGGTTCTACCTTTCCCTGTATCCTCTGGAACTAGGTTCCCTATTGAAAGCTTGTAAGCCAGTCACTTCTTGCCTTTGTAGCGTCCCCACCCCCTCCCTGTCGACCCTGTGTACCAAGGGGGTGGGAATGATCCTCACTGTACAGATTTGTCTGCTCCTTTGTCATACTGCATCCACAAGCATAGGTCAAGATCATCCACTTATAGTGGGTTACTGAGGTGCTAAAGGACCCAAGTGCCAACAGGGGTCTCACTCTAGACCAAACCAGATATTACAAAAGAATTGGAAAGGGAATACCTATTTCCCAGCATGCACCCCCTAAACCAACACCAGGTGCTACACAGCCTGTGTCTTCCAGTTAGAGAAGTGCTGATATCCAGGCATGAGACCCAGAAAAAACTACACACCAGGTCATGGCCACAGAAAGACTGACCCCAGGCCTGGTCAGGTGCAACTCTGGGCTCCCAGTGTCCTCTCAGGACTACAGGGCAGTGGTGGATGTAAGTGCTTCTTTTGCCAGTGGATTGCCTTGGTCCTCAAATTTGTACCCTGTAAGAGAAGGAGAAATCCCTCCTTCAGTGGAACCATGATCTTCTGGGCACACATCCTCTGTGCAGGGGAGTTTGTTCTGAAGTCACCTTCAACTTAACACCCCCAGCAGCTGGGGGTGGGGGCTTTAAGCAGGATATTGTACCCTAATGTCACAGGGAGTCAAAAGCCTTTCCCAAAAGCATCTCGCAGCTGTCAGAGGGTTGGGCCACCAGGCATGGGGGCATTCCATTAGCAGGAGGCAGGTTATTTGTACTGATAGCTGCTGCTTGTATAAACAGAGGGCTTAAGGGGAGCTGGGGTGGAGGAGGAAGATGTGGTAAGAAGGAAGATGACGGGGAGGAGGAATGCACCTGGGCCAGGAAGCTCTGCCCTGGCAGCCACCTCAATTACTATGTTCAATCCAAAAACACATGTCGGGGTCTGTTCTCTGCTCTATCCCCCTGAACACCTGGGACACAATGAACAAAGCCACTCAGGGTGTTTCTGTGCAAAGAGGGGATAGATAGACATGCAGCCTGAGTTGATCAATCACTGTTTATCCACCACTACCTCAAGGCAGCCTCCCCTGGACTCGGAGTGTCCAGAGCTTGGTAGGGAGAGCTTGTGCTGCCCTTAAGCCCTGTCCCCACCCTGGCCTGGCACTGGCATATACTCAGTCTGCATGCCCTTGCCTTCCAGTGCCTCACCTACTCAGTGTCAGATCATTTTAGCTCCATTGACTTCCGGCGGGCAGCATCTCTGCACCCCTAGCCTGAGGTGAGGTGTCTTGCAGAGTTTCCAGCAGCCTGTGCTCTTCCATAACACTTACAAGGGGATTTTGTGATGGACTGTTTAATAGGCTGTACTCTGCACTTGACTGGGAGAGTCTTGAGGGCTTTTAATTATCTCCACACCCTAGTCATTGAGCATAAATGTTTCCTGCAGGGTTTTGAACTAATTTGAACTGGTTCAGTCATGCCCAAGAAGCAAAATCAGAACAGACTTGAATGTTTTTAATGTGGATGAAGCAGGAATAATAACGGTAAAGGGCAAAATTGCGGTTGGGAGTCCTGGAATGGAAGATTCAGAAGAGGCTTTGTTGTCAAGTGCCATTGAGTCAGTTCTGACTCATAGTGACCCTGTATAGGATGTCCCAGGAGTGGCTGGTGAGTTTGAACTGCCGGTCTTGCAGTTCAAACCAACCTTGTGGTCGAGTGCTTATCCTACAGTACCACAGTGAGTCGAGCCTGATGCAGAAGATTAAATTATCACCAGGACTATGGAGAGCAACACTTATTCAAAGAGGCTTGGGCAGCCACCACTTTTGAGTTGGGCACCATTATTTCCAACTCTGCCAGTCTAGAGATTTTGTTACTTTGCAACACGCACACTGCCATTTTCTAAGAGGGAGATTATGTTTCTAACAGGTTGCCAACCTATAATTTTTCTTATTCTGGTTATCATTTCAGTTCACCCACATTTTAAAAATTTGAGTGCATTCTGATTTCTCTTCATCGGTCATGACTACAGGTTGTAAGCCTTGGTTTTCTGGATGAATGAATAAATGAATAGACACAGAAAGGCCCTGGAGGAGCTCCTAGCTTAGCGGGTTCCATTCAGTCTCACAGGAAGTCTATACACAGGTGGACCTGCAATGAGAGAAATGGCATCAAGGGAAATGAATCCCTATCCTTCAGCTCTGCAGTTATTTTCCCACTGTGAAGTGTTTAACTTCTTTTTCAACCACAGTTATGAGTCAAAAACAGTGCCTGAGGACTCATCCTCCCCTGCTTTTTGCCCCTGGATCCCTATCTGCATGCCTGGTCATGCAACCCCTTTAGAAGGAAGAGCACTGTGGCCCTCAGCAGTGTTTCCCCAAGAGAAGGGAGATCTGGGAAAACAAGAATCAGATACATTTGGGAAACATCTAACAATCCCAGAGGAACTTGGGACAGCCTCCGAGAAATCTTGCTAAAAAGTCTAACTCTACTCCACTCATTCAGTTGTGTATGGTAGACTGTGGAAGTCAACCCCGCAGCCAGCAGCTATTCCCATCCTTCTTCCCTCAACCACATTCACTGGAAGGATGAAAGAGCCTGTTTGAACTTCTAGCTAAATAGGGGATGGGGACAGTTTTGGCAAATGTGATGAAAGAAAAATCATCTGGGAGGGAGTATATGAGAAACAGTACAAGAGAAGCCTGTCCTGGATACAGCCTCCACCCACAGATACACAGACTCCATCCACATTCCTGCCTTTGTATGTGGACCTGTGATCACTTACTGTCCAGAGTGATGGCAGCCACCTTGTGTCCATGTGGTCCAAAGCACTGCAGAGCCACTAGCCCAGCACACCTGTAGAACGTGTCCTCTTAGTTTAAGCCAAGTTTTTGTCACTTTTCACATCCAAACTGCCACATTCACAAAAGTATTGAAACCCTTTGGAACTAGTGTTTACTTTGGAAACCTTGGTTACTAGGACAGTCTCATCTCTTTAGTCAAATTTTCAGTGTTTTTCACAATCTGGCCCCATATAAATTCCCAGTCTCATAACCCACCATATCTGCTCACTTACCCAAGATCCTCTCACAGCCCACAGAGTGGATCAGAGCACAGCCTGCACTCAAATCCATAGCTCACCCACCTCGGGATAGAAATGCATCAGGGAACAGACTCCTAAGCCTCAGTTCTGTTGTTTGAATGCTCATCTCACATATATCTGTCCCAGGCCAACACCTTGAAGAAGCCCTCCCAGGCCAGCAGAAGTAAATCTGCCTGCACTAGTGACCAGTTATTTTCCTCATAGCTCTTCACTCTATCTGAAATGACCCTGCTTTCTGTTTAAATGTTCATTAGAACATCAGCTCAGAGAGCAGAGCCTGGGCTTATTCACTCACTTTGTATGCTGAGTGTATATTTAACAGATGAATGAATGGAACCACAGTTATCACCCATGTAGCCCTCTCCACATCCAGCTCACTCTTTTGCTACCCACTCCACTACTGATGAAGGAAGGGAGTGAGACAGAGAACAGAGAACCTGTCAAACAATCCCTGGGGATGAGGCACTTAGACCATTCACAATTTGCTAAGCCTTCCTTTTACAACCTATGGCACCTGATGGCTGTGACTTTCCCTAAGCTGCACAGCCATGTTCAGACACCTGCTCCATCCTCTGAGTGAGCCCTGGAGGGACTGCCAAGGGCACAGCTGGTAGTGGATCTACCCAGTCAGAGCTAGCATCTGTCTGCTAACACACTAGTGACAGACAGCTGTCCTGACAGCATAGCCTACTAACACATCATTTCAAACACAGTGTGCTTCAACTGCGATTAAAGGAGACATGATGCTGTTGTGCACCCTTGAGTTGGTTCCATCTCATAGTGACTCTTTGTGAGGGCTATAAATTTCTATGGGAGCAGAAAACCTCATCTTTCTCCCATGGACGTGCTGGTGGATTCCAACTGCTGAACTATACTCAGTATGCCATCAGGACTCCCAAAGGAGAAACAGAGGAAATCAATATAGTACTTCATTTTTTCAAATGTATATTTCAATACACAAGCATGTAGGCCCAGGTCAGCATGACTAAGTGCCATAAGCTGAATTGGGGAAGCAAGTTTCCCATAAGCTGTGTGTTGTCAGAACCTTTGTGTATATATGTATATAATCTGGGAACAAGGTTCGATGAGTATTCTTGGTCTTAGCAGTGTCTCCTCTTTGATCCCTGAGGAGTAGGATGAGGCTGGTTCTCAGTACCAGGCACCATTGTGGTAATAGCTCTCTGAAAGATCAGGTTATTTGTCCTTGTGTTACATAGTCATTACATTCATGAAAAATTCAGACTGCATTAGAAGGTACTTCATGTTTCTGTATAAACCAGAGTTGGGATGAAGGCTCAGGTCCTCAAAGAATGTGTACGCACACCATAGGGGTATATAGCAGGCCCCTCTGAGCTTGCACATTCAACACTACAACTCTCCTAGTCATGATGATACCTTCAAATGCCTACTGCTCTTCAGCTGCCACTGATCTGGGCCCTCCCCTAAGATGTAGCCCTGAGTCTCCAGACCTGTCTTCCCTCCTTCTCGTTCCCATATATATGTAGCTCCTATCCTGTACCAACTAGCTAGATTCTAACTCCCCAGTTAGAGGTACTAGCCCTGCTGCATGCACCAGCTATGAGACAGGATTGGTGACAGGCTGCATGGAGCAGCAGTTCCCTACAGTGAACAGAGCAGTTTCCATCCTGGGGCACAGGTCTGGGCAGGCCCCAAGTCCCCTGTTCCACATAGACACTACTGCCCCCACCTCCTTACTCCCCTGCCTCCCTCCCCCGCACCCCCCATGCCCCTGCTTGGCACATGGTGGTGCATGCTTCAAACGTGATGGATGGAGGCTCCATTAGCGGCTGTTGCAGACATTCCTCTCCCCAGATAAGCAGAGGGCAATCCTGGCCCGTCAGCGTGGTAAAGAGGAGCTCTTGAGAGGCAGGAGATGAGAGGCCTCTGTGTATAATAAAGGGGAAAGAATGTCATCTAGACATTGTTATGCTCTTCCCAAGGCCCCAGCTGCCTGAGGCTGGAAGGACCTGGTGTTTTAGCAAATGGTCTGATGAAGCAGCTGGTTGTAGGAGGTACCAGGGCCAAAAGGGAAGTACAGGAGTTCCAGGGGCTTGTGCAAGTCTCCTGAGCCCCCCTCTCCAGCAAGCTTGCAGACCCACAGTTACCTTTAAAGGAGTTCTGGAGATGCTACTGTGTGGCTTTGGCTAGTTGCTGCCTCCACTGAGCAATGAGCTTTGTCTAAAGTGGTGCATTGGGTGGGGTGGAGATGGATTAAGCAGTCTGATAAATGGGGATTGATTCTGGAAGCAATTTGGACCCAGCCCCAGCTTCCCATTCTGAACAACCCTCCTGGGATGATGACTGGCAACATGGGGTTGCCTACCTTATCATAGAAGTTGGCTTGTTCTCAGCATGATTGACCAAGTCAGTATGATCACCCACTTCTACAAGGATTCAGTGGCCAGAACTGATCTCACTATTTGAAGTGTTAGAGTTCGCAGCCCCATGTCTGTGCTCACAGGCATAGGACTCGGTGGTGGTGGTGTACTGTAGAATTGATTCCAACTCATAGCAACCCTGTATAAGGTTTGTGAGACAGTAAATCTTTATGGGAGCAGAAAGCCTCATCTTTCTCCCATGAAACCACTGGAAGTTTTGAACTGCTGACTGTGTGATTAGTAGCTCAATCCATAACCACTATGCTACAAGATTAGGGATCAGTGAAGCCCCTTATATCAGGCCTACCTGCACATAGTATTTTCTCAATAAAATTCAGTATCTTTCTTCATCTTTTGTCTTTCCTTACTCTAGGTCAGATCTTCAGCACAGCCAGGAATGGAATCTTCACCTCAAAGATAGGAACATGAGACTTAGAGTGCCCTGACATCACATCAGGAAGTGTGAGAGCAGAATTTGAACCTAAGATTCCAGCCCACAAATACCTGTGCAATGGTAGTGTCCTGGACCAGATTCCTTGTCTTCCAGAGTGTGTCACATGTTCACTTAGGGTCCCCATATCTTTTTGCCTTAGACTCTTCCCACTCAAGAATCTCCCTTAGCCAATCAACCTCTGACCCTGGATCTTTGGCCCAGCCAATCAGCCTCTCCAAACACAGGAATGTATATATAACAGTGAGGGCTCGGTGTTACTAAGCCCCACCCCCTCCCATTAGGCTGGTGACCTAGTCACATCCTCACTTTAGACCTACATCACTATTTCTATTTTATAGAGCATTAAACTGAGACTTAAGAACTGACAGATTTACCCAAAGGTGCAGGATTTGAATCTAAGTCCTTGTGTATCTAGGTCTAAGTCTAGAATTCTCTGTAGTCCACCACACTTTCACTGCTGGACAGCAGGCGTTGTGTACCCACTAAATAGAAGAGTAAAGATATTCCTCCTAGAGAAAGAGAATCAGACACGAGCTACACCATTCCATCAATAGCTCTGATTGCTTCTCCTAGTACCAGGTACAGCAAGATGAAGCTCAGACTTTTCTGGAATAGTGGGAATTAGATGAAAATATCAGGAATAACAGGCATACCACATTTCTTATCTTTGTCCTGAGCATAATACTGGACTCTCATCTTCTGGGGCCAAAATCAGTGCTGGGATCAGTGGACCACTGATCATTTGGTGACCATTGAGAACTCACAGTTCTGGCCACTCTGAAGCCCCAAGGGACCTTTGGAGCCTCTTCCATGTCAGTCAGTTCCTTTATTTATAGGTCCAAGCATGCAGTCTCCTCCCAATCTCTTAGAATGCCCCCTGTTGTGGATTAATGGTGTCCCCTAAAATTTGTGTTAAAATCCTAGAACCTGTGCTTATGAATGTGATCTGTTCAGAAATAGGGGGTTTCTTTGGTTATGTTAATGATGGATGAGTCCCAGACCTAATCAATTCTGAGTTATGAAGGCCAGAATAGACACAGAGATGCACACAGAGGAAAGACAGATGTCAGAAACATTAAGGAATGCTAAGACAGACACCAGAAACTAGGCAAAGGACTCATGGAAGGAACTGACATAACCTAGAACCCTACAGATCTGTGAGACAATGAGTTTCTGTTCTTCAAAGTCAACCCCTTGAGATATTTCTGTTAGGGCAGGACTAGAGTTGTCTTCTAACTCTCTTTGCCCCAAAATACAAGCCTCTCTTCCCTTTCTTCAAGCTCCAGCCCACCCAGCTCAATCTTACATTGAGTTCCAGTTCTCCAAAAGATTACCAGAAGGCTTGGGGAGCCTAACTAGGCCCAAAGAAATTGGAGGGGTGGCATATAGGCAGTGTAGAGTAGGACTTTCTCAATGCCCGAAGCAGACACCCTGCCCCACATCTTCCAGCCCCCTGAGCAATCTGGTCCTGTGATACTCTAGAAAATATTTGAGTCAGATTCACTGCCATTAAGTCCTCACACCACCACCACTATGAGTCTGAGAAAGGTCTGTCCTTTATACTATTCTTGGGTGATGGGTTCATGTTATTATATTTGGATCCTTATTGAATGAATAGAGGGAGTAATCCTGGGATACTTTCCCTAAATTTTGTTTTAATTCAAATTTATTTTTTTGTTGTTGAGAACATACACAGCAAAATATACAGCAATTCAACATTTTCTAAATGTGCAATTCAGTGACTTTGATTACATGCTTGGCGTTGTGCCTTCTGTTCTGAATTGTTCCTCACCCATTAACTGACAGAGATCAGATAAAGTGCCTCCTAAGGTTTCTTTGTGGGATAAGCACAGGACTACAAATCACAAGATCTGCAGTTCAAGCCCACTAATCACTCAGTGGGAAAAAGATGAGGCATTCTGCTCCTGTAAAGAGGAAAACCTATACAGAGTTGCTATGAATAGGAACTGACTCGATAGCACTTAGTAACAACAAAGTTTCTATCTAATCTTTCAAGTTGTTGTTGTCAGTTCAGTTTCATATGTTATTAAGTTGTTAAGTACATTTGAGTTGGTTCCAACTCACAGGACCCTGTGCAGGGTTTCCAAGGAGCAGCTGTTGAGCTTGAACCACTGACCTTATAGTTCAAGCCCACTTTGCAGTCCAGCGCATTAACCCACAGGGCCACATCAGGACAGATAGTTCTTAAAAGAGTTTAATGCTAAAGGCAAACTGCTTTTACTAATTAAGCTATTTTTTGGTTTTAAGAAGATTTCAGGGGATATTTTTGGTTTAAGGTTTAAAGGTTGTCTCAAGATGATAGTTTCAAGGTTTCATCCAATCTTCATTGCTCCAGGAAGTCTTAAGCCTATGAGAATGTGAAATTCTGATCTCTATTTCTCTCCTTCTGGCCAAAATTCTTCTAAGGAATCTTTTATCAAAATATTCAGAAATGGTAACTGGGCATCATCCATTTCTGGTTTCATTGCAAAGGAGGCTATAGTTCATGGAGACAATTAGCCACAAATTCCATTTTCTCCTACTACTCCTAACTCTCCTTCTTTTTCTATTGGTGCAGATGAATAGAGACCTTGAGTGGCTGTTTGAAAGTTATTAAGACCCCAGACACTCCACAATTAACTAGGAGGTAGAACAAAAGCATAGACCATATTATAATAGCCTAACTGGGATAGCTATAAAACTATGTCCCTAAATATACCAAACTAAGGAATCAAATCCCATGAAGTTTTTGATTATACGTAAACAGACAGTAATTATTGTTCTTGTAAGTATATCTATCATACAACTTTTACCAGTTCAACTTTTTTGCATCTGTACAATTTATTGATGTTGTTGTTGTTAAGTACTGTCAAGTCAGGTCCAACTCATAGTGATTGTGCATAGGGTTTCCAAGGAGCAACTTGTGGATTTGAACCACCAACTTCTCAGTTGGCAGCCCAGTACTTATAGTGCTGCACCAGGCCTGCCAACTTATTAATAACACTGACAATAATCAACTGTGCAAACCTACCCTTAATCATCACTGTAAACAGACACTAATACACCATAAGCAATACTGTGTTTCCTGCATATAACATATCCACACATATAATGAACATAGCACACAAAGGGAGCTAGTGTGTAAGGGGATTGCATGGTTTTCAAAAAACACAGCCCACATATTATTTACATGAAACTATGGTACTCTACTTCCCTTATCCCTCTTCCACCCATCCCTGGTAACTGTTAATAAACTTTGATCTTCTTTTTATATAAGTGATGACATGCAATACATGTCATTTTGTGATTGACTAACTTCACTCATCATAAGGTCTTCAAGCTCCATCTATATGATTGTTGTTGTTGTTAGGTGCCATCGAGTCAGTACCAACTCATAGCAACATTATGTACAACAGAATGAAACACTGCCTGGTCCTGGGCCAACTTCACAATTGTTGCCATGCTTGAGCCCACTGATGCTGCCATTTTGCCAATCCATCTCTCTGGGGGTCTTCCTCTTTTTCTCTGGCCCTCCACCTTATCAAACATGATATCCTTCTCCAGTGACTGGTCCCTCCTGACAATATGTCCAAAGTATGAGAGACGAAGATTGGCCATCCTGGCCTACAAGGAGCACTCTGGCTGCACTTCTTCCATATGATAGCCTGTACCAAGTCTTCATTTATCTTGTTGACTGAGTAGCATTCCATTGTATGCATGCATCACATTATATCAATGCATGTGTTGATAGGCACTTAGGTTGTTTCCACCTTTTAGCTATTGGAAATAGTGCTGTGATGAACATTGGTGTACAAGTCTCTGTGTCTCTGTTTTCAAGTTTTTAGAGTATATAGCTAGGAGTGGAATGGCTAGATCATATGGTAATACTATCTTTAGTACTGATAGTACACTTGAGGGACTGTTTCTATTATGGCCGTACCATTTCTCATTCCCACCAACAATAGATATAAGAAGACTTCAAAAAGTCTGGGGTAAAATGGAATTAAAAGATGAGACTTCGGTTCTGGTGGCAGCTGAGGCAGGGTCACGTAGGATAGGCTCCTTTGGGGAGGGATAGAAAACCCAGAGAAGCTGCTTTCACAGAACAGCACCAGAACGCTGGTTCTAGCAAAAGGTGCAGGGCATCAGTTCCCCACACCCACTAGTGGGAAAATCGTGGTATAAAGGGAAACAGTGTAATTTAGGAATTGCTCAGACACAGGACTCCCTCTGCAGCCACCCCACCTGGGCGGAGCTCAGAGGGCAGGGCTACAGCCAGACCTACACAGGGAATCTGTGCTAAAAGTGGAGCAGTGACATTTGCAAAAGGAGGCATGGGGCAGATGTTACACAATTTTTCCTCCTCTTCCCCGTTACATATTCTTTGCCCAGCCCAGATGCCTTTAGGCAGGTGGATGCACACCACCCCATAAAAAGTCCAGCATTGAGCCCACAGTTTTCCCCATGGCACAGAGAGAAAGAGCCCTATCACACCCAAGGGCAAATTCTTTGGTGGCTGTTTATGATGTCAGCCTCTGGGTCAGCCCTAAAATTAACTTGTGTGGGACCCTTTACTCTGGCATATCTATCAAGAAAAAGCAGGCCTGTCAGGCCTGCCAGAAAAACCATATGAAAAATCAGTAAAACCCCAACATAAAAGGATGCAACTATATCGAGAATTACGCTGTGCACACACAGATACCTAACTGACATTCAGAGACAAAAATAGTAAACATGAAGAATGGATAAACAAATTGTGGTACATACACACAATGGAATATTATGCTGCCTTGAAGAATAACAAGGAAGATGCATACCACCTGTTAACATGGATGAACCTTGAGGGCATTATGTTGAGTGAAATTAGTCAGTCACAAAAAAGAGAAATACTGCATAGGACCACTACTGTAAAAGACTAAGAAAAAGAACCCATACTAAAGGGGGGTGGGGGAATTCTTTGCTGATTGTTGGGATGTTAGGGTGGGGTGAAGGGAGGGAGGGGAAGGTGGAGCACAGAGCAGGGAATAGACACAGGATAGTTTGGGTGCTGGGGAGGGGGGCAATATACAAGAAGGGAGAGGGGAACGGAAGAACAAAGCAGATGGGAGAACAATTAGGCAAGTTTGAATGGGCTAAGTGGGACAGAGGTAAATAATGATGTATGTACAACTTTGGAACAACAGGGTTCTGGGATATAGAGATTGA
>NW_006408887.1:1251167-1252307 GCF_000296735.1 Chrysochloris asiatica | reverse complement strand
ATTGTAACCATAGTAATGAAATTATATACTATAGGATGAATGTAAAACTAATGTTCTCCCATGTAAACGATCACATAATTCACAATAAAACATTAAGAATAAAATAGTAAACAACATTTCTCCCATTAATTTCTCAATATCGATCAATGCACCTCCACAGTGGTAACTAGAGGAGGGGCCTGAGTGAGCGGACACCCCTACGCACTGCTGGAGGCTTCTATGGTTCACACACAATGCCTTTATAGCAAGGTAACAGGACAGTAAGCCACAGTTTTATTTTTGTTTCAAAGTGGTGGTTTTGTCTCTGCTTTTATATTGCTTCTGCTTTTGGTCCTTTTAATCACTCATTTTTCCTGTAGGTAGGAGCTTTTTCTCCCTATGTTACCCAGGAAGAGACAGCAATCATGGCCATATAGCCAAGCTACAAGCATACTCCATAATATTCCACCATTGAGACAAGAGCCAATAACAGCAGCTAAGCATTACACACAAAAAGGGAAGACTATCTCCTAATAATATGCACCAGGAGACACCCAGTAAGCTTAATAATACAGCAGCAAACATCTATTTAAGCACTGAAAAACCCACATAACCATTGGAAATGAGAAAAATTAAAACAACAATAAAAAAAAAATCACAACAAAATATCTCAAAACATGTCCAAAAACAGAAAAGACTAACTGAGACAAATGAGCTGGAGACAGACAAAGGCTCTCCAGAAGAGGAAGAGCAGGTTTTGGATTTGCCTGAGAAGGAATGCAGAAGGATGATATGGAAACAAATTCAAATACTCTGAAAAGGGGTAGAGGAAAACAAGAAAGAAGTCAGGAAAGTACTATAAGAGCAATCAAACAAAATTGATACAGATTTGAAACAATTCAAAACCTGAAAAAAGAGGTCTGGATGATTACTAATAAAATATCAGAAATGGACAATACACTGAAAGGGGAAAAGAGCAGAATTGAAGAGATGGAAGCCAGAACCAGCGAGCTGGAAGACAAATCTTTTAATACTACTAAGAGAGAAGAGCAAGCAAAAAAAGAACTAAAAAATCTGAGGAGAGTCTAAGATTCATGCTAGATAACATGAAGAGGAACAACTTAGGACTTATTGACATTCCGGAACAGGAAGAATCAGAGA
>NW_006408887.1:1212077-1220306 GCF_000296735.1 Chrysochloris asiatica | reverse complement strand
ACTCCTCAAAAAACCTATACAGGGTTGCTATGAGTCAGAACTGACTCGATGGCACTTAACAACAACAATGCTGCTGCCTTAAGGAGCCCTGGTGGCATAGTGAGTTACTCATTGGTCTACTCATTGCAAGGTTAGTTCTAGCCAATCCAAGGGAGAAAGATGAAATTGTCTGCTCCTGGAAATATCCACAACTTCAGAAATTCTATACAGAGTTTGTGAGTTGGTACCAATTCAGAGGCCCACAGTGGCCACCACCACCACTGTTACCCTAAAGTACAGTTGAAGAACTTTATAATACCACTATCAGACCAAGGCACAGATGAAGAACCAAATGATGCCACTCTTACGCATTCTACACACCATGTACTGAGATATCCTACTATCATCCTTTGCTCAGGTAAAGAATAATGTGATCTTATATAATAACCTTGTTATGAATTAAATTGTGTATCCCCACCAAAAAAATGTATGTCCCAACTCCCTATTCCTGTGGATGTAATCTAACTTTCCATATGCAATATAATCAATTGTAACTAATCAATTGAGGTCATACCTCTATAGGGTATATCCTAAACCTGATAACTTCTAAGAGATATAAAGACTAGCACAGATAAAGAGATGTAGTCACAAATGGGAGAAGACAGATACCATGTCTACAAACCAAGAAACCAAGGAATTCCCAGGGCTACTAATAAGCAAGGAATCAACATAACTGAGTCTCCAATTTGAACTTTTAGTCTCCAGAACTATGAGAAAATAAATGTCTGTTCTTTAAAACCACTCAGTTGCAGTATTTGCGTTACAGCAGCACTATCTAACTAAGACAATCCCCAATGCACAGATGTGAAACTGTAAACATTAACACATGCAAAACCAAGTAATTCTATTATCACCAAAGATGCACATGAGAATATGAGAGATACTGCTGTCACTCCAAGATACAGATGAGGGATTGAGCAATCCTGCTATCACTTCAATGTACATATGAGAAACTGAATGATCCTACTATCATCTCAATATACAGATCAGGAACCACTAGATACAACCATAATCCCAATATAGATGAGTACACAAGTGATCCTATTTTCACCCTGTGGTACTGAGGAGGAACAGAATGCTGACACAATGTACAAAAGAGGATTAGAAAGATTTTGCTGTTACTTCGGTGACTGATGTAGAACTTAGTAATGCAACCATCACCAGAAAGTTAAGATGTGGAATTGATAGATATCACTACCACTATGGAGTCCTGGTGTGATGCTATTGGAAAAGCACTGGACTGCTTGCTAACCTCAAGATTAGCCATTCAAACCACCAGTGGCTCCCTGGAAACCCTATACAGGGTGTCTATGAGTCAGAATCAAATTGATGGCACTTAACAACTGCCACCATAAAGATAGAAGAGGAATTGTGGAATACTACTAACAACCCAATATGAGAAATTGAGTGATAACACTCACACCAATGTGAAAATAATTAACCAAGTGATGATGTTTTTATCCTAAAGTGCATATGCAGAATCAAGAGATATTACCATTACTAAAAGTGCAGATGAGAAAATGAGTAATCCTGTACTTCATTGTATAGCTGATGATCTCTTGATACTAATATCACCTCAATGTAAATATGAAGGCCTAAATAATACCAATAGCATCCCTATGTACAGATGAGGACCCAAGTAATATCACTACCCCTCCAATGTATTTATGAAGAAATTTGTAATGTTATTTTAACACCAATGTACCCATGAGTAACCAAGTGTGGTGGTGGTGGTGGTGGCTATGTGCCATGGTGTCAGTTCCGACTCATAGTGACCCTGTACAGGGTTTCCAAGGCTGCAAATCTTTACAGGAGCAGAAAGCCTTATCTTTCTCCCGCAGAACAGCTGATAATTTCGAACTGCTGACCTTGTGGTTCACAGCCCGATTCATAACCACTAGGCTACCAGAGCTCCTTAAGTGTGATGCTGTGAATTACTTAATACAGTCCTTATAGCCATAGTCCTTCATTTTGTGATGTATTGTAAATCCTAGCCTCCATCATAGTGGTTATGAGTCAGGCTACTAACCTCAAGATCAGAGGTTCGAAACTACTATTGGTTCTGAAAGATGAGGCTTTCTGCTCCCATAAAGATTTAAAGCCTTGGAAACCCTATACAGGGTCGCTATGGGTTTGGAACCTACTCAACAGCACTAACAACAACAACAATACATATGGTTGAGCACTGGACTAGTAACCACAAGGTCAGCAGTTCAAACCCACCAACCTCTCTCAGAAACCCTATACAGAACGGCTATGAGTCAGAACCGACTGGAGGGCACACAACATACCTGTGTTTATAGTCACATTTTGGAATGAGTTGACTGTTATGTTAATGAGTCAGGATTAAGGTAGGATCTTAAGGATGTGACTTATCACCTCCTCTAAACTGTACCTAACTAAACTCTTTCCTTATTAGGCAAACCACGAACTTCCTGCTTAATTAAGAAAAGCAGGGGTCATAGAACTGACTGAGACCAGATCTGGCTTGCCTAACATGAGCAGTAATGACCAATTTATCATCAACCTGACATTTTGATGCCATGAGACTGAAAACACACCTCCATCAGTGCTCCCAAGTGTAGGAAAAACACCATCTTTGTGACTCACACTTCCTAAATAAGAACATGCAGACAACTAGTTCTTGTATTGATTCATCCTGACAGGCACCAATCAGACACCAGCTACCACTGTAGAAGTCCCTAATAAAAGACACCTGATCCAGGAATCCAAGTGCCTCTTAGTAACATGAGTCCTGGTAAGTTTCTTTGACCAACCAAATAAGAACTTCTTTTGCTTCCAGCCATTTTGTATCTCCATTGTTAGGTGCAATCAAGTCAGTTCCAATTCATAATGACCCCATGCACAACAGAACTAAACTCTACCTGGTCCTGTGCCATGCTCACAATTTTGTTATGCTTTTTGTTGTCCATTGCTGATGTCACTGTACTAGTCCATCTTGTTTGAGAGTCTTCCTCTTTTTCGCTGACCCTCTATTTTACCACGTATGATGTCCTTCTTCAGGGACTGGTCCCTCCTGATGGGAGATGTACGAGACATGAAGTATGAGAGATGAAGTCTCACTATCTTGGCTTCTAAGGAGCATTTTGGCTGTAATTCTCCCAACACAGTTTTATTTATTATTCTGGAAGTCCACTGAACTTTTAATATTCTTCTCCAACACCATAAATCAAATGCATCAATGCTTCTATGATCTTCATTGTCCAACTTTCACATGCATATAAGACTATTGAAAATATCATGGCTTAGGCCAGGTACACCTTAGTCCTCAAAGTGACATCTTTGTTCTTGAACACTTTAAAGAGGTCTTGTACAGCAGATTTATCTAATGAAATATGTCATTTGATTTCTTGACTACTGATTCCTTGAGTGTTGATAGTGGATTCAAACAAAATGAAGCCTTTGACCATTTCAATTTTTTCTCCATTTATCATGATGTTATTTATTGGTCCAGCTGTGAGATTTTTGTTTTCTTTACATTGAGGTGTAATTCATATTGAAAGCTGTGGATCTTGATCTTCATCAGTAAGTATTTTAAGTCCTCTTCACTTTCCAGCAAGCAAAGCTGAATGATATGCATATTAAAGGTTGATAATGACTTGTCTTCCCAACCTGATGCCACAATATTCTTCATATAAACCAGCTTCTCAGGTTATTTGCGTAAAATACAGATTGAAAAGTACAGTAAAAGGATACAGCCCTGGTGCACACCTTACATGATTTTAAACTATTCAGTATCCCATTGTTCTGTTCAATGGCTGCTTCTTAGTCTATATACAGGTTCCTCATGAGTACAATTAAATGTCTGGAATACTCATTCTTCACAGTATTATTCATAGTTTGTCATGATCCACATAGTCAAAAGCCTTTACATAGTCAAAAAAGCACTAGCAAACATCTTTCTGGTATTCTCTGCTTTCAGCTAAGATTCAGCTGTCATCAACAATGATATAATTCATTCTATGTCCTCTTCTGTAAATATACTGTTGCAGCCATTTTTAAATCAGCAAAATTTTACTTGCATGTGATATTGTTAGATAATTTCCACATTATATAGGATCACTTCTCTTTAGAAGTTGGCCAGGTTGCTGTCTTCCAAATGTCTTGACATTGATGTGTGCCTCCAGTGCTGCATGGGTTTGTTGAAAGATTTCAATTTATATTCCATCAGTTCCTGGAGTCTTGTTCTTCATCAATGCCTTCAGTGCAGGTTGGACTTCTTACTTCAGTGCCACTGGTTATTGATCATATGCTATGTATTGAAACAGTTGAACACCTACCATTTCTTTATGGTGCAGTGACTTTGAGTTCCATTTTATTTTAATGCTTTCTGAAACATTAATATTTTTCCCATATATTCCTTCAGTATTTCAAGTCAAGGCTTGAACATTTTCTTCAATACTTTTATCTGTTTTTCCCTTTTGGTTTTCTAACTCCAGATCTTTACACATTCTAGTATGAAACTTGGCTTTGTCCTCTCGAGCTGCTTTTTGAAATTTTCTGTTCAGCTCTTTTGCCTCCTCGTATCTTCCATTCACTTTAGCTTCTCTATGCTCAAGAGCAGCTCTGTAGCCAGACCAAATGAGACCTGGGAGACTTCAGTAAACTTTAGCAAAGTTTGCTCTCTGTATCTGGATCCTGTATCTGTCTGTACCATATAGCATAAAATTAATCATTTAAAGTATACATTTCAATGGCAGTTAATACAATGCTGTGACTCTATCTAGTTCCAAAATATTGTCATCACCCTAAAATATAATCTCTTACCCAGGGCTTTGCAGGACAGTGAATTACTTCATATGGTTCATCAATCCATAGTCTTTTTAACTTCCAACAAACAACTTTTTCCTGATGGATCTAGGTAAGAAAAAGTGGGAGAAAATGGTGATAGGATAATATAACCAGTTGTGATTGTTAACAGAATTCATTGTAATTATAAAAACTTGAATATCTAATGTGGATTTTAAATGAGTCATTCCAGAAGCAGGACGGGGAGGGGAGAATCTTACTACCATCAAGGAAGAAGAGACAGGCGTGGGGCACATCCTTTGGGCCCAGAGATCCCTGAACATTAAACTTCCTTGACAGAAAACTGGGATGTCAAGGGTCTGACAGAGAAGCAGCTGCAGCAGACCCAAGAGCCAGAGCATGAGACACAGCAGTAAGCTTTCCAGTTCACAGAGCAAGTAAAGCTAATCTGAGTGACTTTGGGCAGGAGACTTGGTTGTAGAGTGGAGTGCCTCCAGGTGCTTAATTGGGAGAACTAGATTTGCTGATTCATGGAACTATTGCTGAGTGACTTTAGGCTGAGGTTTATGGAGGAATGCCCTGAGAGTATTTATCAATAGCCCTAAAAGAACTTTGTAACAGTGCGTGGGTAGAGAGAGGCCTGCCTGTGGGCATGGCTGAGAGGCTGTCCTGACTGGAAGAACTGTGCCCTGAGCATTTCTGATCCTGCACTGTAATCTGTTAACTTCCCTAATAAAATCCATAACTGTGAGTATGGTGTTTGAGTTCTGTGTGACCATTGCAATGAATTATCGAACCCAGCTAAGTATAGAATACTGTGGGAGGAATGGTTGGTGTCATTTCTTACAGTTTGGTATCAGAAGTGGGATTTGTTGCAATGGCTCCAGACTCATGGAAGCACGGGGTTCTATAAGTGAAATAACCAAGGGGCGTGGAAATAAACTTTTGATTCTTAGATGTCTACTTTAGTTAATGTTACCTATAGTAGACAGAAATTAAAGAGATATTATGCTGCAGTTGAAGGGAGAAAAGCTGCTACTGGAGTCAAAGCAAAGCCTGACTGATTAAACAAGATAACTGTACAGGGTTGCTATGAGTAAGAACCAACTCCATGGCAAATAACCACCACCAATAGGGACCCAGGGCCTACTTAATCCACCCTGCCAGTAGAAGTCCAAGAGCATATGCACATGTGTGATAGAAATGGTTATTAGTATCTTGATTACAGAGAGCTTGTAAGTTTGCTTTCAGCCTATACTTTATTGGATATTCTAAAAGAAGAGTTAAATTTTGCCCAGAAGAAGCAGGCTTTTGTTTTCATACTTTGTAGAGTAAAAGGCTTAGGTGGAAACCTGAGCCCCACCCAGCACTACTGAGAGAACAGAATAATTACCTGTGACGCAAACTTTCAAGGGGAAAGGAGGGGGTGACTGTTTATTTTTAACTTCAAGCAAGTAGTTTGCCATTGGATGCATCGAGGCAGGAAAAGTTTGTGCTCATCATAGAAAATCCAATTCTAGGACTGGAAGTAAAGGGAACTGGTGAGCAGGCAGCCTTTTATGCTCATTGGTGACCACCTGTATCTTACTTAATGAGTGAAAGTGGGGGAAATGCAACAAAGGAGAGACAGGCTGATAGAGAAGAGGAAGGGCTGGTTTGTCTGAAGTTTAGGGAGCTGTTTGGACTCTTAAGCCTATAGGCAATGACTTAGACCATGGGGACTATGACTGAGTGGGGAGTCAGCTGGTCTGAAGTATAGGAAGGTATGTGTGGGCTCCAAAGCTTGCAGATGCTACTCATTTGGCCTAGATAGGTCTGAATTAACTAGAACCAAACCAAATGCAAAGGAAGATGTTTGCTACTGTGAGCTGGTGTAAATTTATGCAATTTTGATGCCTTGCTCTGGACTGGACTTTGCTTATGGATGCAGATGCTCAAAGTCCAACAAAAATGGAAGACTATTCACATCAAGGAACATGCTTGTTTCCTCAGAGTATACTGGGTTGACAGGAGGAGGCAATTTAGAAACTGAATATCTAAAATGGAAAGAAATAAAAGCATGAAGTGGCTGGCTTATAGGCTTTCATAAATGTGCTAAAATTAAAATTATTATAGGGAAAAAATAATCCTTGAAGTATGAAAGGGCCAGTGGCTAGAAAAGCCAGGGGTGGCCTGCAGTCCAGTGAATTAATTAGCTGTTCTACCCTTAGTCCTGGTGTGGCACTGTAGGGTAAGCACTAGATGTAAAGGTTGGTTTTAGCTGCAAGGTCAGCAGTGCAAATCCACCAGCCACTCCTTGGAAACCCTGTAGACAGTTGCTATGAGTTGGAACCAACTCAATGGAACTAAACAACAAACATTTTTTTTTCTCTCTCTCTTTCATGGATCTGGATAAGAAAAGGTAGAAGATGCTGATAGGATAAGGATAATACGATTCAGTTGTGATTGTTAACAGAATTAACTGTGATTGTAAAAGTTTAGAATTCTAATGTGGACTTTAAATGAATCATCTCAAAAACAGGACGGGTAAAAGGGACTCTCACTACCATCAAGGAAGAAGAGCCAGGAGTGACGCACATTCTTTGGACCCAGACATTCCTGAATATTAAACCTTCTTGAGCCAAGGACAGAAAATTATGACATTAGAGGAGTGACAGAGGAGCAGCTTCAGCAGAACCAAGAGCCAAAGCATGAGACAGAGTAGTGAGCTTCCCAAATCACAGAGCAACTTTGGGTTGGAGGCTTGCTTACAGAGTGGGGTGCCTCCAGGCACTTAATTGGGGGCGCTAGGTTTGCTGACCCATGGAACTAGAGTTGAGTGCCTTCAAGCTGAGGCTTATGGAGGAGTGCCATGTGAGCACTCCTATCACTATCGACAACCCAAAAAGAACTTTGTAATATTGCCTAGGTAGAGAGAGGCCTGCCTTTAGGCATGAGAATGAGAGGCTGTCCTGACTGGAAAAACTGTACATTTCTGATCCTGCATTATAAGCCATTAACTTCTCTAACAAAGCCCATAACTGTGAGTGTGGTGTGTGAGTTCTGTGTGGCCATTGTAAGGAATTATCAAACCCATCTGAGTACAAAGAAAGCTGCGGGAGGAATAGTTGGTGCAATTTTTTAGACCCAGAAACAGTTACTTCCTATTCCCTCTTACCCCAAACCCTGACAACCACCAATATTATCTCTATTGATTTATCTACTTTGAACTTTGATTCTGGTTTCTTTCATGGAGCATAATGTTTATCTATCTTGTAGCATGTATTAGCACTTCATTCCTTTTTATAGCTGAATAATAATAAAGAGCTCGGGTAGTGAAGTGGTTACGAATCGGACTGCGAACCGCAAGGTCAGCAGTTTGAAACTACCAGCTGTTCCACGGGAGAAAGATGAGGCTTTCTGCTCCCGTAAAGATTTACA
>NW_006408887.1:1208535-1209623 GCF_000296735.1 Chrysochloris asiatica | reverse complement strand
TTGGCCCAGGATCGGGCAGGGTTTTGTTCTTCTGTGCATAAAGTCGCTATGAGTTGGTACCAACTCGATGGCACCTAACAACAACAACAACAGTGGCTGGTGGTCATGAGCATTTCTTCACATGTTTGTTGGCTGCCCAGATCTCCTCCTTGGTGAAGTGTCTATTCATGTCCTGTGCCCATTTTTTATTTGGGTTATTTGTCCTTTCTTGTAGAGGTGTTGTAGGTTCCTATATAAATTGCAAATGAGTCCCTTGTTTGATGTGTCATTGCAAAATATTTTTTGTCATTCTGTGAGCTCCCTTTTTACTCTTTTGATGAAGTTTTTTGATGCATTTAAGTTTTTAATTTTTAGTATGTTCCATTGATCCATTTTGTCTATGTTTGTTTGTATAAGTTTCAAAATGTTTGGTAGTCTGTCTATGCCCTGTTTTAGAGGTCTCACAGTTTTCCCTATTTTTTCATTGGTGACCTTTGTAATTCTGCGATTCACATTTAGGTCTTTAATCCATGCTGAGTTGGTTTTTATATAAGGTGTGAGGTAATGGTCTTGTTTCAGTCTTTTGTATATCACTTTCCAATTCTGCCAGCAGCAGTTTTTGAAGAGACTATCTCCTCCCCATGCAATATACTTAGGTATTTTGTTGAAAGTCAGTTGGCTGTATGTGGATGGGTTAATTTCTGGATTCTCAATTCTGTTCCATTGATCAATGTATCTTTCATTATACCAGTGCCAGGCTGTTTTGGCCACTGTAGCCATGTAATAAATTTTGAAATCAGGGAGTGAGAGTCTTCCCACCCTGTTCTTCTTCTTAAACAGTGCTTTGTTTATCCTTGGTCTCTTTCCTTTCCATATAAAATATGTAATAGTTTTTTGAAGAATGTCATTGGAATTGGATTGGGATTCCATTATATGTGTAAATTGCTTTGGGCAGTATTGACATTTTCACAATGTTAAGTCTTCCTATCCAGGAGCATGGTATATTCTTCCATTTTTGTAGGTCTCTTTTGGTTTCTTATAGTAGTGTTCTGTAGTTTTCTTTGTATAAGTCCTTTGTTTCTCTGGTTACATTTATTCCTAGATATTTC
>NW_006408887.1:1206208-1206865 GCF_000296735.1 Chrysochloris asiatica | reverse complement strand
CACTGGAAAAGAATGTATATTGTGCTGTTGTTGGGTTGAATGCTCTGTACACATCTATGAGGTTAACTTGGTTGATTGTGTGGTTTAGTTCCTCTGTAGCTTTGTCGAGTTTCTTTCTGGTTGTTTTATCCCTTTTCAAAAGTGGTGTACAAAAATCCTCCACTATAATTGTAGAGTTATCTATTTCTTTCTTCATTTCTAGTAGGGTTTGCTTTATATTTCTTCGTGCTTTTTCATTTGGAGCATAGATGTTAATTATGGTTATGTCACCTTGTTCAACTGACCCTTAAACCATGAGCTAGTGTCTTTATGTATGTCTTATGGTGGGTTTTACCTTAAAGTTTATTTTATCAGAGATTATTATTGCCACTCCTGCTTGTTTTTTATTGCAAATAGCTTGGTATATTTTTTTCTATGCTTGAACTTTTAGTCTATTTTTGTTTTGTGTGTAAGGTGTGTCTCTTGCAGGCAGCATATTGAAGGGTTTTGTTTCATACCCATTCAGCCCCTCTCTGTTTCTTCACTGGTGCATTTAAACCATTCACATTCAGTATAATTGTCATTAGGTATGGATTAACTGCTGTTATTATGTTAAATTTTTGTGGTGCTGTTTGTTCCTTTTTTCTGCATGCCTTCTTGTGCTATGTTCATGTTTTT
>NW_006408887.1:1200908-1204524 GCF_000296735.1 Chrysochloris asiatica | reverse complement strand
AAACAAAAATAAAAATTGTGATTGACACTGTCCACTGGGCTTTGCTGTGCAAAGGGTCCCACCTAGGTAAACTTTGGGACTGGTTCCCAGGGTCAAAACGTCATAAGAAGCAACCTGCGAGTTTCCTCTCTGTGCCATTGGAAAACAGTGGGTATAATACTGGACCCTTTGGGGGGGAGGTACTCCCACACACCTGAAGGCCTCTGGGCTGTGCAGTGAAGGCACAATCCAGGTGAATAGGAGAGACACATGAAAAATGAAAGATAAAAAATTAGTTACACTTCTCCCTTCAGGTGTGCAGCTCCATGGCTTCTAGCACTGGTTGCTTCCTCCGCTTGGTTGTGACCCCACCCTCTGGTCTGAGGGCTTCTGGCTGTGGACCACCATTGCTGGATCTATTAATAAATCACCATATTTTGCTTCCACCTTCAGATTGCTTCTCAATGGGTGTGGGAAACTGGTGCCTGGAACCTTAAACAAGATCCAAAGCTCCGCAGTTTTTCTGCAGACTGCTCTTTCTCTGCTTTTTGGGGGGGTTTGGAAGAGGATTTTTCACTGTCTGTCTCTGCTTTCCCCGCCCCCAAGCCAGAAGTGACATACAGTCATTTAATTATTGAAAACACATCTAACTATTGAAAATGTCCAAAAAACAACAAAAGATCTTTGTACATGTTCATAAACAAAAAAGAGTAACTAAGACAAATGAGCTGTAGATAGACGTAGACTTCCCATTAGAAGGAGATTAGGGTTTGGAACTGCCTGAGAAGGAATTCAGAAGAATGCTACTGAGGTACATCCAAATGCTCCACAAAGGTGTGGAGGAAAATAAGACAGAAATTGGGCAGGTGCTACAGGAACAATCAAATAAGATAGATATAGAATTGGAAACAATTCAAAATCTGCAAAAAAGAGGTTCAGATGATTAATAATAAAATACCAGAAATGGACAATGCACTCAAAGGGCAAAGGAGTAGAAATGAAGAGAAGGAAGCCAGAACCAGTGAGCTTGGAAGACAAATTTCTCAATACTGTTAAAATAGAAGAGCAAGTAGAAAAAAGGATGAAAAAAAATTGAAGGAAATCTAAGATTCATGTTGGACAACACGAAGAGGAATAACTTAAGAATTATTGGCATTCCAGACCAGGAGAATCACAAAAGTCCACAGAGGAAATAGTTGAAGATCTTCTAGAAGAAAATTTCCCTAATATCATTTTTTTTTTTTTAATTGTGGATTGAGTGAAAGTTTACAGGACAGATCATCAGTTTTACATTCAATAAATCATACACCTTGTTTCATTACAATCATTATAATCCCCTCCATGTACCATCAGTTAACAGTATTTCTTTCTATTCACTTAAGCTCTCTCTTTCTTTTTTTAAACATTCAGGCATATATAATAATTTAAACCACCAAAGGGCACATTCTACAAGTCTGCCTCCTGGCCGCCATCTCTTAGTCCCTCTCTTCCCATGAATCTAGAGTCCTCAGCTGCTGCATCTCTCCATGTCCCCATCTCTGCCTCCATCTCTTGTATTGCTGCTTCTCTAGATAAGGTCTTGCATTCTCCTTTAATGGTCCTAGTGTCCTTTGTTTCTGGACTGTAAGATTAACTACTCCCCCATGTTTGTTTGTTTTTTAAGTTTTATTATGAATTGAGTGACAGTTTACAAGGCAGATCATCAGTTTTACATTCAACAAATCATACACCTTGTTTCATTAGAATGATTATAATCCCCTCCATGTGCCATCAGATAACAGTATTTCTCTCTATTCACTTTAGCTCCTTTAAAAAAAACAACAACAACAACACTCAGGCATATATAATAATTTATACTACCAAAGGGCATATTCTGACAGTCTGCCTCTTGGCCGCCAGCTCTCAGTCCCTCTCTTCCCATGAATCTAGAGTCCTCAGCTGCTCCATCTCTCCATGTCCCCATCTCTGCCTCCATCTCTGGTGTCTCTGCTTCTCTGAATAAAGTCCCACATTCCACTTGTGTTCTTCTCCCTTGAAAATCCTAGTGTCCTTTGTTTCTGGATGACATTAACTACTCCCATGTTTTTGTTACAAAACTTCTACCTTTACAATTGTGACAGTTGCAATTAGTCATGATAACAATTATTATTGAATCATAAGAATCTTATCCCCACCTCTTTTAACCAGACCCATCTAGACAAGATGAAAACTATTCAGTGGGGACTCTTTCTTCCCCTAAACACTCTTAAACTAAACTCCTTCTTGTAAGCCAGACACTTTATTCCTCCATAGTGCCTCATTTTAGGTAGCCAATATCTAATTTGCCTGTCCGTATCTACCCTGCATACAGAGGTGATAGCATTGATACTTGATGGGAACATTTCTTCCCTCTCTGTTGGTATTTAGATCTACTACTTTCTACTCTTGTAAAGATTTACACCCTCGGAAACCCTGTACAGGGTCACTATGGGTCGGAACCGACTCGACGGCACTTAACAACAACAACAACCTGCATGAGTATAGGTCAAGTTCATCAAATTGTAGCAATTTGTCCTCATTTCATTTGTCAAAAATTGTTTTGTTCTTTTTTTTTTTTTTTAATCTTCCTCTAGTCAAGTTCTGATTATCAAGCCACCGAGACTAGATCAAATGGGTGCTATCTGCAACTTGGGTTTTCTGGTGCATCTCTCCTCAATTCATATCAGCTGGATGCTTTACACTCTACTCTAGCCCTCTGTGGCTATGTCCTTGTCAATGGACTCAGGTGTCCCCAGGTCTCACTGCACTTTAGACCCATAGCCCTTCCCTTCTCTCTCTCATCTCCAGGTCAATGGGAGTCTATGGAACCTGGATGAACTCAGCACATTTCTCCACTGCTGCCTTTCCCCCTCTTCCACTCACCAGTAGACTACTGTGGTCGCCAACGCTACTCCCCCATTTTTGTTACAAAACTTCTACCTTTACAATTGTGATCATCGCAATTAGTCATGATAACAATTACTCATTCTTGAATGATAAGAATATTATACCCGTCTCTTTTAACCAGACTCATCTAGACAAGATGAAAACTATTCAGTGAGGACTCTTTCTTCCCCACACCTGTTAAACTAAACCCCCCCTCCCTTGAAACCTTGCAAACCAGTCACTTTATTTTCCCCTCATTTTAGGTAGCCAATGTCTAAGTTGCCCATCTCTATCTGCCCTATGTAAGAGGAGATAGCATTGATACTTGATGTAAGACTCCCTCCCTCTCATTTGGTGTTTAGATTACTACCTCCATGAGTATAGGTCAAGCTTTCCCTAACATCTTGAAGGATGAGAAGATAAGCATTCAAGAAGCTGAACAAACCCCAGGAATGATAGACCCCAAAACAAAATCACCAAGACATATCACAATCAAGCTCACCAAAATCAAAGAGAATCCTAAAAGCAGTGAGGGAAAATAGAAGTGTTACTTACAAAGGCAAGCAAATCAGATTAAGCTGTAACTTCTCAGCAGAAATTATGCAGGCAAGAAGGCAATGGGGACAACAAACAAGATGGCAGATCGGGTGGACATATAGCAGAGAGCTCCGCCAACAACAACACAGAATACCTGACCAAGCAGGTTCAGGGGCTGGTCCCAGAACTCTGAACC
>NW_006408887.1:1186940-1197602 GCF_000296735.1 Chrysochloris asiatica | reverse complement strand
TATATAAAACCCTCTAAGAAAAAAAAACAAAAACCTGTTAACCAAGAATTGTCTACCCAGAAAAGCTGTCAATAAAATATGATGGCACAATCAAAATATTCCAGGATACACAGAAGCTAAGAGTCTTTATCAAAGACAACCCAGTACTCCAAAACAACCTAAAGGGAGTTCTTTGGACTGAAAAACCAACAAGAACAGAAAACAACCAGAGATTGACAGGTATGGCAACACAACTCAGAACTCAGTCAACAGATAAAAGAATCTAGAACCGAACAAAATTACAACAACGAATTCAGAGGACCTGGGAGGTCAGTCAGATATAAAAAATAATTACAATGTCAAAGAAGGGGGAAATCCATGTGGTGAGGCCAGGTAGATTGCAGGATAAAATAGACTGTCCTAAAGAGAGGAAAAAGTTAGTAGATTATAGGATAAGCTCAAAGAAAATTAATACTTCACAGCATAACAAGAAAATGAAGATCCAAGAAGAACATGGAAACATTAAAACTAAGAAGAAACTGACAACAAAGAGCACAAAAAACATGAACTTGGCACAAGACAGCATGTAGAACAAAGGAACCAACAGCACCACATACAAAAATCAACTAATGACAGCAATTAATGCATACATATCGATAATTACACTGAATGTGAATGGATTAAATGCACCAGTGAAGAAACAGAGAGTGGCTGAATGGATAAGAAAACAAGATCCTTCAATATGCTGCCTGCAAGTAACACATCTTACACACAAAGGCAAAAGCAGATTAAAAGTTAAAGGATGGGAAAAATATGCCAAACTAATTGCAATAAAAAATGAGCAGACAATACTAATCACTGATAAAATAAACTTTAAGACAAAACCAACATAAGAAATAAAGAAGGACACTATCTCATGATTAAAGGGTCAATCAAACAAGATGACATAACCATAACAAATATCTATGCTCTCAATGAAAGAGCACCAAGATATATAATGCAAACCGTATTAGAATTGAAGAAAGAAATAGACAAATCTACAATAATAGTGGGTGATTTTAATACGCCACTGTCAAAAAAGGATAGAACAACCAGAAACAAACTCTACAAAGATACAGAGGAACTAAGTAACACAATCAACCAATTTGACTTCATAGATGGATACAGAGCATTCAACTCAACAACAGCCCAATAAATATTATTTCTAGTACACATGGAACATTCTCCAGAATAGGCCATGTGTTAGGCCACAAAACATGCCTCCATAAATTTACAAACATCAAAATACTACAAAGTATCTTCTCAGACCACAGTGCTATTAAAATTAGAAATTTACAAGAATAAAAAGATCAAGGATATCATGTCAAATATATAGAAACCGAATAATACCCTGCTTAAAAGTGACTGGGTAGTAGAAGAAATAAAACATGAACTCACAAAGTTCCTAGAAACAAATGAGAATGAAAACTCAACATACCAAAATCTTTGAAACATGGCAAAAGCAGTGCTGAGAGGAAAGTTTATTGCAATAAATACATACATCCAAAAAGAAGAAAGAACAGCCTGGTACTGGTACAATGAAAGATACATAGATCGATGGAACATAATTGAGAATCCAGAAATTAAACCATCCACATACAGCCAACTGATCTTTGACAAAGGGTCAAATTACAGTTAATGGGGAGGAGATAGTCTCTTCAACAGATGATGCTGGAAGAACTGGAAATTGATTTGCAAAAGATTGAAGCAAGACCTTTATCTCACACCATATACAAAAACCAACTCAGCATGGATTAAAGACATAAATGTGAATCCCAGAATTATAAAAATTATCAATGAAAAAATAGGTACTCTAATACAGGGCACACATAGACTACCAAACATTGTGAAATTGCACAAACAAAAGACAAAATAGGTGATTGGGACATACTAAAAATTAAAAACTTTTGTGCATCAAAGACTTCAACAGAAGAGTAAAAAGGGAGTCTACAGAATGGGGAAAAGTATTTTGCAATGACATATCAGACAAGGAACTAATTTCTAAAATCTATAGGAAACTACTACACCTTTACAACAAAAAGACACATAACCCAATTTAAAAATGGGCGCAGGACATTAACAGACACTTCACCAAGGAAGACATTTGGGCAGCCAACAAACATGAAGAAATGTTCATGATCATTAGCCATTAGAGAGTTTCAAATCAAAACAATGAGACATCATCTCACACCAGCAATAACAGCAAAGATCAAAAAAGTAAAGGACAATAAATGCTGGTGAGGATATGAAGAGACTGGGACTCTCCTACATTGCTAGTGGGATTGTAAAATGATCCAACCACTCTGGAAAACAGTATGGCACTTCCTCAGAAAGTTGGAAATAGAAATACTTTATGATCCAGCAATTCCTCTACTTGGGACATATTCATAAAAATTACGAGCCATCCACAAGTAGATATGTGCACACCCATGTTCATAGCAGCACAATTTATAATAGTAAAAAGATGGAGACAACCTAAGTACCCATCAATGGAAGAATAGATGAATTTTGGTACGTACACACAATGGAATATTATGCTACCTTGAAGAATAACAAGGAAGCTTCAAGCCACCACATAACATGAATGAACCTTGAGGTTTTATGCTGAATGAATTTTGTCAGTCACAAAAGGACAAATACTGCATAAAACCATTATTGTAAAAGCTTAATAAAAGATACCCACGCTAAAAGGAAGAAAAGAAATTCTTTGTTGGTTATGGCAGGAGGGTGGGGAGGGAATGGTAGAACACAGGGTAGGGGATAGACACATTATAGTTCAGGTGTTAGGGTTCGGCAATAAACAATAAGGGAGAGGGAGATGGAAGAACAAGGTAGATAGGAGAACCCAAGCAAGTTTACATGGTCTAAATGGGACAGAAGTAAATAGTGATATATGCTCAACCTTGGAAAAACAGGGCTCTGTGATACAGGGATTGAGGCACAGTCTGAATGGGTAAAAGAGAAGAAATAATGTTAAGATGCTTGACTGTCTTATGAATCTTGGTTTCTCTTGCCAACTATTGTAAAATAGACACTTGAGGGGGATAGAAAGGAATATCCAGAAACATAATCATAGAAAGCTTGTAAGCCCATCTTCAGCCTATAACTCATTGGAATACTTAAAGGGGGTGCTAGAGCTTGCCCAGGTAAAGAGGGTTCTTGCAGAACATTTGTGGTGTATAAGACCTTAGATGGAATCCTGATCCCCATCCAGAACCTTCTGTGGTGGGAAGTTCCCACTTGAAAAGAGAAGCAGACCAGCCTGGAGCAGTAGAGGAATAGAAAATACTTCCTGAGAGAAAGACAAGCAGGAAAAAAAAAAAAAAAAAAAATCAAAAACAAAAATGGCAATCTGATTGGCTACCACAAGAACAAGCAAGTTGTTCACCAGGAAGCCATCAAGTCAAACAATTAAGTCTCTTCAGGACAAACCCCCGTCTAAGACTGAAATTCAAAGGGAATACATGAGCAGACATATAAGCTTGCTGATGGCCACATTGGTCTACTGACGAGTGGAAGTGAGAGGAGGGGAGCAGCAATGAAGATGTGGGTTGAGTCCAACCATGTTACATAGACCCCTATCAACCTGGAGTATGATGAGACCTGGAGACTCCTGAGACCATGGACAAGGACATAGTCACAGAGGGTTAGAGTTGAGAGTGAAGCATCCAGCTGATATGAAGTGAGGGGAGATGCACAAGAATGCCCAAACTTGTAGATAGTACCCATTTGACCTAGCTGCACTGGCTGAATGATCAGAACTCTACTAGAGGAAGACACCAAAAAAAAAAATTTTTTTTTTGATAAAGAAAACAAATGTAAATCACTACAATTTGATGAACTTGACTTATACTTATGAATGTAGTAGCTTAAAATACCAACCAAAAGGGAAGGAATCTCAACAGCAAGAATCATTCCTATCCCCTCTGTACACAGAGTTAACAGGGATGGGCACCTTAGACATTGGCTACCTAAACTGGGGGAGGGGAGCTAGAAAGACACGAAGTGACTGGCTTACAAGTTTTCAAGAGGGAGTTTAGTTTCAGAGTATGCGGGGGAAGGTAGAATCCCCAATGATTGGTTTTCATCCTATGTAGATGGATCTGGTAAAAGGAGATAGGGATAAGATTCTTATGATTCAATAGTGAGTAATTGTTATCATGACTAATTGTGATTGTTGCAACTGTAAAGGTAGATGTTTTGTAGTAAAAAGTGGGGAGTAGTTGATCATGCAGTCTGGGAATGGAGGACCCTGGGACCATCAAGGGAGAAGAGCAGGAGGGAAGTGTGAGACCCTATCCAGAGAAATGGTGACACCAGAGATGGAGGAAGAGATGACGTGGAGAGATGGAGCAGCTGAGGACGCTAGACTCATGGAGAGAGAGGGGCTATGTGCAGGGCAGCTGATGGGCGGACTTGCAGGATGTGCTCTTTAGTTGCTTGAATGATTATATATTCCTGAGTGTTTTGGTGTACTTTAAAAAAAGAAAAAAAGCAGAGGGGAATTGAAGCAAATACTGTTGAATGATGATGCATGGAGAGATTGCAAAGAAACAAAATACAATAGGATGAGTATAAAACTGATGTGCTCTCATGTAAACTATCACTCAATTCACAAGAAAAACTTTTAAAAAGTCAGTTATCCTTTAAAGATTTTTTGAAATGAGAAAATGTGATTTTGTAGTTACCTAAATATTTACCATTTCCAATGCCTTTGTATAGTCCAAGTTTCATTCTGTTATCATCTTCCTTCTACTTAAAGAACTTCATATAGAGCATTTCATATACAGCAGTTCTGATTGCAGCAAATCCTCCTATTTCTGTTTATTTTAAAGTTTCTTTATTTGCCTCCATTTAAATATATATATATTTGGGGGGAGGGACAAATAAAGAGGCTCCTAGTTCCCACATTGGCAATCAAAAGTCTGCAGAGAGGGTTTAAAGTCCCATTTCATTTACTCCTCATAAACACCTAGAATCTGGTATAATTTTCATCTTCATTTCACAGAAAGATTGGAAAGAAGAAGAAGAAACAGAATTGGAAAGTGGCAATGATTAATGTAAGGTTGCAAAGTGGAAATTGGAGTCAGGATTCAAACCCAGTTCTACCTGAAGCCAAAGTCTTTTCCCTCTTTCTTGTGTCACCTGCCTCTCAGGAACCAACCCTCATGTTACCACTCTCCAGAAATGCGTGCCAGAAAAAAATTGTGACTCCTATTCATCGTCATGTCTTATGAATTAAAAACAATGATCATGAGGTCATTTCCATGGAGCTCTTGGGTTGGCTGTATAAATATTTGGCCTTGGGGGCTCTTCTCGGCTGAGATCCTCGGGGTGCTGATGTTAAACACACTCCTTCAGGAAAAAAATGCAACTGGTTTCAGGAAACCCCTGGAGTCTGGCGCTCAGAGTGTGTCTGCTCAGGCTAATGTTTGACAACACAAAGCCCATTTTTCCTATGACTTTTTCTCATTTACAACAAGAAAGATCACCCTCTGCTCGCCAACACACATACTCACTGATCATTAATACACAAGCATTTAAAAACATTTGTGATCAGAAAGGTCTGTGTTTTCTCATCGCATACAAAGTGAGGGAAGTGTATGTGTGTGTGTGTGTGTGAGAGAGAGAGAGAGAGAGAGAGAGAGAGAGAGAGAGTGACAGAGGGAAAGTGAGAAAGAATGCCATGGGCAGAAGACAGCAGACAGATTTGTAGCTGTGGTGAACACATCTAGTAGTATCATTGATCAGGAACTTCCTGGTGTCCAGATGTATAGGCCCTGCCTGTGGTTTGTCCATACCATGTTCACTATAAGGACTGTAGGATTTTAGATCCCAGCTCTGACTTACTGCTGAGTCACCTTGAGCAAGTGTCTCCACCTCTCTAGCTACAGCATCCTCCCCTGTTGCTGTTATATAAAACTAAAGCAGAGCATTAGCTGAAGTCCTAATTTCAGGGTCTGTTGTTGTTATTGATGTTAAGTGCCATCAAGTCAGTTGTGATTCATAGTGACACTGTATAGGGTTTCCAAGGAGCCACTGATGAGCTTGAACTCCGGACCTTGTTGTTCAGATCGACCTTGCATCAAGTTCTAACGTTATAAATAATATAAGTAGATACTAATGTACCCAAGAAAACTTGAGAGGCAGACATTACCATTCTACAAGTGGGAAACTAAACTCAGAAAGGCTTAGAGGGCTGGTATGAGGTCAGATCTTGTGAATGAGGGCATAGAAACTTCCTCAATGGCAAGGTGGAAGAAGAAAAAAGACAAAGAGGTAGGTAGGTGGAAAAAGCAGTGTGGTAATTTTGACCATGTTAGCGTAAAGGGAAGAAAAATCCCTGGAGTTTGGAGAATTAAGGGGCTTTCCAGATAGATAGATACATTTTTTTTTAGAAAGTTTTATTGTGAATTGAGTAATAGTTTACATGGGAGAACAACAGGTTTGCACTCATCCTATTGTATCAGATATATATTTTTTGTTTTGTTTTTTAAAGTTTTTATTGTGAATTGAGTGATAGTTTACATGGGAGAGCATTGGTTTTACACTAATCTTTTCATTGCAATGATTACAATTTCCTCCATGCATCACCATTTAACAGTATTTGCTTCTATTCCCTCTGTTTTGTTTTAGGGTTTTGTTTTGCTTTGTTTTGTTTTGTTTTGTTTTGAGGGGGGTATACACAGAAACACTCAGGAATATATAATCATTTAAACAACTGAAGGGCACATTCTGCAAGCCTACCTCCTGGCAACCAGCACATAGTCTTTCTCTTTCCATGAGTCTAGAGTCCTCTATCTCTCCATGTCATCATCTCTGCCTCCATCTCTTATGTCACTGCTCCTCTGGATAGGGTCCCACATTCTACTCATGCTCTTCACCCTTGATGGTCCTAGAGTCCTCTGATCCTGGACTGTAAGAGTAACTACTCCCCCCTTTTTGTTACAAAAGCTCTACCTTTACAGTTGAATTCTTAGGCTTGTTTATAATTGACTCCAACTCATGGAACACACGTATGTTACAGAGTAGAACTGCTGCACAGGGTTTTCAAAGCTGTTACCTTTCAGAAACTGATCATCAAGCTTTTCTTCCATAGTACCACTACCTAGTTTCAAAACCACAGACCTTTAGATTATTAACTAGGAGCAAACTGTTTGTGTCACCAGGGACAGAGGACATAAAGAGCCAAAAAACTAACACCTGAGTTCCCACCCTTCATCTTATTATACATAGATCTCCTGAGGATTCCTCATATATTCATTTCTGTCATCCCATCAAGAGGACCAATTTTTTGTTTGTTAAAATAGAAAATCCAAGTAAGTATGCAAGGAAATTTCTAGTGCTAATAGAAAAATTTAGCAAAATTACAAGATATAAGGTCAACAAACAAAAATCAGTTGGTTTCCTATTGTTGTTGTTATTAAGTGCTGCTGAGTTAGTTCCAACTCACAGCAACCATGTTTAGCATTCCCAAGTAGCGGCTGGTAAATTTGAACTACTACATTGCAGTTCAAACTGACTTTACAGTCCAGTGCATTAAGCCACAGCGTCACACCTGGACTATACAACAGCAATAAGAAGTATGAAAGGGAAACTAGGGTAACAAATCCTTTTAAGATAGGATCTGTTGCTGTTTAGTGCTGTTGATTCAGTTCCAACTCATAGTGACCCTGACTGAGGAGTGGCTGGTGGGTTTGAATCACCAACCTTGCAGTCCAAAACAACCTTGCAGTCCAGTGCATTATCCTGCAGTGCCACACCAGGACTCCAAAATATCAACTAGGAATAAATAGAAAACAGGGACAAAATGGATTTATGCAATAAAATTATGAAATGCTGCTGAAAGAGATTAAAGAATATTTAAATATATAAAATGATGTTCCCTCTTATAGATTGGAAAACTGAATATTGTTAAGATGTCAATACTACCCAAAGTGATCTATATAGATTCAACGCAATCCCAATAAAATTCCAACAACTTGCTTTACAAAAATAGAAAAACCAATCCTCAACTTTATATGAAATGTCAAGAGGTCTTAAATAGCTAAAGCAATGTTGAAAGGGAACAAAGTAGAAGACCTCACATTTTTCTGATTTAAAACATTCTAGACAGCCATAGTAACAAAAGTAGCTTTGTTGTTGTTGCTATTAAGTGCCATAGAGTTACTGTTAAGTGCCACAGCAATAGTGTGTAGGATTGCTGAGGAGCGGCTGGTGAGCATGAACCACCAATCTTGCAGTTCAAACAGCTTTTCAATCTGGCGCATTAACCTACAGCTCCACACCAGAACGCCTTGGTACTGGTAAAATAATAAACACAAATACCAATGAAATAGAATTGAGAATTCATAAATAAACCCATACAACTATGTCCCACTGATTTTCCCAAGTCCAGTAATGGGGGAAAGAAGGTTCTCTTCAGTAAATGGTGCTGGGGAAATTGGATTTCTATATGAAGAAAACTGAAAGAGGACCCACGCCTAAAACAAAAAGTTCTAAATGGAATAAGGACTTAAATGTGAAAACTAAACCCCTAAAATTCTTAGAAGAACAAGCAAAAGCAATGTTATCAGGTCTAAGTTTTAACTATGAATTAACTCATATAATAACAAAATCACAAACAGAATTATTTAAATGGGACCTCACAAAAGTTTAAACCTTTGTTCATCAAGAGTTTACCAAGGTGGGGCTTGATGGTGGCTAGGGTAGAGGTGCAGTGAGGTTCGCCATTATCAATACCACAGAATATCAGGCAAAGAAGATTCAGGACAAAGCTCCAAAACTCAGAACCACATAGATAGGAATATTTTTTAAGTTTAAAGGCTTATAGCTAATGGAATTTGTAGCAGAAGTAAGGAATTGCATACTTTTGAATCTGCCAGGCTCAGTGGTCTGGAGCCAACAACTTAGGCGAGACCAAATGGAAAGACCAAGCGGGGAAGCAGAAACACCAAGAAAAAACACCACGGGAACCTCAGAGCAAAGGTAGACAATACAGTTTGTTGGTTTTGCTTTCTTCTGATTGAATATCTTTTTCTTCTTTGGTGTCTGTTCATTGGCCCCCCACTGTTTGTGCACCTCCATTCTGGTGACAAGAGGGGTGCCTGAGCAAGTGGACACCCCCCACTGCCCACCACTGGGTTCTTCTGCCACGAATGCACACAGATACTCTCAGCACAAGATCCAGCCCTGAACTGTTTTTTAATAAGGAAAAGGCCAGAACAAGGGGTGTGGAGAGGGAAAGAGAGTTAAAAAAAAAAAAAAAAACAGGCTGAAAATTAAATTAAATCCTGAGGTACAGCATAACAACCAACAGTGGCATCTTGAAATCTCTCAGGCAGCTTTGAAGGCAAGAAGCTGAAGGAGGACATTAAAGTCATACTCATATTAAGCTACAGATTTGTTTTTTTCTTCTCTCCTTCCTCTGCCTTTTCTGCGATAATAGACTACAGTATCCAATCTAGTTTTTGTTGTTGTTTTGGTGTTTGTTTGTTTGTTTGTTTGTTTTTTGCTGTTGCTGTTTTGTTGTTTTATGCTCCCCCTTCCACCTTTGGGGGACTCTTTCTCTCCCTATATTACGCAGAAAGAGACAGCAACTGCTACCATAAAGTCAAGCTAAAATCACACTCTATAAAACACCAAAATCCAGGCAAAAACCAATACCAACTGCCATACACCAAGGAGGCAGACAACACCTGTGACAGTTACTCTGAGTTAAGCAACAAGAAGAGTGAAAAGGCAAACCCACATCCTGATCACATCTACCTGGAGGCAATCAGAAAGCATAAATAATACCAAAACATATACTCAATTAAGTATTGAGGCTACAGATAAACACTAAACATGTCCAAGAAACAAAAGCAGATGACCATACTAGCACATATCCAAAAACAAGATAAAATGTCTGAAACAAATGACCTAGAGGTAGACCTGGACTCCATTCTGAAGGAGAGCAGGCCTTGGAAATGCCTGAGAAGGAATTCAGAAAAAAATGATATAAAATGTTTCAAAACACTTTATAATGAAGTTGAGAAAAATAAGGAAGAAGTCAGGAAAGCACTACAGAAACAATCAAATGAGACAGCTACAGCATTAGAAACCATTCAAAACCTGCAGGAAAAGTTCCAAACAATCAATAATAAAATATCAGAAATAGACAATACAATGAAACAGCAAAAGAGTAGAATAGAAGAGATGGAAGGAAGAACCAGTGATCTGGAAGACAAATCTCTCAATACCATTAAGATAGAAGAGCAAACAGAAAAAAGGATTAAAAAATCTGAAAAAGGTCTAAGATTCATGTTGGGCAACATGAAGAGGAAAACTTAAGAATTATCAGCATTCCAGAACAAGAAAAATCACACAAGTCCACAAAGTAAATAGTTGAAGAACTGCAGGAAAAACATTTCTTTAACATATTGAAAAGTGAAAAGATAAACACTCAAGAAGCTCAATGAACCTCAGGAAGGATAGACCCCAAAAGAAAATCAATGAAACATATCATAATCAAGCTCTTCAAAATCAAAGAAAATGAGACACTCCTGAAAGCAGCAAGGGAAAATAGAAGTATTACATACAATGGCAAGCAAGTCAGATTAAGCTCAGTTCTCTCAGCAGAAACCATGCAAGCAAGAAGGCAAT
>NW_006408887.1:1183835-1184616 GCF_000296735.1 Chrysochloris asiatica | reverse complement strand
TGGTCAAGGCAGTGGCCACGTGGGAACTAATGTTGCCCAGCCCCTTCCCCGTGCTACCTGAGGACCCACCTGGTGACAGCCTTACAACTGTGGAGAGCATGCTGGACAACCTGGAGCTGGAAGCCACAAACAATCCATTACAGATTTGGAGCTACCTGTACTCACACCTGAGCAGCATATTGACCAAGCCTCAAGGGTGGCTCCAGTCAAGTAGGGAGAGTCGGCCCCTGAGAAAGCATCCCTGCAAGGCTGGGCGATTGCAGATCAACCGAATTCGAGCCACAGTGGCCCTGCTGCCTATGACTCCAGCCCCAAGAAGAGCCCTCAAGCTACCAGCAGCCCAGAAATCTTCCTCAGAATCCTTGGTGCCTTCCAATGAGGAGGAAGAGGAATATCCCTGAAGAGCCCAAATCATCAGTGCCAGAGTATGACTGCCCTGCTCAACCACTCATGCTAAGGCTCACACATGGCTGTCTGTGACCAGACTGGCAGTCTATCCACCTGAGCTCTGCACTCACTCCTGAAGGGCTGGGAAACAGAGCCTGCCCCTCCTCAAGCCTCTGGGAAAAGACACACCTCCACCTCGAATTTTCCTTCTCCAAGTAGAAGCTCTGTTTTCTTTAGGATCATTTGATACTGTTGACAGAGATGGAGATTAAACTCATTAAAAAAAAGAAGAAGAAGAACAGGAACTGACAAGGGGAAGTGAAGGAAAAACAACAATGAAGTGGCGAGCTAAGCCCTACAATATGGAGAGTGAATCGTTCAGCTGATAAAAAGA
>NW_006408887.1:1148200-1161331 GCF_000296735.1 Chrysochloris asiatica | reverse complement strand
TGTTTTTGTCTTTGTGTGTAAAGTGTGTCTCTTGCAGGCAGCATATTGATGGATCTTGTTTTCTTATTCATTCTGCCACTCTTTGTCTCCTCACTGGTGCATTTAATCCATTGATGTTCAATGTAATTATCAATAGGTCTGAATTAATTGCTGTCAATATGTTAATTTCTTTGGTGCTGTTCATTACTTTGCTCTGGATGCCTTCCTGTGCTGAGTTCATGTTTTCTGTGCTATTTATTATCAGTTTATTCTTAGTTTTAATGTTTCTTTGTTCTACTTGGATTTTCATTTTCATGGTAAATTGTGAAGTATTACTTTTCTTTGGGGTTAACCTATAGTCTATTAACTTTTTCCTGCATTTAGAACAGTCTATTGTGTTCTGCAATCTACCTCACCACCTGGATGTCTACTTTTATATTTTTCCCTTCTTTGACATTGTTATTATTTTGATCTTTGATTGGCTTCACAGGTCCTCTGAATTCGTTGTTGTAATTTTGTTCTGTTCTGAACTCTGCTATCTGTCAACTGAGTTCCGGGTGGTGTTGCCACACCTGTCAATCTCTGGTTTGTGTCTATTCTTGCTGGTTTTCATTCCAAAGAACTCCCTTTAGGATATTTTTAAATGCTGGATTGGTTTTTACAAAATCTCTTAGCTCCTGTTTATCCTGGAATGTTTTGATTGCACCATCATATCTGATTGACAGTTTTGTTGGATTGACGATTTTCAGTTGGCATTTGTTTTTGTTTTTCTTTATGGGTTTTATATATGTTTCCCCATTGCCTTCTTACCTGCATGGTTTCTGCTGAGAAATCAGACATTAATCTGATTTTCTTGCCTTTGTAAGTAACACTTCTCTTTCCCTGGCTACTTTTAGGATTCTCTCCTTGTCTTTGATTTTGTAGAGCTTGATTATTATATGTCTTGTTGATTTTCTTTTGGGGTCTATCCTTCCTAAGGTTCATTCAGCTTCTTGAATGTTTATCTTCTTGTCCTTCAAGATGTTAGGGAAATTTTTTTCTAGAAGACCCTCAACTATCTCCTCTGTGGACTTCTGTGATTCTTCCTATTCCAGAATGCCAATAATTCTTAAGTTATTCCTCTTCATGTTATCTAGCATGAATCTTAGATTCTCTTCAGATTTTTTTATCCTTTTTTTCTGCTTGCTCTTCTATCTTAGCAGTATTGAGAGATTTGTCTTCCAGCTTGCTGGTTCTGGCTTTCATCTCTTCTATTCTACTCCTTTGCCCTATCAATGTATTGCCCATTTTTGTTATTTTATTATTAACCATCTGGACCTCTTTTTTCAGGTTTTGAATTGTTTCCAATGCTATATCTATCTTGCTTGACTGCTCCTGGCTTCTTCCTTATTTTCCTCCACCCCTCCATGGATCATTTGAATTTGTCTCCATATCACTCTTCTGAATTCTTTCTCAGGCAGATCCAAAGCCTGCTCATCTTCAAGTGGGGAGTCTATGTCTGCCTCTAGCTCATTTGTCTGTTACTCTTTTCTGTTTTTGGATATGTGCTGAGATCTTTTGTTGTTTTTTTCTTAGACATTTTCATTAGTTAGGTGGGTTTTCAATGATTAAATGAATACATGTTGCTGTGTTATTTAAGTTTACTGAGTTTCTCCTGGTGGGTGTGATCTGGAGGTAGGCATTTTCATGTTTAATGCCTCGCAACTGTTATTGACTCCTGTCCAGATGGTGGGATATTATGGGGTATGCTTTTAGCTTGCCTATATGGGCACAATTGCTGTCTCTTCTTGGGTAGGTAGGGGGAGAAAGCTCCCACACCCAGGAAAAAAGTGAAACCAAAAGGACCAAAACCAGAAATAATATAAAAGCAGAGACAAAACTCACCACTCAAAAACAAAATTAGAACTGTAGCCAACTGACTACACAGGTCATTGTGTATGCACACTAGAAACCTCCAGAGTGAGTAAGGGTGTTCAGTCACTCAGGCTCCTCCTCTAGTCGCCACTGTGGACGTATGCAAATAGATATTGAGAAATGAATGGAAGAAAGATTGTCCACTATTTTTATCTCTGAAGGTTAGTTAGGTATTTTCGTATGTACAGCATAATTCTCAAAATAGCTGCAGCGTTGTATATAGCATTTGGTGTTGGCTCTTGCCTTTTATGTTGGGGTTTTACAAGGTGCACATATAGTTTGCCTATATAGCCAGACCTGCTTTTTCTTGCTAGGTAAGGTAGAAATAAAGAATCCCACCCAGGTCAACTGTAAGGCTTGGCCCCAAAGTCAGACATTATAAGATGCAAAAGATAAGCCTGTGGGACCAATGGGACTCCCAGGAACCTCATCCTTGTTCCATGGGAAAACTGTTGGCACAATGCTGGACATTTTGAAGGTGCACGTCTACCTGCCTGAAGGTGTCCAGGCTGGGCATTGAGGGTGCAATAGGGGAGAGGAGGAAAGAACACTGTAAATCTGTCACACCTCTTTTTCCCGATGCAGCTCCATAGTTTTTTAGTGCTGTATCACTGTGTCATCCTGGCTGTGACCCTGCCCTCTGATCTCAGCCCAGGCCGAGGGACCTGCTATGGAGAGCGCCAATTGATTCAGAAATCACTGTATTTTCCTTTCCATGGGCAGATTTCTCCACTGGTGGACGCAGAAAACTGATGCCTAGCACCTTATACTAGATCCAAAACTCTAGAGGTTCTCTGGGAAAGTGCCTTATCTGTTTTTTCCATGCCTCCAACCGAGGAGCCTCCCCTACCTTCCACCCCCAAACCAGAAGTCTTCCATCATTAAGTATTTTAAGTCATCTTTGATTTTTTATTCAGCAAGTCTGCATATGACAGGTTGTTAAAGAGTCTTCTTCCACTCCTGATGCTTCATTCTTCTTCACATAATCCAGCTTCTTGGATTATTTGCTTACTGTACAGATTGAATAAAGATAGTGAAAGAATACAATCCTGGCACCCATAAAATCCTTCATTATAACATATTGAAATTTGAATGTTTTACTTCAGTTATGTCAACTTGAGAAGTGCTGAGTGTGTTCTTCCCATTGGATTTTTGAATTCCAAATCTTTGCACATTTCAATATAATACTTGACTTTGTCTTTTCAAACTGTCCTTTGAAATTTTCTGTTCAGCTCTTTTCTTCTTCATTTCTTCCACTTGCTTTAGCTTCTCTACTCTCAATAATAAGTGTCAGAGTCTCTTCTGACATTCATTTTGGTCTTTTTTTTTTTTTTCTTTCCTGTCTTCTTAATGGGCTTTTGCTTTCTTCCTGTATGATGTTCTTGACGTCAATCCACAACTCTCTGGTCTTAGGTAATTAGTGTCTAATGCATCAAATCTGTTTCTGAGATGGTCTCTAAATTCAGGTGGGCTGTATCCAAGGACATATTTTGTCTTTTGTGGGTTTGTTTTAATTTTCTTCAAATTTAGCCTGAACTTGCATATGAATGGTCTGCTCCACAGTCGGTTCCTGGCCTTGTTTCTACTGATGATATTGAGCTTCTCCACCATTTCTTTCCACAGTTGGAGGCCATTTGACTTCTATATATTCCATCTGGTGATGTCCACATGCATAGTCTCCATCCTTTATGGGTTTTTTTTTTAAAGGTATTTGCAATGAATAAGCCATTGGTTTTACAAAATTTTAACTTGAAATTTGAAGCATTGTTTCTCTCACCAAGACCATAGCTTCCAACTACAGATTCTTCCTCTTTATTTCCTACCTTCCCATTTCACTCACCAGTAATTATCAGTGCATCTTGATTACATTCTTGATCAATTTCAGACTGGCGGAGTTCATAGAATTCTTCAGTTGCATCACCATTGACTTTAGTAGTGGATAAATAAATTTGAATAATAGTAGTATTGGCAAGTATTCCTTGTTGTTGTCACAGTTGTTAAGTGCCATTGAGTTGACTCCGACTCATAGTGAATATAGGGTTTCTGAGGAGTGGCAAGACAAATATTGATGGATTCAATTTATGATGAATTCATTGTCATTCCTCTTCATTATCAGCATAGTAAACCAATAGATTGTTCCATTCAAAATAGCAAATACCAGTCCATTTCAGCTTTCTTGTTTGTTAAGTGCCATCTAGTAGATTCTGACCCATAGCAACCCTGTATAGGGTTTCCAAGGAGTGACTGGTGAGCTTGAACTGCCGAGTTTGTTGTTCAAACTGACTTGGTAGTCCATCACATTAATCCACAGTGCCACACCAGGGCTCCATTTCAGCTTACTAATGCCTAGGATATTTATCTTTATGTGATCCATTTCATTTTGACAACTTCCAATTTTCTTAGATTCCACATTCCAAATATTAGTAGATGTTTGCAGCTATTTCATCTCATTGGGAGTTGTACCCCAAATGAAGATCCCAAAAGCTTTGTTCAATTTTACTTTGAGAAGGTAGCTCTTATACAGTCACATTTTGAGTGCCTTCCAACCTGAGGGGCTCATCATCCAGCACCATATCAGACAATGTCTCACTATTATTATAAAACACTGTTCTACTGCTTTTCATAAGTGGCTAACCAGTCAGAAGTTGTCCAAATCTCCTCCTTTCTAGTCTGTCTTTATCTGGAAGCTCTGCTAAAACCTATACATCATGAGTGACCCTGCTGTTATTTAAAATGCTGGTAGCCTATCTCCCAGGATCACAGTAACACACAAGCCACCATAGTATGACAAACTGACAGACAAGTGGTAGTTTAAGGTTTTAAATCTTAAACCAAAAATATCTCTTGACATCTTCTTAAAACGAATGTTGCTGTTAAGTGCAGTCAAGTTGGTTCTGGCCTATACCTACACTATGTAAGGTTTCCAAGGAACAGCTGGTGGGTTTGAACTACTGACCTTGCAGTTCAAACTGACCTTGCAGTCCAGAGCATTATGCTGCAGTGCCACACCAGGACTCTAATAGGTGGCATCTCCTTTGAGCATTTTGCTCTTTTAAGATGTATCTATGCAAGCTCAAATTGATAACAGCAACTTGGGAGATTAGTTAGGAATAGTCAAGGGCAGTGAATATATATTAATGAGGGAGGAACAACTCAGAAAAGGAGATTGAGAATAGTCACACAACTAGAACAATGTAATCAGTGTTTCTAAGTGGTACACTAGAAACTGTTGAATTGGTTTGTATTTTATTCTGTATATACTCAACAACAATAATAAAATCAAATAAGAAAAAATTTTAATGAATCTCACCATGCATGTGTGTAGCCCCAAAAAGAGTATTGCTTTGTTTTGCTATGGAAACTTAATTACATAGTTGTCTATGACTTGCCTCTCTGCCCAGAATTATATTTTTATGATTTACTCATGGAAATATGCATAGCTATAATTACCTCATAATCCATGTTGTGCTGTTTTCCATTGTATGAATATGCACAATTTGTCCTCTCTGCTGCCAATAGGACCTTGAGCTGCTCCACTACTTTGCTGTTTTAGGATCCTAGAATCATTTTTAAGTCTGTCTTCTGAGGTATGTATGGGGATCTGTTCAGGAATGGAGTAACTGGGACATAATAGTGAAGTAGGCATCTATGCGGTTTCATGAGGGAGTATGTTAAGGTTGTGTGTTAACCTGAATGCACTACAATTTTCAGTGGCTTGGCAGTTAAGACATAGTAATCCCCCATAATGAGATCTAATATAATGTAATCATCTCCATGATGTGATCCACTATGAATAGTCAATTAATTCAAAGGAATTCTCTTTGGAGTGTGGTCTGTTTCCAGTATATTGGATGCGCATGTAAAGTTTGCTTGCTTTTTTCTGGGTCTGGATCCTGCATCTGGCTTGTTATTTGATCTATGGCTCTTTGGACTTAAGACATATTGGTTGTTGATCCTGGGAGTTGTCAGCAACCTGTCATCTTACCTGCTGACCTTAGATTCATTTACCTCTGCATCTAAAAGCCTGTCATCTGACCCGCTGATCTTGGGTTCATCAGTCTCTGGAGCTACATGAGTCAAGAGAGGCCTCCAGCCTGACATCTTACCCACAGACTTGGAACTTGCCTGTCACTACAATTATGTCATTCCCTCTTTACAGTTGTGTCATTTCCGTGATTTAAACCTCTTACTTTCTTTCCCAATAGGCATATACAATATATATATGTATATATGTGCATATATTGTTGGTTGCGTGATGTCAGGTCAGTTCTGAGTCATAGTGACCCTGTATAGTGTTTCCAAGGTTATGGGAGTGGAAAGCAGAAAGCATCATCTTTTTCTTATGGAGCAGCTGGTAGATTCAGACTTCTGACCTTATGATTAGCAGTCCAATGCATAACAAACATATGTATATATATATATATATCCCACTTTTCTGCCCGTTTGCTGTACTGTAGTGACTTGCATGTTAATATGATGCTGGAATTATGCATTTTAATTATGGTGAAGAATATTGAAAGTGCCATGGACTACCAGAAGAGCAAACACATCTGTCTTAGAAGAATTAGAGTCCGAATGTACCTTAGAAGCAAGGATAGCAAGACTTCATCTCACATACTTTGGACAAGTTATCAGGAGAGACCAGTTCCTGGAAAAGGTAATCATGCTTGGTAAAGTAGAGGATCAGCAGAAAAGAGGAAGACCCCTAATGAGATGAATTGACACAGTAGCTATCAATTGTGAGGATAGTGCAGGACTGATGCAAATGTTTTCTTCTGTTGTGCATATGCTCACTATGAGTCAGAGCCAACTTGACAGCACCCAACAATAAATTATAGATAAAGAATGTAATATAATGTAATCATCTCCATGATGAGATCTGCTCTGAGCAGCCAATTAATTGAAAGGAAGTTATCTTGGGGATAAGCTTCCAATCTATTGGATGCTTGTGCAAAGTTACTTTTGCCATATAGAGAGAGGGAGAGAGAGTGTGTATGTGTGTATCCTGGTATGGTGCTGCGGGCTAATGCACTGGACTGCAAAGTCAGTTTGAACCTCAAGGTCAGTGGTTCAAGCTCACCAGCTGCTCCTCAGAAACCCTATACAGGATCACTATGGGTCAGAATCAATTCAACAGCACTTAACAACAAATACATAAATATAAATCTTCACTGGTTTTACTTCTCCAGCCTAAGACAGTATGCTACACTACTGTTTCAGATTGTTCACATGCCCAGTGATAGGACCAGTGATGGTTCATGTTGCTCCACATTCTTACTGATCCTTAAGACCAGCAAACTTCTGGCTACATTTCTCAATCTTTTCAGTATGCCCAGGATGTTGTTTGCATATTCTAAAACATAAGTAGGGGGAAAGACAATTTATAAAATAAACCAAAAGAAAAAAGGATGAAAGATGTTAGAAAAATATTTTGATAAGAGGGGGCAAGGTAGCCCTCCTTGGAAGCAGCATGTGTTCTAGATGGAACACAGTTGCAATGACCGTTCCAGTCAAGGCCTCAGCAGTGAGAAAACAAGATTATACTCTTCATGTCTATTTGCTCTTTCTATAATAATCCAGAGTCAAAGTGTTGCTCTGGACCATAGCTTCATTCTTTTCAACTCCAGTAGCATTTCAATCAGGGGGCCACCTCATGCCTGCCCCGAACTCTGCAGAGACCTGTGGCTGAGAACCCCAGACTTCACCCCTGTCAGTTTGTATCAACGCCCTAAGCTAACTCGGCTTTCCCAGCACTCCATCTTGCAGATGAGGATGCTGAGTCTCAAATACACAGTAGTAGAGGCTGAAAACTGGCCAACAGATCCAAAGACTAGAGTTTGGGTTGTTTCTCATTGCCTCTGGGAGAGGTAGTGAACTTTTAACTTTCAGACTTCAAGATTGTCAACCCAACCCTGGAACTGCGGCCAGCACAGAGTAGGTGCTCAAAAATATTATTGGACTACTAACCACAAAGTCAGCAGTTCAGCCCCAGTTGCTCCACAGGAGAAAGATGAGGCTTACTGTTCCCATAAAGATTTACAGCATTGGTGGCAGTGAGTGAGTCAAATTCTTTATGGTCTTTGCTATCTATTAGTGTGACGTGGTGAGTCATTTTCCCTATGTGCCCTTGCGGATACTCTACCTGTGCAGTGGGAATAACCCTATGTGCTGTAGAAATGGGGTAAAAGTGGAGTTCGGCCTCTTAATATGGGGCATCAGTGAGAGTGCTCAGAGCATGACTTGGGCCTCACTGTGGACAAGCTGCTAAACCATAGGACCTGCTTCCCACCCCAAAAAGTAAACCAACTGGTAGGTCTCATGGCATCCAGGACATCTGTGTGAATAACACTGTAAAGGGGAAACTGGAGGAAGACACATCGGGAGAAATCACCTGGGGACTTGAACATGAGTTGAGGGTTCTAGAGGCTTCAGGATGGGTCAGTGTGGGGCACTAAAGGGTAGACTGTGCAGTACAAGGTGTTCCCAATCTGTATCTTACCATCTCTCATTGGAGCATGGTGTCAGGCAGTCCTCAGTAATAGACTTTAGTGGGTACAGGTGTGCAAAAGTTTGTTGCACAGAGGCAACTATCAAAGCACGTAGGAAACAGGATGCATCAGGCAGAGTCTTAGACCAAAACATGGATCTGCAAGGCTTTGGAAGTCACAGTGTGCTCGGGAAGGAGCCCAGAAAAGGCAGACATATTTGTGCTCTCCATGGCTGAGGTGCCAGGGAGATTGTAGCCTGGCTCAGGTGCTGCTGCAATCCACAGGAACTTGGTGGTGCACCCTGTGGTTGGCTGCCAAGACTGTGAGCTCTTGGCACAGCATCCTCTCCCCATGTCCTTCCACCCAAACAGGTCTCTAACCCCAGCCTCCTAACTGATTATCCTCAACCTCATGAAGAAGTCATAGCCTTCCCAGCTATTTATTTTAGTTAGTAAAAATGCCTTGGACTTTGCCAAGAGCCATTTGACTTTAATTGGAAACTTTTGAGGCATTAAGAATGTGCTGAGGTTTAAAACGTGTCTGAAGGCTCAAGAATCATCGATCATGTGAGTGATGCTGTATACCAGGTGGAACAGAGGCAACCTTTTAGTAAATCCAACTCCCTTAATAGACTCATTTATAACTCTCTGTAGTGCTCAGCAGCATTTCTCTCCCAGAACTCTATGAGCACAGCCAGACATTTAAAAGCAGCTAACATCTGGTGAGTGTAAATGAGAAACCCAGAAAAAACAAAACACCATATAAACAGAAGGCAGCATGGGGAAGAAAATTTTGTGGTCATTTTGTGGTCAGGACAGACATTTACCTTAATGTGCAGGAAGCTAGAGGGGAGGTACCATCTGTACTTTGTCCAAGAAACTCCATCCTAACAGCCTTCCTTGTTCATTGAGGGTCTCCTAGGTTCCAGCTTTGTCAGAAATGTTCCCAGACCACAGTCACCTGCTCTGGCCTAGTCTCATGATGTGTTCCCACTGGCCTTCACACAAACTCCATCCCCCTCACAGGGCACTGCTTACCCTCCTATTTGTGCCTGGGATATTCTCCCTCTCTTTCTATTGCTGTGTAACAAGTAGCCCCAAAACTTAACAACTTAAAGTGGCATTTATTATCACACAGTTTCTGAACATCAGCAATCCAGGAGCAGCTTAGCTGGGTGGTTCTGGCTCAGGAACTTTCATGCAGTTGCAATCAAGTGATCCGTAAGGACTGCAGTTTTATCTGAATGTTTGACTGGGAATGGAGAATCCATTTTCAAGTCCATGCATGTGGATGCTGGCAAGCCTGGGTTCCATGCTTGTTGTTGGTTGGAGGCCTCTACTCCTTCCCAAAGACTTCTCCATAGGCTACATGAATTTTCTCACAACATGGCAGCTGGCTTCCCTCAAATAAGTGATCTAAGAGAGAGAAAGTCAAGTCTTTTAGAACCTGATTTTGAAATTAATATACTATAACATCTGCCATATTCTGCCAGTCACACAAACAACTCTAGTGGCTGTGGGAATGAACTACATGGAGGTGAGGCATCAAGAAAGTGGGGTCAAGAAGAGCCTTTTTGTCAGCCTATTGTACTCCATTCAGGATATGGTAAACACGGGGAGTAACTGGAAAGATTGCTGTTACATTTTGGGGATTCAAATCAATGTCAAAAATCAAGGAGTTGTTGAATGGAATGCTAGTTTACTCTTTAAACTTATACATAGTATCACATCAAAAAGTGTTTGTTTCCTTGTTTATTTAAATTAAAAGCACTTGTAAAGGAGGGATAGGACCAGCCTTCACCACTCATCTACCAGTGTATCATACTGTGGTGGTTTGCGTGTTGCTGTGATGATGGAACCTATGCCATTGGTATTTTAAATACCAGCAGAGCCACTCTTGTGGACAGGTTTCAGTTGAGCTGTAGGATTAAGGAGGTAAAGAGCTGAACAGAAAATTTTAAAGGGTAGCTCTGGAAGACAAGTATGATAATAAAATGTTCAAAGACCTAGCATTAGAAAACCAAAAGGGTAGAGTACACCCAGCATCTCCCAAGCTTAAAGAACTCATCAAACAGTCTTATCAATATCACATGCAAGTAAAATATTGCTGAAGATAATTTAAAAATGGCTGCAATAGTACACAGTACAGAGGTTCAAGTCAGATTCAGACAAAGACTTGGAACATGGGGTATCATTGCTGATATCAGATGGATCTGGACTGAAAGCAGAGAATACCAGAAAGATGTTTACCTATGCTTTATCAACTATGCAAAGTTGGATCATGAGGATTAATTGCAGTTGTCACAACTGTAATTACAGAAGTTGTGTAACTAAAAGCCGGGGGGTGGGGGGAAGGAGTGGAGTTAATCTTTCATTTCAGGAACAAAGGACCCCAGGGCCATTAAGAAGGAAGAGCATGAGTAGATTGTGAGATCCTACCCAGAAAAGCAGTGACTGCAAATGTAGTGGCAGAAGTGATGGCCTAGAGAGGGCAGCTAAGGACGCTAGGCCCATGAACTGAGAAAGGCTGTGTGCCTGTATGTAGGAGGCTGGCTTGCAAAATGTCCTTTGGCCATTTACATGAATATATATATTTTTGTTTTGCATCAAAATTTTTTTTATTCATTTGTGAAAAATAAGATGTAAAAGTGAAGCCACAGAGTGGAAGCAGGATAACTGTTGTTGCAGTGTAATCACTGAGATGAAACAAAACATAGGATTGATTGAAAGTAAAGCTGATGATCTTGTCTGTTTACCCTCACTCAATTCATAATAAAAAGTTTAAAAGAAATTTTGTTATGTACAAGAAAGATCTATGAAGTTTTTTAATAGTGATCAGTGATGGCATTGGATCTAGGAACCTAGAGGAAGTAATAGCAGGCTCAGACACCATCAAGACAATAAGAAAAAAAACCAACAAATAAAGGATTTAAAGAATGGTAATGAGGGTCCCGATCAGAGTTCCTGAGCACAGATACATGATTTGGGGGGAAAGTTACTCCATTCATTCTTTAAGCTCAGCTACCATGGCTTCCTCTAGGAGCTATGCCTTTGCCCCCAAGCTAGGTAATGTGACTTACAACAGACTCCTGGAACATCTTCCTAACACAATTTCACTTGTGATTTTTTTTTTTTCCCCTACTGAATTGCAAACTCTATAAGGCAAGGAAAGACTCTATCTTGTTTGCTACTTGCTTACTCCTCTCTCTGGTGACAAGCAAATGCCTGGTATAGAGTGGTGGTAGTGGCAGTGGTAGTGTGCCATGGAGTCGGTTCCAACTCATAGCAACCCTGTATAGGGTTTCCAAGGCTGTAAATACTTATGGGAACAGAAAGCATCATCTTTCTCCAGCAGGACTACTGATAGTTTCAAACTGCTGACCTTAACCACGGGTTAGCAGCCTGACTCATAACCACTACGCTACCAGAGCTCCTTTGGTATACAATAGGTGCTCTATAAATGCATGTGAATGTGTCTGCTATTTCCCAACACTCCTCCATTGTCAAGTCTACCTTAATTGTATAAAAGAAAATATGAGTCTCAGAGAGCTCATGGAACTAATCCAACTAAGAATTCACAGTAAATAAGTGGCAGAGTTGAAACTTGAACTCAGTTCTCTCACAGTCCAAATTCTGGACTTTTCCTGCAGTACCAACATCACCTCACAAACAGGTGTCAGTGTTGGGATAGGGACTGTTGTTGTTGTTGTTGTTGTTGTTAAGTGCTGTCGAGTTGGTTCCAACCCACAGCGACCCTGTATGGGGTTTCCGAGGAGCAGCTGGTGAGCTTGAACTGCCAACCTTGCAGTTCAAATGGCTTTGCAGTCTGGCACATTAATCCACAGCGCCACACCAGGACTCTAGGTTTTAGAAATGTTTGTAGACCATGAAGAAGGCCTATCTTACAGGGTGGCTCTGGAAAACGGAGTCTGCTCACAGTGGTGGGTAACTGGACCATGAGTCCTTTTCTCAGGGTATCACTCACTAATTACCCCTGCACCATATGCTGAGTTCAAGGATCTGTTCTCTTTCTACCTATCTGGCTTAATCACAGGCTCCAAAGAATTTCCTTTATTCTCCCAAGTGCAGTGGAAACTAGCCCAGAACAATGACAATAAATTTACTAATGGCTCAGGAATAAAAGAAAAACAAACAAAGAGACTAAAAGTACCCCCATAACTTCCTCAGCCTACAGAAGTAGCAGAGATGGCTATGTGTCCACTGTGATGCACTCTCTGTTTTATTCTTACTCATATAGATACCATTACATTTAGCTGCATGTATGAATAGAATACACTTCACAGTTTCTTGGGCAGCTAAACATGGTAAAATGGGATAACTTTTATGTAGGATTTTGGGAAGATGACTTAGCAGGGTAAGCCTTTCATTGCCCTTTGTATTACTTCTATCTGACTGGAATGCCAGACATGTGTCTGGAACTCAAACAGCCATCTTTGACCAGGAGATAGAAGTTGAGTATTGATGATGGCTGAGCATAAAGAAAAGAGATCCAGAGTCCATGATGGTCATGGTACCACTCATCCCAGTCTGGCTAGCTCTGATATTTTTACATGAGAGAGAAATATATGTCTATGTCTCTTAAACAGCTATAATTTTGCTTTTCCTGTCAATTTCCTGAACCTAATTCCAATTTGGAGTCCTGGTGTGGCGCTGTGGGTTAATGCACCAGACTGCAAAGCCATTTGAACTGCAAGGTCGGCAGTTCAAGCTCACCAGCTGCTCCTTGGAAA
>NW_006408887.1:1137777-1144600 GCF_000296735.1 Chrysochloris asiatica | reverse complement strand
GTAGAGTGTGTTCTGCATGCAATGTTGTGCAATGCTGGGCAATGCTAGGCAATATGTTTGCAGATCTGTCTACCTGCCAGCTTGCATCATATCTGTGTGTCTGTCTTTTTTGTATATATTTCATCTCTGTCTGTCTCTATCCCTTTTGCCACCAGATCTCCCTTCTTCGTGACACCCACATTTCCTTGTCGAGGATAGAACCCAACATAGGACCTCGACACAATACCAGTCCATTTCAGCTCACTAATGCCTAAGATATCAATGTTTATGTGTTCCATTTCATTTTTAACAACTTCTAATTTTCCCAGATTCACACTTCATACATATTCCTATTTTCAATGAATGTTTACAGCTGTTTCTCTTCATTTTGAGCTGTGCTCCTTCAGCAGATGAAGGTCCCACATGCTTTTCTCCCACGGGTTTTACTCCACTCGTCTCATCACAGTCAACTCTACTTTGAGGAAGCAGCTCTTCCCCAGTTGCATTTTGAGTGCTTTCTAACCTGAGGGGTTCATTTTGTGGCACTATATCTGACAGTGTTTCTTTGCTATTCATAAGGTTTTCAGTGACTAAATATTTGGAAGCAATCTGTCACTCCTTCTTCCTAGCCTGTCTTCATCTGGAAGCTCATCTGAATCCTGTCCACCATGGGTGACCCTGCTGGCATTTTAAATACTGGTGGCATAGCTTTCAGAATCAGGAGCAAAACTAGTGCTAGAGAAATTCACTAACAGATTTGAACTAATAAAAGAAAGAGCCAATGAATTTGAAGCTACAATAATTAAAATGACCACTCAGAGGAATGAAAAATAAAGGGACCTATGGCACACCAACATATGTATTTTTAGAATCCCAGGAAAAGAGAGAAATATCAGAAGGAATATTCAGGTAATAATTACTGAACTTCTGTCAAGATGGCATATTAGGCAAACATGCTACCCAGACCTTTTATAACAAAGACACAGAGCTCCAGTGAAACAGATACAGATGATAATCTGAAACCCCAAACTTTGGAGGAAATATTGGAGAAGTGGATTTAATACTGACTAAAAGAAGCTTAATGAAAGTGATAAAAGAGGAGACAGACAGAACAGGTGAACTGTCAGGTGACTGGACTTAATCAGCTATCTTAAACTTTTGCAAGTAGTATTTAATTAGGAGAGCAGTCTTACAGCACAGGCACACACTGGTGGCTGGCAATGAGAAAGGTGAAATCTTTCCTGATTCCCCACACCATCCTAGTGGCCAGAGGTGTGACCAACCCCCACCCTCACCAACCCAGAGGCCAGTGACACCTCCCCTGCATTGCCCCTGCTTTGCCTATCCTCTAGGTTGGGTGCCTGTACACCAATCCTGTGTCTGGAAGCACATAAACTCCACCTCATCAGACCAGCAGAATGCAAAGTGTCAAACAGGCAGGTTTCCCTGCCACCCTTGAGCAGACAGGAACTCATTCCATAACCATCTGCCTTGCCCCAAGCTGTCTTCTGGACCCAAAGTCATTCCTTCCAGGATAAAGGACCCAAATATCAACCACATTCTGAGCTGGCACAAACTACTTTGGGATCAGGTCCCCTATCTCCAGATACCATCTAGGCCTGCAGGAACTCCACCTAGGACTGGGCATCCCATCCCTCATCTCTACATTGATAGCCTATGAGTTCCTTGGCTGGCATAGGGCACAGATGTATACTGAGTACCTCACTCCTCCACAGTTTTCTCCTCTTGGGCTCCTGCCCCAACTCCAGTTTTTTCCTATCTTTTCAAATTTCCTTCCCTTGATTTTTATCCTTTCTTTACCTATTTTCCTTTTAACTTTCTTTTCTTGTTTCTCCTTTCTTTTCCCCCTCACTTCTCTTAGTTTTTTGCTTGTTTGTTTTTCTTTAAGGGAGCCCTGGTGTGGTGCTGTGGGTTAATGCATTGGACTGCAAGGTCAGTTTGGACCACAGGTTGGTGGTTCCAGCCACTCCTTGGAAACCTTATACAGGCTTTCTATGAGTTGGAACTGACTCAACAGCACTTAACAACAACAACAATATTATAGTTAAGATTTTATGTCAATATGACTGGGCCAAGATTCTCAGTGGTTTGACAATTACTATGTATTAATCCTCCATGAAAAGATCTAATCTAATATAATCATATCCATGATGAGATCTGCTATGAGCAGCCAGTCAACTAAAGGGAAGTTTCCTCAGGGATGTGGCCTGTTCCCAATATATTGTATGTTCAGACAAAACTTACTTTTTCCTGACTTTGTATCCTGATCTGGCTTGTACTATGGCCTCTGGTCCTTTGGACCTGAGCCAGCAGCCTACCATATTGCCTACCAACCCTGGGAGTTGTCAGCAATCTGACATCTTACCTGCTGACCTTGGATTCATAGTAGAAACCTCCAGTCTGACATCTGACCTATGTACTTTACATTTGCCTGCCTGTTCAACTATGTGAGTCATTTACTTGGTAAAACCTTCTCTGTACATATACATATATAAACTTCATTTTTTTCCTTCTTTAGAGAATCCAGCCTAAGACATTTATTAGTCTTTTTTCTTCCCTACATCTCCTAGTTTTGTTTGTTGTATTTTGTCTTTCTTTTTTTCCCCCTTTCTATTTTACATCCCTTGTTTTTATTTTAATTTCCTTTTTTTTTTTTTTCCTTTTTAGTATTAAGCTATTTGGGGTGAGTAGGAATAAAGATGGATTCCTGGTATGGTGCTGTAGGATCAGCACTAGACTGCAAACTGCAAGGTTGGCAGTTCAAACCCACCAGCTGCTCCTTGGAAACCCTATACAGGGTTGCTATGACTTAGAACTGATCCTCTAGCACTGCATAACAACAGCAAGGAGTAAGGATTAGGACCATGGATTTATTTTCTTCTTTCTTGGTATCTATTTGGCTTCCTCTTAATTTGGAAATTCTATAACTGAATTATTCACTCTTTTACTTTATTTTGTTGTTGTTGCAACTATATCTCTGATTGTCTCTTTTATGTCTTATTGTTGTTGTTAGGCTCTGTTGGTATCAACTTATAGCACCATATGCACAACAGAACAAAATGCTGCCTGGTCAGCACCAGCCTAACAATCATTGCTGTGCTTAAGCCCATTGCTGCTGCCACTGTGTCAATGCCATCTCATTGAGGGTCTTACTCTTTCACTAACCCTCCACTTTACCAAGTATGATGTCCTTCTCCAGGGAGTGGTCTCTCCTGATAATATGTCCAAAGTATGAAAGATAAAGTCTCACTGTCTTGGCTTCCAAAGAGCTTTATGGTTATACTTTCCCATCATAGATTGGTTTGTTCTCTGGCAGTCTGTGGTACTTTTAATATTCTCCTTCAACATTGTAACTCAAATATATCAATTCTTTTATGGTCTACTTTATTAATTGTCCAACTTTCACCTGCATGTGAGGTTATTGGTAATACCATGACTTGGGTCAGGCACACTGACATCTTTGCACTTGAACACATTAAAAAGATCTTGTGCAGCATATTTGCCTGCAATATATCATTTGATTTCTTGACTGCTCCTTCCATGAATGTTGATGGTTGATTCAAGCGAAATGAAACTTTTGACAACTCAATCTTTTTTCCACTTACCTGATGTTATTTATTGGTCCAAATGTGAGGAACTTTGTTTTCTTTATATTGAGATGAAACCTATATGAAAGATTGTAGTCTTTGATCTTCATCAGTAAGTATTTTAAGTCCTCTATGCTTTCAGCAAGCAAGGTTGTATTATCTGCATATCACAGGTTGTTAATGAGTCTTCCTCCAACTCTGGTGCCATGTTTTTCTTCATATAATCCAACTTCTCAAATTATTTGCTCAGCATACAGATTGAATAAGTATTGTGAAAGAATATAACCCTGGCACACAGCTTTGATCATTTTTAAACATGCAGTGTTTTCTTGCTCTGTTCAAACAACTGTCTCTTGTTCTGTGTACAGGTTCCTCATGAGCACAATTAAGTGTTCTGGAATACTCATTCTCTGAAATGTTGTCCATAGCTTGTCATGATCCATACAATCAAAAACCTTTGCGTAGTCAATAAAGCAGAAATAAACATCTTTTTGGTATTTGGGGGTAATCGCACATTCTGCAAGCCTGTCTCCTGGCCACCAGCCACCAGTCCCTCTCTTTCCATGAGTCCAGAGTCCTCAGCTGCTCAATCTTTCTCCATGTCCTCATCTCTGCCTCCATCTCTGGTGTTGCTGCTTCTCTGGATAGGGTCCCACACTCCGCTTGTGCTCTTCTCCCTTGATAGTCCTAAGATCCTCTGTTTCTGGACTGTAAGATTAAGTACGCCCCCATTTTTGTTACAAAACTTCTACCTTTACCACTGTGACAGTCACAATTAGTCATGTTAACAATTACTCACTATTCAATCATAAGAATCTTATCCCCCATCTGTTTTCACCAGACCCATCTAGACAAGATGAAAACTATTCAGTGGGGGCTCTCGAACTAAACTCCCTCTTAAAAACTTGTAAGCTAGTCACTTCATGCCTTTATCACCCCCTCATTTTATGTAGCCAGTGCCTAAGTTGCCTGTCCCTGTCTACCCTGTATAGAGAAGGGATAATAGCATTGATACTTGGTGAGAAAACTCCTTCCCTCTCTGTTGCTATTTTGCGCTACTTACTACATCCATGAGTATAGGTCAAATTCATCAAATTGTAGCAATTTATCCTCATTTCATTTATCAATAATTGTTGCTGTTTCTTATCTTCCTCTAGTCGAGTTCTGATTATCAAGTCATCAAGGCTAGGTCAGATGGGTACTATCTGAAAGTTTGGGTGTTCTTGTGTGTCTCCCCTCACTTCATATCAGCTGGATGCTTCACTGTCAGCTCTAGACCTCCGTGGCTATGTCCTTGTCCATGGGATCAGGTGTCCCCAGATCTAAACACACTTTGGAGCAATCAGCCCTTCCTCTTCTCTCTCATTTCCAGGTCAACAGGTGTCTATGGAATGTGGTTGAACTCACGCCATTTTTTCATTGTTGCCTTTCCCCCTCTTCTACTCCCCAGTCGACCAATGTGTTTGCCAGCAAGCTTACATACCTGCTCATGTGTTCCTTTTGAGTTTGAGTCTTAGAGGGGGATTTGACCTCAAGGGACTTGATTGCTTGCCTTGATAGATTGCCAGTGAACAACTTACTTATTCTTGTAGTAGCCAATCATACTGCAATTTTTGTTTTGGCTTTTTCCTCCTTATCTGTCTTTGAAGATGTATCTTCTGTTGCTTTAGCTGTTCCAGGCTGGTCTGCTTGTCCTTTCTAGTGGGAATATCCAACCTCAGAAGGTTCTGGTTGGGGCTCAAGATTCCATCTAAGGTCCTATACACTACAAAGGCTCCTCAAGATGTCTATTTCACTGGGCAAGTTCTAACACCCCTTTTAAGTATTCCAATCAGTTATAGACTGAAGGTGTGCTTACAAGCTTTGTGTAATCATGTTTCCTACCATTCCTTTTTATCTTACTCAAGTGTCAATTTTACAATAGTAGACAAAGGAAACCAATATTCATAAGACAGTCAATCATCTTAGTATTATTTCCCCTCTTCAGACTATGCCTTGAGCCCTGTATCACAGAGCTTTGTTGTTCCAAGGTTGAGCATCCATCACTATTTACCTTTGGCCCATTAAGCCCATACATACCTGTCTCAGGGTCCCCCTATCTACTTTGTTCTTCCAATCCTCCCCCTTGTTGCGTATTGCCCTCCTCAACAACCAAACTTTGATGTGTCTGCCCCCTACCCTGTGCTTTACCATTGCCTCCCTCCACCTCCCCAAAAAACCCCACCTCACCCCCACTGGTAACCAACAAATAATTTTTCCCCCTTTTAGTATGGTTATCTTTTCTTAAATTTTTACAATAATGGTCTTATGAAATATTTATCCTTTTGCAACTGACTAATTTCACCCGCATAATATCCTCAAAGCTCATCCATGTTATGTGGTGGCTTACAGCTCCTTGTTATTCTTCAAGGTAGCAAAATATTTCATTGTGTGTATGTACCAAAGTTTGTTTATCCATTCTTCCATTGATGGGCACTTAAGCTGTCTCCATCTCTTTGCTATTGTGAATAGTGCTGCTATGAACATAGGTGTGCACACATCTACTCGTGTTATGGCTCATATTTCTTGTGGATATGTACCAAGTAAAGGAATTGCTGGATCATAAGATATTTATATTTCCAACTTTCTGAGGAAGCACCATACTGTTTTCTAGAGTGGCTAGACCATTTTGCATTCCCACCAGTAATGTAGGAGGGTCCTAGTCTCTCCACATCCTCAACAGCATTTATTTGTCCTCTGCATTTTTCAACTTTGCTGTTATTGCTGTTGTGAGATGATATCTCATTGTTGTTTTGATTTGCATCTCTTTAATGGCTAATGGTGTTGGAGGAGAATATTGAGAGTGCCATGGGCTGCCAAAAGAATAAACAGATCTGTGTTGGAAGAAGAGCAGCCAGAGTATTCCTTGGAGGCCAGGATGGCCAAACTTCATCTCTCATACTTCGGACGTATTGTCAAGAGAGACCAGTCGCTGGAGAGCGATATCATGTTTGGTAAGGTGGAGGGTCAGAGAAAAAGAGGAAGACCCCAAGCAAGATGAATTGGCAAAGTGGCAGCATCAATGGGCTCAAGAGTGGCAACAATTGTGAGGTTGGCCCAAGACCAGGCAGTGTTTCATTCTGGTGTGCATAAGGTCACTATGAGTTGGTACCAAATCAATTGCACCTAACAACAACAATGGCTAATGATTGTGAACATTTCTTCATATGTTTGTTGGCTGCCCAAATGTCTTCCTT
>NW_006408887.1:1136226-1137677 GCF_000296735.1 Chrysochloris asiatica | reverse complement strand
GAATCGAGTCAACGGCACTTGACAACAACAAGAATTCCAATTTGTGGAGATTTGCCTTTTTTTGTCTTTAGTCACTAAGAATCTTCTACCAGGTCCCCACTTCCTCAAACTACTTTTAACGTTTTGTAAAATGTGTAAGGACTGCAGAAGTGAAGGCTTAGTTTTGGTTCTGATGACTTCTCACCCCATCTGACTGGGATCAAGCAAGAGCCAGAAATGGATTTTGTCATCCCTGCTGGTTGACATACATCCACCATCCCTTATCTCTGTTTCCTCCTCCCGGGATTCAGTTGCTTCTTTTATATCCCTGGGGAGGGCAAAGGAACAAGCAGTTATTGAGTATCAAATGTGTGCCAGGTATGGTGCTGAGTACTTCACATCAGTTATATCATGTAGCTCTCACGACTACCCCCTAGATGGCTGTATGACTCTACAAATGAAGAGGGCCAGAGATGTGGGCCCACATACCTGTATTCCCATAATGAGCATATCAGTCATACACCTTCTGCTTCCGGTATTTGAGGGACCCTGATGGGACCCTGCTCAGTATCTGAGGAAACTGGTTGTCAAGGACATCTGAGAAGCTTGACTTCAGGACTGGAGGAGTGGAAGACTTCAAAGATGAATGTGATGATCCATCTTTCCTCCCAAGTCCCAACTCCGTATATTCAATGTTGAAACTATTTTCTAACAGACGTTCCTGTCAGGGTCACAATATGGACACCTTCCTAGTCCTGAAGTTATGCTGACTAACTAGTGTAAGTTGTATGCCTGTCCAGAACCAATGACTCCAATCTGGTTCATGCAATGCATGAACTGGTCCAAGTAGGATAAATATTTTCACTTTAGGGCCTGCTCTGATCATATGGGTTGAGAGTGGGAGAGGGATGGATCCCCAAAAGAAAATTGACACCATGGCATGAAGAAGGGAATCTGGGGCCTTGGAGCAAAACTGTTGTTGTTGTTGTTAGGTGCCATCGAGTCAGTACTGACTCATAGTGACCTTATGCACAGCAAAATGAAACACTGCCCAATCCTGGCCAACCTCACTACTGTTGCCACACTTGAGTCCATTGATGCTGGCCAATCCATCTCATTGGGGGTCTTCCTCTTTTTCTCTGAACCTCCACCTTAACAAACATGAGATCTTTCTGCAGTGACTGGTCCCTCCTGACAATATGTCCAAAGTATGAGAGATGTTTGGCCATCTTGGCCTCCAAGGAGCACTCTGGCTGCACTTCTTCCAAAACGGATCTATTGGTACTTTTGGCAACCCATGGCACTTTCAATATTCTCCTCTGACACCATAACTCAAAAGCATCAATTCTTCTACTGTCTTCTCTTATTCACTGTCCAGCTTTCGCATGCATATGTGGTTAATGAAAATACCATGGCTTGGGTCAGGTGCATCTTAGTCCTCAAGCTGATATCTTTGCTCTTCAACATTTTCA
>NW_006408887.1:1093911-1106083 GCF_000296735.1 Chrysochloris asiatica | reverse complement strand
CACAATTATCTCAAATTAAAATTTTAAGTTAAAAATTTCTTCCTACATTCTGACAACATGAGTCAGCATACTTTCTCTCCCACACTTTACACCCTCACAACAGTCCTGGGGTAATGGAGAGTCCACGCTGTCCAAAGTCCCACAGCTGATCTGGGGAGTCAGACTTTCAACTCTGTCCATCTGCTGCTGTAACTTGGGCCCTTCTTATCAGACCCATGGTCCCCATGACAGGTGTCCAGATCACTGCATTTGGGCACAGAGTTCAATTCAGGAGACCAAGCCTGGCTCTGGGTTGAGGCCAAAGTTGCAGGAGAGGTCAAGTGGTGGTTCCAACAGAGGAGGGGCTAAAAGGCCAACAGGCTCAACAATTGCTGCTTACAAAGAGGCAAGAAGAGCCATGCCTGGATGTTTGGGTAGTAGGAGAAGTTGGAGGAGAATCCAAGTTAAACTTCAGGAAGGACAAGGAGGAAGTATCCTAACCAACTCCCTCTGGTCAGCAAGACCCCCAACCCAAGCACCTAAAGCCTCTTATCCACCAAGCACCTAAAACTTCTTATCCATCTCCTTCCTAGGAGCACCATTTAAGAGTGGTGGGAAAATTCAAAGAGTGACAAAGTCCCTGAGAGATCCTTAAGTCCCAGACAGGACAGGGGCAGCAAATGCCAATGTCTACATGGCCAGATGGTTAGCATGAGTTAGTGTAGTAGATGAACGTCAGCCTTGGAGACCATGGGTCTGATAAGAAGCGCCCAGACTATAGGAGTAGATTGAGGCTAAGTGGAGCAGCCCCATCCAGCTGCCATCAGTCTCAACCACTTGTTGCCTCATGGGAATATGGGAGTGGTGTGGCTGCTAGGTCTCCTGATTGTTCAAGAAAATCCAGAAATCCAGATATTTATATGGAATCACCTGTATCAGACAGGATACTCTAGTGGCTTAAAACAACAAAGGTTTTTTTTGTTGTTGGTTTTTTTTTTTGCTTGTACTTTATGTCTTTGTGATCTACAGGAACTCTGATCATACTATGTGACTTATTTGGGGTAGGGACAGTAGCTGAAGGAGCAGCCCCCATCTCAGATGTCCAAGTGCCAAAAGGGAGAGAGCACTCCAGAAGGCCTTGCATGTGCAGTTGTATGCCCCATCCCAAAAGGAAAACGCCTTTTGGCTCACAAGTAATTGGTAAGGCTACTCATAGCCCCACATGGGGGCAAGAAGTGCAATCTTATGATGGCCTATGGAGGCAGGAATCCTCAGATAATCAGAATAGTTGTGGGTTTTTTTTAAGTTTTTATTGTAAATTATGAAATAGTTTACTTGAGAGAACACCAACTTTACATTCATCCTATCGTATTTCATTTCATTGCAATGATTACAATCCCCTCCATGCATCATCAAACAACCAAAGGATACACCCGCAAGCCTGCCCACCGGCCATCAGCACACAGCCCCTCTCCCTCCCCTAAGTCCAGAGTCCCCAGCTGCTCCATCTCTCCATATCATTGTCTCTGCCTCCATCTCTGGCATCACTGCTTCTCTGGGTAGGGTTCCAAACTCAGTTCTTCTCACTTGATGGTCCCAAGGATCTCCACTCCTGGACTGCAAAATCAACCACTTCCTTCCTTTTGTTACAAAACACCTACCTCTATATTTTCTACCCTCATAGTCAGTCCTGATAGCAATTATTCACTATTGTACCACAAGATTCTTATCCCCATCTCCTTTCATCAGCCCCATCCCAACATATTGGAAACGACTCAGTAGAGATTCTACTTTCCCCCATACTCTCTGGAACTAGGGTCCCTTTTGAAAGTTTGTAAGCCAGTCATTTCTTTCCTTTGTAGCCCCCCATTTTAGGTAGCCAATGTCTACATTGCCCATCCCTATCTACCCTGTGTACCAAGGGGTTGGTAATGATCCTTGCTGTAAAGATTTGTTCCCTCTTTTGAGCTACTACACCCATATGTATAGGTCAAGTTCATCAAATTGTAGGGGATTACTCTTTTTTTTCCTCTTCTTTCTTCTTCTAGTCAAGTTCTGATTATCCAGCCAAGTCAAGTGGGTACAATCTGCACGTGTGAGTGTTCTTGTGCATCTCCCCTCACTTCATTTCAGCTGGATGCTTCACTCTCCACTCTAGTCCTCTGTGGCCATGTCACTGCCTCTGGCCCCAGGAGTTCCCAGGTCTTGCTATACTGCTGGCCAACCAGGACTCAACTCGGGTTCACAGGAGTCTATTAAACATAGTTGGACTTAGCTCACAACTTCATTGCTCTTTTTCCCTCGACTCCCTCAGACTAGTTGTTTTTGTTAGGTGCCATCGAGTCAGTACCATCTCATAGTGACCCTATGCATAACAGAACAAAACACTGCCCTGACCTGCGCCAACCTCACAATCATTGCTACATTTGAGCTCATCACTGCTGCCACTGTGCCAATCCATCTCATTGTGGGTCTTCCTCTTTTTCTCATACCCTCCATTTTACCAAACATGATATCCTTCTCCAGGGACTGGACCTTCCAGACAATATGTCCAAGAGACAAAGTCTGGCCATCCTGGCTTCCAGGGAGTATTTTTGCTATACTTCTTCCAACACCAATTGGTTTGTTCTTTGACAGTCCATGGTTCTTTAAATATTCTACTCCAACGCCATAGTTCAAATGCACCAATTATTCTACAGTCTTCCTTATTCACTGTCCAGCTTTCACATGCATATGAAGTTATTGAAAATACCATGCCTTGGGTCAGGCACACCTTAGTCCTCAAACTGACACCTTTATTCTACAAAGAGAACTTGTGCAGTAGATTTGCCTAATGCAATATATTATTTGATTTTGTGACTGCTGCTTCCATGAACATTTATGGTTAATCTAAGCAAAATGGAGTTTTTGCCAACTTCAATCTTTTCTCCATTTATCAGACTAGTTGGTGTTGTTGTTGTTAAGTGCTGTTGAGTTGATTCAGACCCATAGTGACCCTGTATAGGGTTTCTAAGGAGCAGCTGGTGAGCTTGAACCACCGACCTTGCATTTCAAATGACTTTGCAGTCTGATGCATTTACCCATAGTGCCACACCAGGACTCCTATCAGACTAGTAGCTACTCACAACTCCTGATTTCTGAATACTGGCTATCAATACAAAAATATTTTTAATCAGTGTGTATGGGTTAATGCGCTGAACTGCAAGATCTGTTTGAACCACAATGTCGGCAGTTCAAGCTCATCAGCTGCTCCTCAGAGACCCTATCCAGAGTCGCTGTGAGTTGGAACCAACTTGATGGCACTTAACAACAGCAACAACAGACTAAACAGAACCTGCTGCAGGAAGGATGTGGCCCAGGGGGTGCAGTGCTGTGTTCTGAGATGAAACCTAGGTAATCAGAGCTTATAGAGTCAGACATGCCCAGATGCAACTAGAAATAAAGCCAAGTTGATGCAGGCTCAAGGCTAGGGCTAGTCTAATGTTAATCCCTGGTCTTTCCCAGTCACGCTTCACCTCTCTCATGTTGCTTGATTTCAGAAAGCTGTGTCACTGACACTTCAGGGGTGAGCAGTGCTCAATTTGCAATATCATGCCAGGTATCATGTTGGTACAGAGAGTCTCTGAGATGCTACAAGCTCCAACTGGACATGGGTACTGTCATCAGTCCTCTCACTGGCAGTCTCTTCAGTTACTCAGACAATAAAAGGGGAACCAGAGAAGTCAGCCAAGCCCATAAGACTGAGGCCAGGTTCTTATGCGGCCCCTCCATTCTCCACCATCATATGGGGATGGGCTGTGTGTTTGGAACATGGAGATCTGTGTGACCATGGTTGGCCTCGGCTTCACATATACACACTCTTGCTCACCCTAGAGCCAGGTGCACTGGCCATAAATTCCTTGCCACAGATTGCACAAAACAGACAGACACTGGACTCAGGCCTGGCCAGGGACTCTGCTAGAGGCTGACATGTCCCCTGGGCTGGATGCCACTCTTAAAAAATTAGCAATTCACATTACCCAGCATTCACCATGTCCTCCCTTCTGCCTGTCAACTTCACCTAATCCTGGAGGCTGCCCTCTTTGTGGAACCCTTCCTGGCCCCTGACCGACTAGTGCCCCCTCAGCATGCTCTCAGGGGTCTCATTTCATCCTCTGTCCCTCTCACTGGCAGCAGTTTGACCTTTCTGCCTGGAGTAACTCGATTATGTCTGTCTCCTCCCCTGCCATGAGGAGGCCTGCCTGTTCTTATCTCCCAGCCCTCAGGACAGGCACTCACTCAATGATTTGGGGAGAAATAAATGAATGAGGGCAGTTGACCCCAGTTTACAGCTAAAAATAATTACTGCCAGCACCTACTGAGCATTTAACACTTGTCAAGTGCTGGCCCAACACTTCACCTCAGAAAACACTACCTATGTATGATGCTTCCTATGTTCCAGAAATTGTTCTCCCTTAATCTGCATAACGGAGTCATGGTGTGGCGCTGTGGGTCAATGCACCACACTGCAAAGCCATTTGAAGTGCAAGGTCAGAGGTTCAAGCTCACCAGTCGCTCCTTGGAAACCCTATACAGGGTCACTATGTGTTGGAACAGACTCAACAGCACTTAACAACAACAATCTGCGTAACAGCCCTCTAAAGTAGGCACCTTTGACATTACCACCCAGTTTTCCAGATGGGGGAACTGAGCACAGAGACATGAAGAATTTGCCCACAGTCACCCCCCAAGGCCAGTTCCCCATAACCACCCAGGGGAGCACTGGTCTTATTCCCATTTTCTAAGTACAGACACTGGGTTGCATAGAGGAAGGGTTTGGCCAAGTCTTCATCTTTTCACAGTGGACTATTTCTACCTCCAGGGGCTGCATCCCTCCTCAGATGTCCAGGCCTCTTCCTTCTTATGGTCAAATGTTCTAACTGAGGTCTAGTGTCCTTCTTCCCTCTCTTGAAAGTTTCTGATGACTTGGGGGTTCCCCAAGGGAACAGCTCCAGGAAGCCCAGGTTTATCCTAGGAGGCCCCACAACTCCCCACCTACCCGGTAGATTTCCATAACAGCCACTCTTCACCTTCTCCTGTGCACAGTGCTGGGATAAGGCACTGTCCCATGTTCCAGATTAGGAAGCCAAGGCCCCAGAGCTGGCACATGTAGAAACCACACCTATACTAGGTCTGTATGGGTGCTGAGCAATGGCCCAGGAAGTGTTTTTCTCTACCTCCTAGAAGGTCTAACCTCAGAGAAAGCAGTTCATTTAGTAGGGGAGGACTATACATATCCATTAGAAAGATTTTTAAAGTAATACATTTAGCAAGCCATATCGATTGCAGATTAGTAGGGAAAATATAGTCAAGAAAAACAAAATGGTTATTTTTGCAACTTAGCAGGAAAAATCCATGTTTAACCGTGTGCTTCCTTGCTGTGGTGTTAACATTGTCCCTACTCTTGCAGTTCACACTCCCAAGTCACACTGACCTTGAGTTCCTTGCCACAGACAGAGCAGACAGACACTGGACAGAGGTCTTAGCTAGAGACTCTGCTAGAAGCTTGGTGGGGAGTGCAGAGATAGGACTAGCCCCTTTGTTGACCATCTAGAAGAGCATCCTGTGACCTTTTCCTAGCAGAGGATCAGCACAAACATCCTGGTCAGAGGATAAGCTTCTTGCCAGGACCTCAAGTCCAAAAGGCCTGGTCCCAGCGCCCCAGGCCCTTGGCTTCTCCTGCCCCTCCTTACCCACCCCAGGCCAAGTACTAGAACCTACTGCCCAAACAGGTACTCAAGGATGCCCAGTCTGCTCAGAGTTTCCAGTGGCTCCAAAGTCAACTAGAGAATATATTTAAGCTGTTGTATGAGGTTGAATTTCATTTAGCAAATGCTGGAGAGATTGACAAAAACATTCACGTCTAAACTTTTCTGGTGCAAAATTTCGAAAGCATTTGATTTTGGCCTGGGCATATTTTTTTTTTCCTTTTTCCCTTTCTCCACCCCCTCTCTTGTCCTGACTTGGGGGGCAGGGAGAAGAGATAGAGTCCAGATGTTGGTGGGAATCAGTTTTTCGTTTCCCTACTCCAGGCCCCTCTAGCCAGAGAAGCACAGGAATCAATGGCTGCTGTGTGTCCTCACGAGCACAAAAGCCCTGTCCAGCCAAGTTCCAGCCAACGGCATTCAGGCTCCGAGGAAGCACCCGTGGCCTGGACTCTGCCCCCTAACCCTGGGGTCCGAGGTAATTGTCTGCAGAGGTGGCCCATGGCCTGGCGGCCCATAATGATTTAGACAGGATCTATTTCACTTCAAGACTTTTCTACTCTGAAGAGGCCTAATCGAAAGTAATCTGAAAATTAGAGAAAATAAAAACCATGCCCACCGTTACATAAATACCCATTTCCTCACATCGGCTGCTTGAAATCACCTCATTCCAGAGCAACGTGATGTTTCCCTGATGGGCATGGTTGAGCCCTTAGGGGCCTTTTGATCAGGCCAAAACTGTCAAGGTCCCTTTCAGAAGAAGAGAGGTGAGATAGGGAGGAGGTGGAGGAGTGCAGGCAGCTCCTGCCATCCTGACTCTAGGTCTCCTTGAGGTCAGGTCGTGCAGACCTCAGCATGTGGCCTGGGGGTGGGGCTGCCCACACGGAGACCCCCTCAGAATCGAGTCTGAGGGGGTCTCAGTGCCTCATTCACTGATGTATCCATCCCATCTCCTCAATGCAACCCACAAGGTCCTAATGACAGGTCCCTGACAACCTCTCTGATCACACCCCTTGCTTTTAATTTGCTCAGACACTTCAAGCTTAGTCCTGCCCCAGGTTCTTTGCACATGCCTTTGCTGCTAGTTGGAGTGAGCTTCCTGGATCTACTTGTAGCTCAGATCTTCTCTCCATTGTGATTCAGAAGAAATGTTACTTCCTCATGGTTAGAGCACATCTCCACCGGCACCCCTTACTCTGCCTGAGAGCTGGGGCTTTCTGTTGGTTTCCTGTCCCTTGTATCCTGTCTATGAGCTTTAGGACACAGAGACCATTTCCATCCTGTGCTCTCAAAACAGAGTTTTTCATTCAGCATTAGAGTTCGATGGTTTAAAACAGGGGAAAGATTTGTAGTCAGGGAGACCTGGGATCAAGTTGTGTCTGCTGTAGTCTGGGTGTGCTCTGGAGCACACTTGCCTCCTCATGTGGAGCCCCTGGGCCAGCACTATTTGGTGCACAGGTGCCACGCGGAGACAGGAAGGGGGAGAGTAAAGCCCTAGTCTACATAAGTGCAAAGTTCGTCCTCAGTAAATTGCCATGATTACCATCACTTGTGATTGTAAACATGGCTGCATTCTTTGACATTCCTCCCATAGAGATTTGGAGTAGATGTCACCTCCTCTTGAACATAAATAGGCTGTGACTTCTTTGACCCAGAGAGTAGGTGAAGGGGAAATGGTGTGACTTCTGAACTAGATCATAAAAGGTGATGCAGATTCCATTTATTTCACTGGCGTACTTGTGACAGAATTCTGGGTCCCCATGGAGAAAGCCTACCACTCTGAGGCCACCATGTTGTGAGGGGGCACAAATGACTTACAGGGCACATTGACAGCCCAGCTGAGCCAAACCCGGGAGTCATCGCAGCTCAGTCATCTTCTCTAGGCCAAATTAGTGTCAGGCTTTGGAAATGTTGCAAGAAACAAGATCCTATCCTTAAGGAGATGACTCACTAATTCAGCCTGTGTCCTTTGCCAGACACTGTGGAAACCCACTTTTCAGTCATACCCCTTGGCACCCACTACTTCAGCCAGTTTTAGATCAACTTCCGACCCCAAAACCTGGGATTCTTTGCATGAAGGCTTCCTCCAGATACCAGAACCCCTAGTTGTGCAGTGCAGGTCAGGAATGCTAGGGTATCCGTGCCATGGCAGTAGGCCCCTGCCAGTGACCAACAGGAATGGTGGACATCCTCCAGCTCCCTCACTCCAGTGGGACATATGAGGTGCACATTCCTCAAACGCTTCCAGACTTCCCACCAGGATAATTGGCTTCCTAACACCCCCTTTGCTCAGTGTCGTCTCTTCCCTCTCACTTCTCACTCCCAATTCAACCACTGTCTCAGGGTCTGTTTCCAAAGGACTTAGCTTCTCTGGACTCCATTTCTTCACTGGTGACTAGGGCACCTGCTGCCTGCTGACTCTGAGGTCACTGTGCTGTTCAAACGACAAATCAACAGGCTTTGGATGACCCAGGTGAAGCACATTTCCCCCATAGGGCCACGAGATCAGATATTCTTCCCCAATGCTAATGGCTCATTTTCTGGTCCCAAAGGCGCCATCTCTGTGCCCCTTTGGGTCAGTCCAGACCCCTCCATGTGCAAGGAGCATAAGTGTTTAGGAGGGTACTGGTTCAGTTGCTGGCTTTCTGGGCAGGATGGGTGTAAGGGCATTAAGGATGGGGGCTGGTGAGTGTCCTAGCTATGTGCCTTGTGGGGAACATGTGTCCTAGAGGAAATGAGTCACCCTACAATGGCTCTCACTTCCAGCTCAGGAAGCACCTATAGGCCTGTGGTTATTGGGCAGTGGTCATTTTCTATAGGAGGTGGGGGAGGGGGTTCTGACTCTCTACTCCCCTCCTGGTGCCCTCAATGGGCTCACCTAGAGAGGTCATGGACTCTAACCCCCACAGTATCCCACCTAGAGGAAGCACAAAGTCTGATCTTCATGGTGTCTTGTACAGCAGTTGCTCATCTTGCTGTCTGGAATTTGGAAAATGTCCCTTGCAGACCCTAGCTGTGCAGATCAGAGTGGGATGTTAGAGGGCAGGCATGGTCTGCAGGACAAAGTGGGCTCCCCCTACGAGTCTCCAGTACTATACCAGCACTCTTCTTGGCCCTCCTTCTGCCCACCCCACTCCCACTAGGAGGCCAACCCTTCACTGGGTTAAAAGCAAAGAGTTAGCAAAGTTCCAGTTCCCTCCAAGGAAGTCTTCTCACAAAACCTTCCATACTCCTTCCAGACCTCTTTCCACCAACATCACTGAGCTGAGAGTTTCATGCATGGGAACAGACCTCATATCCTTATTTTCAATCCTGGATCTGGCTTTGGAAGTTCCCATCTCAAGTACTTGGGGGCTTAGATTGGAACTTCCATTTAAACACCTTGCTACACAGGCAAATACTTCCTTTCCCTCCAAGATCACCCAGTACACACACACACATCCACACACATGTATGTACATTCTCAGACACTCATGCATACATGTACCCATGCATACATGTACCCATGCACACATGCAAGTAGGTACACCTCCATCACTGTGGGGAACAGTGTAGGTAGGTGTCATGGAAAGTCTACTGCACATTTGGAGCAGAGAGCTGGGATGTCCTAGGAGCTGAGGCTGGCAGCCTGAAAAGTGGCAGGGCCAGGATTCCTGGGTGGTGGGGCCCACAGAAATATCTGAAGCAGAAGCCTGACCTGAGCGGTCAGGCCTCGGAACCACGGTGGACAGTGGTGGGCATGCGCTCCGAGATGTTCTGCAGGAGCCAGCAGTTGGAAGTTGTTTGGGTCTGACTGAGTCAGGGAAATGCTCCCAAGGAAGTCTCTTTAAATCAAATTGGGGATGAATAAAAATTAACAGAAAGGATGGAACAGGACATACAAAGACCTTAGGCAGGAGAAAGCTGGTTCCCTTCCCTAGAGAGCAAATCTCTTCCAGAAGCATGGCCTGTTTGGGGTGGTAGCCTTCTTGGAAGCCTCAAGACCATTGCAGCTTTGGGTGGTGGGTGCCAAAGAAATGGGTGGGGTTCCTGGGGCCATGCCCGTGTTTACCCGCAGTAGTCAAGGAGGAAATTGCATGTGAAAGCCTTGGAGTAGAGATGGTGTTTTCTTGCAATTATTCGTAAGCCTGGTGTTTACATGGGGGTTTTACAGAGAATTCAAAGCATAGCTTCCTATTACTTTGGCAGCAAAGGCGTATCAAGTGAGTGTTCAAAAGGGCCGAACCACTTTTGCAAAAATAAAAACCAAATGGCTGAGTAATTTCCACCAGAGAAGAACTTACTCTTGCAATTGCACGGTCTATTTAGCATGCTTTCATAAAACCTTTTAACGAATCAGTCTTGAACCCTAGCATACAAGGCCCACCCCACCTGTCAGGCTTGGGTTTCCAAACACAGGTATGTATGGCAGCTTCCGAGATTGGATGCAGGTTTCTTTCTCCTGCATCAAGCCAAGTCCAGGGAATCCTCCAGGACCAATGCTTGGAAGGTGATGATGGTATGGAGGTCCCTGCCCTGGAGGAAACCCCAGAGGAGATGGAGATGTGCTTTCCCAGAAAGACAGAAAGTAGACCAATGCTTGGAAAATGAAGTCCCACAGGAGACCCTACTTAGCCTGGGGAATCAGGAAAAACTTCCTGGAAGTGACAGTGGAACAAGAGTATCAGGAAGGGTCTCCTGGATGGAGAGCTTGCGCAAAGGCAGGGTAGGGGTTAGCAGAGCTTTGGGCATATTGTCCAAAGGAGACAAGGAGAGAGCAGTGTTTTCATAGGGAAAAGATTTAATTCTGTAAGAGGATTCCTGGGTCACTCCATGGTGTTAAGGATATTAACAGGGTTGGACTTTAGAGTTTGTTTATTCATTTCTTTGTAGCTAACATTGGGATCTTTCCAGCGTAAATACATTATAAATCAAGCTTCTTGATTTATAATACTTGATGGCCATTCAAGTATATATTCTTTGTGTGTACATGGGTTATCATTTCTTTTTGTTAAATGCCTAAGAATGACGTCTATGTTCAACTTAATAAAAAACTACAAAAATATTTTACAAAATTGGTCCCATTTTATAGTACTACAAGAGTTTCAGTTACCCTCTATTTTCAACAGATGGTATCATCACATGCAAGTAAATTTTTGTTAAAGATAATTTTTAAATGGTTGGAACAGTACAAGGACAGGGAAATTCCAAAAATTCAAACCAGATTCAGAAAAGGACATGGGATTAGGGCTATCATTGCTGATGTCAGATAGATCTTGACTGAAAGTAGAGAATACCAGAAAGATATTTACTAATGCTTTATTGATTATGCAAAGGCTTATGACTGTGTGGATCATAACAAGCTATGTGAAGAACGGGTATTCCAGAACACTTAATTGTGCTCATAATTAACCTGTACATAGACCAAGAGGCAGTCATTAGAACAGAACAAGGGGATACTGAGTGGTTTAGGATCAGGAAAGTTGTATCCTTTCACCATACTTATTCAATCTATATGCTGAGCAAATAATCCAAGAAATTGGATTATATGAAGAAGAACATAGCATCAGAATCAGAGGAAAACTCATTAACAACCTGTTATATGCAGATTATATAATCTTGCTTGCTGGAGGTGAAGAGTACTTAAAATACTTACTGATTAAGATCAGAAACTACAGCCTTCAGTATGGATTACACTTCAATGTAAAGAAAACAAAAGTCCTCATAACTGGACCAATAAGTGTCATCATGATAAATGGAGAAAAGATTGAAGTTGTCAAAGGTTTCATTTTACTTGTGTAAAACATTTTACTTGTTCCATAATCAACACTCATGGAAGCAGCAGTCAGGAAATCAATCAATGTATTGCATTAGGCAAATCTGCTGCAAAAACTTGTTTAAAGTGTTCAAGAGCAGAGATATCAGTTGGAGGACTAAGGTGCACCTGACCCAAGCCATGATATTTTCAATTGCCTCATATGTATATGAAGGTTAGATATTAAATAAGGAATATCATAGAAAGATTGATGTATTTGAATTATGGTGTTGGAGAAGAATATTGAAAGCACCATAGACTACCAGAAGAACAAACAAATCTGTGTTGGAAGAAGTACAACCAGAATGCTCCTTAGAAGCCAGGATGGTGAGACTGTCTCTCTAATACTTCAGATGTGTTATCAGAAAAGATCAGTCCCTGGAGAAGGACATCAAGCTTGGTAAAGTTGTTGTTCTTGTTAGGTGCCATCGAGTCAGTACCAACTCATAGCGACCTTATGCACAGCAGAATGAAACACTACCCAATCCTGGGTTAACCTCACTACTGTTGCCATGCTTGAGTCCATCGACGCAGCCACTTAGCCAATCCATCTTGTTGGGGGTCTTCTTCCTTTTCTCTGACCCTCCACCTTACCAAACATGATATCCTCTCTAGTGACTAGTTCCTCTTGACAATATGTCTGAAGTATGAGATA
>NW_006408887.1:1060244-1062901 GCF_000296735.1 Chrysochloris asiatica | reverse complement strand
GTTGTTGCATTGGAATTGGAGGGAGACTTATTAACAACATGCAACACACAGATTTTACAACCCTGTTTGCTGAAAGCAAAGAGGACTTAAAACACTTTTTGATAAAGATCAAAGATCACAGCCCTGGGTATGGGTTGCAGCTCAATGTAAAGAAAACAAAACTCCTCACCACTGGACCAATAAATAACATCATGACAAATGTAGAAAAGATTGAAGTTGATGAAGACTTCATTCTTCTTGGATCCACTATCAACAGTCATGGAAGCAGCACTCAAGAAAGCAAATAACATTTTGCATTAGACAAATCTTCTGCACAAGACCTCTTTAAAGTGTTCAAGAGGAAACTTGTCAGTTAGAAGAGTAAAGTGTGCCTGAGCCAAGCAATGGTGTTTTCAATTGCCTCATAAAGTTGAACAATGAATAAGGAAAACCATAGAAGAATTAATGCATTTGAGTTATGGTGTTGGAGAAGAATATTAAAGGTACCATGGACTGCCCAAAGAACAAACAAATCTGTGTTGGAAGAAGTGCAACCAGAATGTTCCTTAGAAGTCAGATGGCCAGACTTCATCTCTCATACTGTGGACATATTATCAGGAGGGACCAGTCACTGGAGAAGGACATCATGCTTGGTAAGGTGGAGGGACAATGAAAAAAAGAGGGAGATCCCAATGAGATGGATAGGCACAATAACAGCAATAATGGGCTCAAGTGTAGCAGCAATTGTGAGGATGACACAGGACTGAGGGATGTTTCTTTTTGTTGTACATAAGATTTCTATGGGTCAGAATCGACTTGACACTTAACAGCAACATGTTAATGAGACAGGAATCAATCTATAGAATTAGGTTATATTTTGAGTCAATTTCTTTTGAGATGTAAAGTTGGACAGTGAATAAGAAAGACATAGAGTAATTGATGTATTTGAGTTATGGTGTTGGAGATAAATATTAAGAGTACCATGATCTGCTGTGTTGGAAGAAGTATAACCAGAATCTGTGTTGAAAGAAGTACAACCAGAATGTTCCTTGGAAACCAAAATGGCGAGACTTCATCTCTCATACCTTTAGACATATTGTCAAGAGGGACCAGTGCCTGGAGAATGATATCATGCAAGGTAAAGTGGAAGGTCCGCAAAAAAGAGGAAGAACCCCAACAAGGTGGATTAGCACAGTGGCCGCAGCCACGAGCTCAATCTTAACAATGATTTTGAGGATGACATAGAACCAGGCAATGTTTCCTTCTGTTGTACATAAGGTCACTATGAGTCCAAATTGATTCAATGGCATATAACAACAACAGGGTAATGGTTAGGGGTAAGGGTTGGCTTCGGAGTAGGAGTAGAAGTAAAGCTTGGTCTGGTTTTATGGTTGTTGTTGTTAAGTGCCGTAGAGTCAGATTCCAACCCATGGCAGCCCTTTATAGGGTTTCTAAGGAGCAGCTGATGAACTTGAACTGCTGGCCTCCCAGTTCAAGTGGACTTTGCAGTCCAGTGCATTAACCAACAGCGCCACACCAGGACTCCAGGGTTACAGTTAAGTACATATTTTTTGTTTATTTCTTTTCTTGAAATCTACTTGATTTACTCTTCATTTGGAAGTTCTGTAACTCCCTCTTTCTACATTATGGGCTTTTTGTTGTTGTTGTTGCAACTGTACCTCGGGTTCTCTATTTTCAGTATTGTAAGTCTGTTTTTCTTTTAATACTTCCATATCTGGGTTGAGTCTAGGTAATATTGTCATGTATGTGAGTCTCAGGTTGACTGCTGTTGTTGGTTCTCTATCTAAATAATTCTTTTAGTGTTTTTTGTAAGGTTGGTCTGATTTTTACAAATTCTTCTAATTTTTGTTTACTGGCAATGTCCAAATTTCACCATTATATTTGATGGGCAATTTTGCTGAAATGTGATTCTTGGTTGGCAATTTTTTCTTTCAGAGTTTTATATATGTCATTCCAGTGTCTTCTTTTCTGCATGATTTCTGCTGAAAAATCAGTTGTCCTATTAGTTCTCTTTTGTAGATAACTTTTAGTTTTTCCTGAGCTGCTCTATTCTTTCCTGGTTTTTGGGTTTGAAAAGTTTGACTATTTTCCTTTTGGTGTCTATCATGTTTGAAGTTCATTCAACTTTTTGAATGATTTTAGGACTGTTTTCTTCCAATGACTCTTGGACAATATACTCTATGGGATTTTATTGTCTCGTGCTGTTCTGGAATTCCATTCACACTTAAGGTATTCCTCTTGCTAGTGTTCCACATAAATCTTAGGCTTCCTTTGGATTTTTTTTAAATTCTTTTTTTTTTTTTATTTTACCAGATGAACATTGAGAGATTTTTCTTCAAGCTCAGTAATATGGCCTTTCATTGCTTCAATTCTACTACTTTTTTACCCTTTCAGTGTATTATCTATTTCTAAAGTCTTAGTGTTAGTCTTCTGCCTTCCTGATTGCTGCTTTTATATGGTTTTCTCTCTCTCTTTTATTTATTTATTTTTTCATTTAGTCAGTTTCCAGAATTCTTCTAAAGATTTGTCCATATTTTCCCTGATTTCATCTGCAGTTTTCTCTTTCATTATGTGGAAGTTGCCTAAATAACATTCTTTAAAATTTTTCATGATATAGTTCCAATATTTTTGATATTTTATTTTCTGACTCTGTCTTT
>NW_006408887.1:1052653-1059929 GCF_000296735.1 Chrysochloris asiatica | reverse complement strand
CAATTTTTCATCTTTCACTTCTCATTTTTCATGTATCTCTCCTCTTCACCCTGATTGTGCCCTCAATGCACAGCCCAGACGCCTTCAGGTGGGCGGGAGCACACCCCCAAAAGGGTCCAGCATTGCACCCACTATTTTCCAACGGCACAGAGAAGAAACCTGCAGGTTACTTCTTATGATGTTTTGACCCTGGGAACCTGCTCCATAGCTTACCTAGGTGGGACCCTTTGCGCAACAAGGGCCAGTAAACAGTGTCAATCACATTTTATTTTTGTTTTTGATTGGTGGTTTCTGTCTCTGCTTTTACATTGTTTCTGTCTTTGGTCCTTTTGGCCTCACTTCTCTCCCAGGGGTGGGAGCTTTCTCCCCCTACCTTACCCAAGAAGAGATAGCATCTGTGCCCATATAGCCAAGCTACAAGCATAACCTGTAGTACCTCACCATCTGGACAAGAACCAAAACCAGCTGCTAGGCATTACACATGAAAAGGGAAGCCTATCTGCAGATCATATCCACAAGGAGATGCTCAGCAAGCTTAACAAAAAGCAGCATACATCCATGTAAGCATTAAAAACTCACATAACTGTTGAAAGTGTCCAAGAAAACACAATTAAAGATATCAACACATGTCCAAAACCAGAAAAAAGTAACTGAGACAAATGAGCTAGAAGCAGACACAGACACAGAGCAGGCTCTGGATCTGTCTGAGAAGGAATTTAGAAGAATAATATGGAAACAAATTCAAATGCTCTGTAAGGGGTGGAGGAAAATAAGGAAGAAGTCAGGAAACTACTACAGGAGCAATCAAACAAGATAGATATGGCATTGGAAACTATTCAAAACCTGCAAAAAGAAGTGCAGATGATTAATAACAAAATATCAGAAATGGACAATACACTGAAAGGGCAAAGGAGTAGAATGGAAGAGATGGAGGCCAGAACCAGCGATCTAGAAGACAAATCTCTCAATACTGCTGAGATAGAAGAGCTAGCAGAAAAAAAGGATTTAAAAATCTGAAGTGAGTCTAAGATTCATGCTGGATAACATGAAGAGGAATAACTTAAAAATTATTGGCATTCCAGAACAGGAAGAATCACAGAAGTCCACAGAAGAGTGGAGGCAGTCTGTCTTGTTTCTTCATGTAAGTTGAAATTGTCTGTTATCTCTGAGTTAATGTAGTGTTGTATTTATATTTCATTGATGACTGTACTCACCGCCTGTCTCCTGATGGATATAGTAGAACAGAATTGAAAGTGTTAACACAGTTAATTCTCTGTTCACTGTTCGTGTCACATAGTTCAGGGTAGGCTCACACCTCCAGAAACATGCCAGGCAGAGCAGAGTCTACATAGGAGGTGATGCCGCTGGCCACAGGGTTGGGAAAGGTGGGGAATGGCTATGTCCTTGGCTACCAGAAGAGCACAGAAACAAGGAAGAACCCTTGCCACAAATTTCCAGGCACATCCTATGTTTGCAGGCAACTATATTTATAGACACTCACAAACACCTATGAAGGCCATCCCCCTCCATGCAAGCCCATAATATGTCTAGTTTTCTTCTTTCTAGCTGCTGCTATTCAGTTTCCTCTTCCAGTTGGCACTCGATTCACCTCTCTGTCCTATCCCCTGATGTTCAGGGTTCCAGGATACCATATGCATCTGTTTCACTTAGTCTCTGGTCCTGAAAGATACTGGCCCCAGCTATCTTAAGGGCCTTGCATGAACTACTTCCAGATCTAGCGTCCTGAATATAGACAATACATAAGCTTTTAAGAACTCTGCCTAGGAACAAGAATGCTGCCATCTAAAACCCTTAAGAGCCACTTCGTGAGCTCCGTGGCTAGCAGGAACCCCAGTGTTTTCTCCTCTCTAGATCCAGCATCTGCCCAGGTTTTTTTTTGTTCTTGTTGTTGTTGTTTCATTGTTTTTGTTTATTCTTTCTTCTCCTTCTTCTTCTCTTTCCCTTCTGTGTTTTCATCCCTTTTTTGTTTTGTTTTGTTTTTTAAATCCCTTTCTTCTGTTTCAATTTTCCTTCCTCCTTTTCTTTCTTTTCTTTCCTCTTTATTTTTCTTTACTATTCTCTTATTTCTTTCTCTTATATCTTCTCTCTTCCTAGTTTTGTTTACTATTTTTTTCTTCCTTTTTAATTTCAATCTTATTTTTCTCTTCCATGGGTTTCATTTCTTTTCTCTCTTTTCTCTTTTTAGTTTCTCTATTTTATTGCTGCTTCCTGTTTTTGTTTTTTATTCTCCTTTATTGGTTTCTGTTTTGCTGGTGTTTGGTTGTTGGTTGTTTTGTCTTTTTTTTTTTTTTTTTTTTTTTTGTGTCTGTGTTTTTTCTCTACTTGCCCTACCTAATGGGTGACAGACACCAAGCCCATACAGCCTAGCCACAACAACACCCTCTGTAACTCTAGCTACTGGGGAAGAGCCGATGATGGATAGCAGTCAACACCAGCCAAACTCACCCAAAACTGAGCTGCACAAATGGAAAAGTGAGAACTTGCATATGACAGCAATCAGTTCATGCCTATTGAGAATTATACTGAATGTAAATGGATTAAATACAATAGTCAAGATACAGAGAGTAACAGAATGATAGGAAAATCAGATGCTGCGATATGCTGTCTAAAGGAGATACATATTATGCACAAAGACAAAAACAGACTAAAACTCAAAAGATGAAAATATATCTGGTAGCGTAGTGGTTACGAATCGGGCTGCGAACCTTAAGGCCAACAGTTCAAAACTACCAGCCGCTCCACGGGAGAAAGATGAGGCGTTCTGCTCCCATAAAGATTTACAGCCTCAGAAACCCTGTACAGGGTCGCTATGGGTCGGAACTGACTCGACGGCACTAAACAACAACAACAGCAATCAACAAAGAACAAGACTGGCAATATTAGTTTCAGATTAAACAGACTTTAAGGCAAAAATCAGCATAAGCAACAGATAAAGACATTGATTGATTAAATGTCAATTAAACAAGAGCACATAACCATAATAAATATCTATACTCCCAATGAAAGAGCATGAAAATGCATAAATCCAACTGTAATAAAATTGAAAAAAAGACAACTCTACAATTATATTTTTGCTGTTGTTACGTGCTGTTAAGTCAGTTCCAACTCATAACAACCCTGTGTAAAGTTTCCAAAAAGTGGTCTGGTGAGCTTGAACCACCAACCTTGTGGTTAGCAGTCCAGTGCTTTTCCTACAGCACCATACCACGACACCCTACAATAATAGTAGGAGATTTCAATATACCATTGTTGTGCATTGAATTATTTAATGTCTCTTCTAGCCATAGTCTTTCTAAGCTCTCACCAAACAATAATTTTTTTTCCTGATGGGTCTCCATACAATAAGGTGGGAGAAGATTTCGACAGAATTATATGATTCCATGAGTGGTTAGCAGGGTTAACTGTGACTGTAAAAACCTGGAACTCTAACATGTATAAAACTAGCCATCTCAGAAGCAAGAATGGGGAATCTCCCTACCATCAAAGAAGAACCAGGAGTGGAACTTGTCCTTTGGACCCAGAGACTGCCATTACATTAGGGATGAGTTAATTAAATGGTTGACCAAATACAGCAGGCTAATCTTAAATTTATAATTTTGTATGGAATAGAAAAAAAGGTTCCCCACCTCTGTTCTGGAGTCCTGGTGTGGTGCTTCAGGATAATGCACTGGACTGCAAGGTCGGTCTGAACCACAAGCTCAGCAGTTCAAATTCACCAGCTGCTCCTCAGAAACCCTATACAGAATGGCTCTGAGTTGTAACCAATTTAACAATAACAATAACCCCTGTGGCCATAGAAGAATTGATGCTTTGAGTTATGGTGTTGGAGGAAATATTGAAAGTGCCATGGGCTGCAAAAAGAACCAATAGATCCGTTTCAGAAGAAGTGCAGCCAGAGTGCTCCTTGGAGGCCAAGATGGCCAAACTTCGTCTCTCATACTTTGGACATATTGTCAAGAGGGACCAGTCACTGGAGAAGGATATCATGTTTGGTAAGGTGGAGGGTCAGAACAAATTAGGAAAACCCCCAATGAGATGGATTGGCAAAGTGGCAGCATCAATGGGCAACAGTAGTGAGGTTGGCCCAGGATTGGGCAGTGTTTTGTTCTGTTGTGCATAGCGTTGCTATGATTTGGTACCAACTCGATGGCACCTAACAACAACAACATCATACTAGTATTAAGAGATTTTTCATCAAACTCACTAATCTGGGTTTCCATTGCTTTGAATCTACTCCTTTGCCTTTTCGATATATTATCCATTTTTAAAATCTTTGTATTAATCTTCTGAATCTCTAATTGTAGATTTTGTATTGTTTCAAAATTTGTATTTTTTGTCCATTTATTCTTATAGTGTTTTCCTAAATTCTTCTAAAGTTTATTTCTGTGTTCTCTTTGCTTTCCTAGATCTTTGTCAATCCACTGATAGTACCTAAATATCATTCTTTTTTTTTTTCAGTCTATTCTAGTACCTTTTCTTCCTCAAAATGTTTTCTGGCTCTACATCTTGGTCAATTGTTTGAACCAGTCTTTTTTCTTTCCGTGAGCTAAAGTTGTCTATTGTCTCCAGGACATTGTGGTATTGTCATATTTGATGATTGCATGTTGATGTATTCTTAGGCATTCACCAACTGTCTTCCTTAGGTGTAGTTAGAAAAAAGGAAGTGTGTGCACCATTCTCCATTCTGTGTTCGTGCACCTCAGTTTATTTGCTATCATTGATATACAGTCAATCCACATCTCTAACCTTTCCTCTGAAGTACAGAGTTCCAAGATTTTTATCTGTGCCTGGTTTATTTGGTCTCTGTATCTTTGCTATAGAAGTTTCTAGTCTTCCACCTTGCTGGAAATCAAGCTCGTTGTCCAACTATCATATGCATATGAGGCTATTCAAAATACCATGACTGCTGTCTATCATTTAGGAACTGGTACTGGCTTTTGTCCAGTGTGTAGAGCTACAGAGGGTACAGTTCTGGCTGGGCTGTATGGGCACAGCTGATGTCTCCTATCAGGTGGGAAAGAAGAGAAATACCACACACACACACAAAACAAACAAACAGAATCAACAGACAAGCAACCAACAATGGAGAGAGAAAATAATAAAGGAGAAAAAAATAAATAAAACAGGCAGCAACTGGAAAAAAGAATATTATAACTAAAAAGAGAAAAGGACAGAAAAATAAGAGGGAAAATAAAAGAAAAAATTTTTTAAAAACTTAGAAAATCTATGGAGAGAGTAGATGAAAAGAGAAAGAGAGTAAATGCACTAACAAAAGACCAAAGGGAAAAAGAGAGGAAATGGAAAACAGGAGGAAAGAAGGAAAAATAAAAGCAGAGATACAAAGGATAAAATTTAAGGGAATTGAAAGAGAAAAAGAAATATACAAACAAAAACAGCAAAAGGAAAGAAACAAAAAACAGTGCAGCTGTTGGATTTAGAGAGGAGAAAACTCTGCCAGCCAAGGAGCTCACCAGGTATATTCAGGAGGAATGTGATAACAGAGTTCCTGGCTCTAGATGAAGTTCCTATAGGCCTAGGTGTTATTTATGTTCACAGCACTCTATCCAGAAGTAGACTGGTGGCATTCGGGCTTTGATCAATACAAAGCAATTTGCAAAACCTCAGCATAATAGGACTCAACCATCATGAGACTTGTGCTGTGAGTAGGCAGAGTCAAAAATAGTGGGCAATCTTTCTCCCATTAACTCCACAATATATATCTGCCCACCTATATGGTAGTGGCTAGAGGAGGGGTCTGAAAGAGGGGTCACCCCCACCCCTGCTGGAGGCTTCTATGTGCACACACACAGATGGAGTAGCACGGGAAAATTGACCAAAGCCGCTTCTCTGCTCCAAAGTGGTGATTTTTGTCTATGTGTCTATATGACTTCTGCTTTTGGTCCTTTTGATCGCACATCTTTCCTGGAGGTGGGAGCTTTTCCTCCCTATGTCACCTAAGAAGAGACAAGAATTGTGGCCATATAGCCAAGCTATAAGATACACCATAATACTCCAGCACTGAGACAAGACCTAACAATACCTGCTACACATTACAGGTTATAAGGGAAGCCTATCTCCTAATCATATTATTATTAACAATAATAATATAATCATGATGAATAAAAAACAGCAAACCTTACCGAAACACGCCCAAAAACAGAAGAGAGCTGCTGATGCAAATGAACTGGAAATAGATAAAGGCTTTATAGAGGAGGAGGATTGGGTTCTGGATATGCCTGAGAGGGAATTCAGAAGAATGATGTGGAAACAAATTCAAATGATCCAAAAAGGGGTCAAAGAAAATAAGGAAGAAGTAAGGAAAGTACTGCAGGAACAATCTAATAGGATTGACACAGCATTGGAAACAATCCAAAACCTGCAAAAAGATTTCCAGATGATCAATAATAAGACATCAGAAATGGACAATAAGCTGAAAGGGGAAAGGAGCAGACTAGAAGAGATGGAAGCCAGAACTAGCGATCTGGAAGAAAAATCTCTCAATACTGCCAAGATAGAAGAGCAAGCAGCTAAAAAGATAAAACAATCTGAAGAGAGTCTAAGATTCATGCTGGATAACATGAAAAGGAATAATGTATGAATTATTGGCATTCCAGAACAAGAAGAAGCAGAGAAGTCAACAGAGGAGATAGTTGAAGAGCTTCTGAAAGAAAATTTCCCTAACATCTTAAAAAACAAGAAGATAAACATTCAAGAAGCCCAACGTACCCCAGGAAAGATAGACCCCAAAAGAAAGTCTCCAAGACATATAATAATCAAGCTCTCCAAAATCAAAGACAAGAAAAGAATACTAAAATCGGCCAGAGAGAAGAGAAATAAAACTTGTAAAGCAAATTAAACTCTGACTATTCAGAACAAACCATGTAGGCAAGAAGGCAATGGGGAGACATATACAAAGCCCTGCAAGAAAAAAACTGTCAACCAAGAATCGTCTATCCAGCAAAACTATCAATAAAATATGATGGTGTGATCAAAACATTCCAGGATAAACAGAATCTGAGAGATTTTATCAAAACCAACCCAGCACTTCAAAACATCCTAAAGGGAGTTCTGTTGACAGAGAACCAACAAGAACAGACAACAGACAGAGATTGACAGGTGTGGCAAATAACACCTGGAACACAGCCAACAGATAGCAGAGTCCAGAGCAGAACGAGACTACAACAAACTCAAAGGAGCGGAGAGATACAACTGAAGACCAAAAAGATATCAATGTCAAAGAAGGGACAAACGCAGC
>NW_006408887.1:1050641-1051707 GCF_000296735.1 Chrysochloris asiatica | reverse complement strand
GGTCACAAAGCAAACCTCCATAAATTCACAACCATCAAAATTCTACAGAGCATTGTCTCAGATCACAATGCTATAAAACTAGAAATCAACAATAAGAAGACCAAAGCAATAAAGTCTTATAGATGGAAACTGAACAACACCCTGCTGAAAAGTGACTGGGTAAAAGAAGAAATTAAACGTGAATTCACAAAGTTCCTAGAAACAAACAAGAATTAAAACACAATATACCAAAATCTTTCAGACACAGCAAAAGCAGTCCTGAGAGGACAATTTATTGTGATAAATGCACACATCCAAAAAGAGGAAAGAGCCAAAATCAACACATTAACACAGCATCTTCAACAATTAGAAGCAGACCAGCAGAGGGAACCAAAAGAAGGAAAATAATAAAGATAAGACAGAAATAAATGAGATGGAAAACTGAAAAACTATAGAAAGAACCAACAGGACAAGAAGCTGGTTCTTTGAAAGGATTAATAAAATTGACAAACCATTGGCAAAACTAACTAAAGAAAAGAGGGAGAGGACACAAATAAATCCATTAGAAACCACAAAGGTGAAGTCACAACAGAACTAAACGAAATCAAAAGGATAATAACAGAATACTATGAAGAGCTATACTCCAACAATTAGAAATTTTAGATGAGATAGATACATTTCTAGAAAAACACGACCTACCTAAACTTACTCAGACTAAAGTAGAAAACTTGAACAAACCCATAACAAAGGAAGAAATTGACCAGGTCATCAAAAAACTCCCAACCAACAAAAGCCCAGGCCCAGATGGCTTCACAGGTGAGTTCTACCAAACATTCAAAGAATTGTCACCAATTCTACTTAAATTATTCCAGGACATAGAAGAGGATGGAAAACTCCCTAATACTTTTTATGGAGCAAGCATAACCCTCATACCAAAACCAGGGAAAGACATCACCAAGAAAGAAAATTATAGACCAATATCCCTCATGAACATAGACACAAAAATTCTCAACAAAATCCTAGCCAACAGAATCCAACAGCACATCAAAAAAAATAATACACCATGACCAAGTGGATTTCATAAAAG
>NW_006408887.1:1037581-1049885 GCF_000296735.1 Chrysochloris asiatica | reverse complement strand
CTCCTGTGAACCCGGGTGGAGACCTGGTTGGCCAGCAGTGTGGCAAGACCTGGAGACTCTTGGGCCCAGAGTCAGTGACATAGTCATGGAGGACTGGAGTGGAGAGTGAAGTGTCCAGTGGATAAGAAGAGAGCATATCCACAAGAGCACCCACACTTGCAGATAATACCCATTTGACCTAGCCTCAATGACTGGATGATCAGAGCGCAACTAGAAAAAGAAGAGGAATAAAAGGGTAATCTGATACAATTTGATGAACTTGACCTACACCTATGGATGCAGCAACTCAAAATAGGGAACAAATCTTTACAACAAGGATCATTCCCACCTCCTCCATACACAGAGTAGACAGGGATGGGCAACTTGGACATTGGCTATACAAAGGCAAGAAGGGACTGGCTTACACGCTTTCAAGAAGGTACCTAGCTAGATCCAGGGGGCGTGGAGAAAGGTAGAATCTCCATTGAGTAGTATCTAATCTGTCTAGGCGAGACTGATTGAAGGAAATGTGGATAGGTCTCTTGTGACACAAGGGTGAATAATTGTTACCAGGACTGATTGTGAAGGTTGTAAATGTAAAAGTAGATATTTTGTGGCAAGGAAGGGAGTGATTAACTTTGCAGGCTAGGAGTGTAGATCCCTGGAACCATGAAGGGAGAAAAGCAGAGAGCAGAACTCTACTCAGAAAGGCAGCAATCCCTGAGATGGAGGCAGAGATGATGACGTGGAGAGATGGAGCAGCTGGGAACTCAGGACCCAGGGAGGGAGAGGGGCTGTGTGCTGACGACCGGGGAGTGGGTAGCAGGTTTATAGGATGTACCCTTTCATTTATTGGCCATGCATGGAGGGGATTGTATCCATGGCAATGAAACAATATACGATAGGATGAATGTAAAACTGATGTTCTCCCATGTAAACTGTCACATAATTCACAATAAAACATGAAAAAAAAAAAAAAAGAACATCATACAGGAAGAAAGCAAAAGGTCATTAGCAAGACAAGAAGGAAGGAAAAGACTAAAATTGATATAAGAAGAGATGCTAAAACTAGCTCTCCAGTGTAGAGATGCTAAAGCAAATGGAAGAAATGAGGAGACAAAAGATCTGAATAGAAACTGTCAAAAGGCAGCTCAAATAGAAAAAGACAATATTATAATGAAATGTGTAAAGACCTGGAACTAAAAAGCCAAAAGGGAAGACCACACTCAGAATTCCTTAAGCTGAGGGAACTGAAGATAAACTTCAAGCCTTAACTTGAAATATTGAAGGATTCTATGGGCAAAATATTGAATGATGCTGAAAGCATTTAAAGAAGATGGAAGGAATACACAGAGTCACTGTACTAAAAATAAATGGCACTGGGAATTGATGGAATACAAATTAATATATTTCAACAAACTGATGCAGCACTAGAGACATTCACTCATCTATGCCAAGAAATTTGGAAGTCAACTATCTGGTCAACTGCCTTGAAGAGAATTGTGCCCATTCCAAAGAGCAGTAACCCAATGGAATGCGGAAATCACCGCATTAATGTCATTAATATCCCATGCAAGGAAAAGTTTGCTAAACATAATCTTTTAATGGCTGCAACCATGCATTGACAGAGAATTTCCAGAGGTTCAAGCCAGATTCAGAAGAGGACATGGAACGAGAGACATCATAGTTGATGTCAAATGGATCTTGGATGAAAGCAGAGAATACTAGAATGATGTTAGTCTGTTCTTTATCGATTATGCAAAGGCTTTCGATTGTGTAGATCATGACAAAACATTGACAACATTACAGAGAATGAATATTCTGGAACACTTAATTGTGCTCATGAGGAATCTGTACATAGACAGAGTCAGTCGATCAAACAGAACAAGGGAACACTGAATGGGTTAAAACTAGGAAAGGTGTGCACCAGGGTTGTATTTTTTCACCATATTTATTCAATGTGTACACTGAGCAAATAATCTAATAAACTAGATTATATAAAGAAAAAGGTGGCATCAGGATTGGAGAAAGACTCATTAACAACTTGCAATATGCATATGATACAACCTTGCATCCTGAAAATGAAGAGAACTTAAAATACTGATGAAATCAAAGACCACAGCCTTCAGTATGGGTTGCACCTCAATGTAAAGAAAACAATAATCTTCATCACCGGTCCAATAAACAACATCATGATAAATGGAGAAATGATTGAAGCTCTCAAAGACTTCATTTTGCTCAGATCAGCATCAATGCTCATGGTAGCAGCAGTCAAGAACTCAAACGACATATTGCACTGAGCAAATCTATGACACAAGACCTCTTTAAAGTGTTTAAGAGCAAAGATATCCATTTGAGAACTAAGATGCGCCTCACCCAAGCCATGGTATTTTCAATAACCTTATATGCATGTGAAAGTTGAACAGTGAATAAGGAAGATAGCAGAAGAATTGATGCAATTGAGTTTTGGTGTTGGAGGAAAAGATTAAAAGTACCATGGACTCCCCAAAGAATAAGTTAATCTGTGTTAGAAGAAGTACAACCAGGATGTTCCCTGGAAGCCTGTATGGCCAAATTTTGTCTCTCATACTTTATACATATTGTCATAAAATATTCTTTTTGGCAATGAATGTGACACTATTTCTCTTGAATTTGTTGCTCCTGGCATATTAAACTAAATGATTGTGAGATTCAAAATGGCCAACAGCAGTCCATTTCAGCTCACTAATATAGCAGCAGAAGATCAAAACATAGAAATAGAAATAATGTCTAGGACAGGACTCCTGGTGTGGTACTGTCAGATGATAAGCTCTGGATTGCTAACAACAATATCGGTAGTTCAAGTCCACCAATTCCTCCTCAGAAGCCTTATACAGGGTCACTATGAGTTGGTACCAACTCAAAGGCACTTAACAACAACAATAATGCTTAAGGCAACTTCCAATTTTCACAGATTCATACTTTATACATTCCATGTTCTGATTCCTATTTGGAGGTGTTTTTCCTCATTTAGTGTTATGCCCCATCAGCAAATGAAGGTCCCATTCACATATCATGGCCAAATATATTTAAGGAGGTAGTTCTTCCCCAGCCATATTTTGAGTGTCTTCCACCTGATGTGCTCATATACTAGCACTATATCTGATAACTTTCTGCTGTTATTCATAAAGTTTTCAGTGGTTAAACATTCAGAAATAGTCCCCCTCTCCTTCTTCCTAGTATGTCTTAGTCTGGAAGCTCTGCTGAAACCTATCCACTGTGGGTGACCCTGCTGGTATTTAAAATACCAGTGGCATAGCTTCCAGCATTACAATAAAATGCAAGTAGTCACCACAGTATGAAAACTAAGAAGCAAGTGGTGGCATTCACCATTGTTGTTATTGTTAAGTGAGTAGGGTCTGTTCTGACTCATAATAACCCTGTATAGAGTTTCTAAGTCTTTTAAAAATCTTTGTGGTAGCAGAAAACCTCATATTTCTCCAGCAGAGCAGCTGGTGGACTGGAACTATGGACCTTGTGATTTGCAGTCCAGTTCTTATTGTATAGAGCCACCTTAGAGAGATGCAAATAAAAATAGCAATAAGATCTTATCTCACCCCAGCACTAATAACAAGTTCAAAATAACAGAAAACAACAAATGTTGACAAGGGTGTTGATAGGCTAAAAACCTCATATACTGCTGGAGGGAATGTAACATGGTGCAACCACTTTGGAAAATGATCTGGCATGTCCTCAAAAAGTTAGAAATAGAAGGACAAACAAGATGGCGGCTTGGGTAGAAGAGCAGTGAGGAGCTCTGTCAGCAACAACACAGAATACTGGACCAACCAGGCTCAGGGGATGGTCCCAGAACTCTGAACCACATATAAAGGAATATTTAGAAGGTTGGAAGGCTTACAGATAGGGGAATTTGTAGCAGAAGCCAGAAATCCAGTGCTTTCTAATTCAAAATGTTCAGCTGCTCCTGTAACCACCATCTTGGATGAGACCGATTGGGGAAAGGATCAGAGCAGCCACTGACACCTGACAGAACTGTGGAGATAAAGGTGTGGACTTTTTCTTTTCTTTTCTTTTCTTTCTGCTCATTGGTCTCTCGCTGTCTGCACACCTCTATTCTGGTGACTAGAGGGGGTGCCTGAGTGAGTAGACAATCCACCTCCACCCCCAGAGGTTTCTACTTTGCAAGTACACAGATATTCTTGAAATTTAAAGTGACAGTTTCCACTTAAAACCAAACGGAAGTGCAAAATGGCCATAACCAGCACAGAACTATTTATCACTAGGAAAAAGGCCTGAACGGGGATTGTGGAGTAGGACAGGCAGACTAAAAAGGAAATAGGCTGAAAATTAAATCCTGAGTTATGTCACAATGACCAACAGTGGCATCATGAAATTTCTCAAGAAGAAGAGTGAAGAAGGAAGCCCATCTCCTAATCACATCAACCTTGAGGCAATCAGAAAGCATAAAAAATACCAAAATACACACCCCTTTAAGTATTAAGACCACAGATAACTCCTGAATATGCCCAAAAAACAGAAGAAGATGATCATATCTGCACATGTCCAGAAACAAGATAAAGTGACTGAGGTAAATGGCTAGAAGTAGACCTACACTCCATACTGGAAGATGGGCAGGCTTTGGAAATACCTGAGAAGGAATTCAGAAAAATTATTATAAAATGTATCAAAACACTACACAATGGAGTTAAGAAAAATAAGGAAGAAGTCAGGAAAGTGCTACAGGAACAATCAAATAAGATAGATACAGCATTGGAAACAATTCAAAACCTACAGAAAGAAGTCCAAATGATTAATAATAGAATATCAGAAATGGACAATACACTGAAAGGGCAAAGGAGTAGAATTGAAGAGATAGAAGCCAGAACTAGTGAGTTAGAAGATAAATCCCTCAACACTACTAAGATAGAAGAGCAAACACAAAAAAGGATAAATAAATCTGAAGAAGGCCAAAGATTTATGTTGGACAACATGAAGAGGAATACTTAAGAATTATTAGCATTCTGGAACAGGAACAATCACACAAGTCCACAGAGGAGATATTTGAAGACGTGCTGGAAGAAAATTTCCCTACCATCCTGAAAAGCAAAATGATAAGCATTCAAGAAGCTCAATGAACCCCAGGAAGGATAGACCCTAAAAGACAATCACCCAGACATATAATAAATAATCAAGCTCTCCAAAATCAAAGACAAGGACAGAATCCTGAAAGCAGCTAGGGAAAAGAGTAGTGTAACATACAAAGGCAAGCAAATCAGATTAAGCTCAGATTTCTCAACAGAAACCATGCAAACAAGAAGGCAATGGGGAGACATATATAAAACTCTGAAACAAAAAAACTGCCACCTAAGAATCCTCTACCCAGCAAAGCTGTCTATCAAATACAGTGGTGTAATCAAAACATTCCAGGATAAACAGAAGCTAAGGGGTTTTGCCAAAGCCAACACTGAGATGAAAAACATCCTAAAGGAAGTTCTGTGGACTGAGAACCAAGAAGAACAGACAACAAACAACCAGAGAGTGTCATACATGGCGGCATCATCCATCTACAGATGGAAGAGTCAAGAACAGAATAAAATTCTAAGAACAGAGGATCTGGGAGGAATGCTAACCCGCTTGTAGACTGGCAGTCATACTCAGTGTGTCTTCACTGACTTTGGACTCCTCAAGTGTGTAACTGGCAGGTATGGCCAGTCTTAGGTCACAAGGAGGAAGTGGAGTAACTGATGTTACATTGAGGGAAGTATCAGAAAGAATTGGTAAACCTTCAACCATTTTAAGATGTTGCATATAATCAATAAATGATGGTATTAAAGGAATAAGTCCAAGCTGCACTGAAGATATTGGTGAAGAACACGTTCCCAGGAATTAACAGAATACTAACTAAAATGTTTCAACAACTGATGCACTCTGGAAGCACTCACTCATCAATACCAAGAAATTTGGAAGACAGTTAACTAGCCAACTGACTGAAAGAGATCCATATTTCTGCCCACTTCAAAGAAAGGCAACCCAACAGAATGTAGAAATTTTCAAAACAATATTATTAATATTACATGTAAGTACAATTTTGCTGAAGATAATTAAAAAACAATTGCAGCAGCCCATTGATAGGGAGCTGCCAGAAATTCAAGCCGGATTCAGAAGAGGACATAGAACAAGGCATATAATTGTTGGCATCAGATGGATCTTGACAGAAAGCAAAGAATACGAGGAAGGTGTTTCCTTGTGTTTTGTTGACTATACAAAAGACTTTGTGCATCATCAAAAGCTATAGATAACATTGCAAAGAATAGGAATCCCAAAGCATAGACCTGTACTTGCATCAAGAACATAGAATTTGTACATAGAGCAAGAGGCAGTCATTTAAACAGAACAAGGAAATGTTGTGTGGCTTAAAGTCAGGAAAGGTGTGTGTCAGGGTGGTATCCTTTCACCATACTTATTCAATCTGTATGAGGAACAAATAATCTGAGAAGCTGGTCCAGATGAAGAAGAACACAGCATTAGAATTGGAGGAAAGCTTATTAACAACCTACAATATGAAGATGACACAACATTGTTTGCTGAAAGTGAAGAGGTCTAGAAGCACTTTCTGATAAGGATTTAAAAAGAAAAAGAAAAATACAGCCTTCAGTATGGATTACAACACAATTTACAGAAAACCAAAGTCTTCACAGTTGGACCAAAAAACAACATCATGATAAACTAAGAAAAGATTGAAGCTGTCAAAGATTTAATTTTACTTGGATCCACATCAATGCTTGTGAAAGCAGCAGTCAAGAAACTTTAAAATGAATTGTATTGGACAAATCTGCTGCAAAAGACCTGTTTAAAGTGTTAAAGACACTTTAAGTTAATTGGCCTAAGCTGTGGTATTTTCACTTTATATGCATGTGAAAACTGGCCAATGAATAAGGAAGCCCAGAGAAGAACTGATGTCTTTTCACTTCTGGCAAGAAAGCAGACTAGGCAGACATACTACCCAGACCCTCTACAACAAAGACACAGAGACCAAATGAAATGTACGTGGGTGATGAACCTGGAACCCTGAGCTTCAGAGAAAAGGAAAGAGAAGTAGATTAAATATTGACTAGAAGAAGCAGCTGAAAAAAAGCAGAAAGATGGGTAAACTGTCAACCGGCCTGACGTAGAACAGCCATTGTGAACTTTTGCCAACAGCATTCAATTGGGATAGTGGCCTGACAGAACAAGCACCCACATGGGACTGATGACTAGAAAAGTATAACCTTCCCCTTGGTGGTTATACTTGGTCACCCTCTTGATGACCAAAAGTGTGGTCAGCAGCCACTCCCACCCCTCACACATGCCCTGCTCTATCTGAAGTTGGAAATGCACCTTTGTGATCAGCCAGTCCTCAGAAACCCTATAGAGGGTCTCTATGAGTCATAACAAGAACAAGAATTATGTGGGGCACTATCAAATGGAATCTGATATGGCACTGTGGGTTAATGTGCTGGACTAAAAGGTCGGTTTGAACTGCAAAGTCAGTGGGTCAAGCTCACCATCCACTCCTCAGAAACTCATACAGGGTAGCCATGAGTTGGAACCGACTCGACGGCACTTGACAACAACAACAACAATCAAAAGGAATAACTTATTTGTGATCAGAATTCCAGAACAGGAAGAAAGAAGCACAAACACACACACAGAAGGCTGCCTACAAGTTGTTGAAAGAAAACTTCCCTAATACCATGAAAAATGAGAAGATAGACAAGGCTGAGTCAAAAATTATCTGCACTCTGGCTGTTGCGTCGGTTTTGACTAATAGCAACCCTGCATAGGATTTCTGAGGAGTGGATGATGGATTTGAACTGCCGGTCTTACAGTCAGCAGTCCTGTGCTTATTCTACTGAGCACCTTGAAAGAGACTTTAATACACGACTTTCAATGAAGGACAGAACAACCAGAAAGAAACTGAAAAAAGACATAGAAAAACTAAACAACAGAATCAGCCAACTTGGCCTCATAGACACATGCAGAACACTCACCCAACAACAGCACAATATAAGTTTTTTAAAAACTTTTTATTGTGAATTGGGCGAAAGTTTACAGAGCACATTAGTTCCATTCAACAATTTACACATTTTGTTTCATGTCATTGATTGCAATTCCCACAATGTAACATCACTTGTCCCTCTTCTTCCCTGTGTTTCCTATTTCTACTCCTACTTCTTTTCCAATCCTCATACTTTGTCTTTTGGTAAATGGGGCCCCTTTGATCTCAAATGTTTGATTATTCTTAGGTGTATGTGTTATTGTTCTCCTTATAGACCTGTCTACAGTTTAGCCGAAAATTGAGTTCGTCAGATCACTTTTCATTTTTCCATTTCCAGACTTGAAGAGTGACTAATGGCCATAATCTCAGGGTTTCCTTAGGCTCTATTCAACTAGTAAACTTGGTCTTTTTTATGATTTTGAGTTTTGGCCTACGTTTTTCTCCTGCTCTCTCTAGGATTTTCTAATGTTATCCCTTTTAGTTGGTAATGGTAGCCAGGCACTCTCATGCTATGAGTCAGCTACATGAACTCAATTTTCAGCCGAACCATTTTCAGCACTACAAAAAAATCCACAGCAAAATGATAGCAACCATTAGCTTCAATGTATTTACCTTTGGCCTGATTGAGTCAAAGGAAACATCAATAACCCAATTCCCCAAGGTCACCGCAAACATATTGTTTTTCAACTGAGCCTCATCCACTCCTGCCAAAGCTCAAAATAGGCTCCTTCATCATCTAGGGCAGTTGCATAGCCCCAAGAGTCCAGCCCCTGGCCCCAGAGATGCCTCACATCCCTAAGAACCTTTGCACATACTGGTCCCTTCATCAGGAGCCCCTCTTACTATCCTTCCAAAACTCTCATCCCCTTCCCTCAGGACTCTATTTGTGAATCCCCTTGTTTAAGAGCCTCTGATCCCTCTACATGGCCTTCCAAGGGATCGCCTCCAGAGTCTCTAATCCTTCAGTCCACTTGATGCTCTACCTTCCACTGCCTACCCATGAGCTGGGTGCTCCTCAAGGGTAGGGCCAGGGCTGATTGGCTCAAAGGCCCAGCACTGCCCAGTGTAGGGCCATGGATAGAGACAGATAACAGCATCAGTGGTGACACGTGTTGAGAAAGGGGCCCTTTGGCCTCCACAAGGATTCCCTACTGGGGCTCTGGGAGTTGAGGCATGAGAGGATGAAGGGTCAGGAATGTTGGGATCTGGTGGGCAGTGGAAAGCCAGGGAAGGTGGTGGATCTTAAGAGTGACCAGAAGAAATGGTGTGTCAAAGCACAAGAAGAAGGTATGAAGGTTGTACAAGCTCCCAATAGCTTTCCCTTTACTGAAGGAGGGAAAAACAAGGTCCAGGGAAGGACTCCAACCCAGATCCCTCTGAGCCCTTCACTCTCTTCCTGGCCTGGTTTCTACCCATGGAAGGATGGTATCTAGTGACCAGCTATTCCAGTACAGAAAGGTCGCTGGGATGCAAGGCAATCAATGATAAAACCAAGACAGCCCCAATCCATCCAGGGCATCGAGGAACCCAAATTAGACCAAGTTAGTGGTGAAGAAGAGCCCAAAGTGGTCTCTGAAAGCTCCCATGAAGAGAACCCCTACTGAATCCCTCCCCAGATCCCTCCTTCCCCCATACTCCACAGGCCACAAATCTCAAGAAACCTGTATCTACAGTATCTGGACCCAGGTCTAACCTGTAAAACCCTGAAAACTGGACAGCTGAGGTTCTTGCTCCACCCTACTGCCTGTGACTTCCGTATCCTGTATCCTTATGGGTCAGCTCTTCTTCATATATTCTTATATGTCACCTGCTCTATTCTACCTTGTTTTTCCTTCCTATGTCTCTCTCTTCCTGCACCGTCAATATCCAAAGCACCACTTTCTCCCTACACTTGTCATGCAAACATGCTTAGAACATTGAAATTGTTCTGTGTACCCTGCTCCATATGGCCTTGTAGATGGGAACCCTGAGACACAGGAGGGTGGAGAGTATGCTCAGGGTTCTACTGTTGCTGCAGTCGAAGTTAGCCAGATCAGGCCCACCCAAGCCAGGCCTGAGCTGAGCCCCACTTCTCATGGGCACTTGCTGAGATTCACCTTTATGTCTTCTTCCAAGATTCCTTCCCTCCAGAACTTCCCAAGACACACTCAGGCCTGGCCCATAGTGAGTGGGGTGAATTGAGATTGAGCAGATGAGTGAATGAATGATTATGTGACTGGAATATGATATGAAAAAGAAAAGCTGGACTTGATGCCAAACAAAATTGTCATCATGCTGTGATCCCCCAGCACCAGGTCTGATCTGGAAAACTGTGGAGTCCTGATGACAGAAGGGCAGAGCCTAGACAGACAGGGGACCAAGGCCTGAGCAACTGTGAAGGAAGCTTGAATAGGGAACATCAAGAGATGGTGGTCTTAAAGTTGTATGGTGCTGATTTGCACAGGGAATAAACAACAAAATACGATCTACTGCTGGTATTCTGGCAAGATGGTGGACTAGGCAGACACTACATGGACCCTCTACAACAAAGATAAGAGAGACCAAACATAACAGACATAAATGAAAATCCTGGGACCCTGAACTTCAGAAGAAAGGTTAGAGAGATGGACTGAGTGCTTGCTGGGAGGAGAGGCCAAGTAGTAATAGCGAGAGAGGGAGACTGACTGGCAAAAGGCTGACCAGGTATGGATCAACCATCTTGAGAGCAGCTTCGGCAGCAGAAGGAGGCCTGGCAGAGCAGATTCAGAAAGGTGACTGTAAAGGTGCAATTTCATTTTCCCCTCACTCCCCTGGTGGCCAGAGTTGTGGCTAATTCCCATCCTCATCCACCGCCCAGCGCAGATCCTGCTTTCTGGGAGTTCAGAGCCACGTGGCTGGGAGCCACACCAGTGTGAGTTTGGGGGATGACAGTACCATTACGATGTGCCACCTTGGTACCTAGATTCAGGTGGGCTTGGCTCAACATCTACAAAAATGCACAGAACCACCAGACTAGCATTTAACCAGTCACCCTGCCCCCAGGTTCACTGTAGTCATAACAGACACTGAAACCAGCTCCATCAAGGACCCCTACGAACTACTTCTGTATTGAGTGAACATAGATAACATTGAGGCCAATAGGAATGCAATCTAGGGCCAGGAACTCTGCTGTCACAACACTTCCACAACCACCTCATGAGCAACTTGAATTGCAGGAGCCCACCAGAAATTTCTCCCCTCCAGGTCCAAGGCTGTAGATCTTTATGGGAGCACTGTTTGTTTTTACAGATTTCACAACCCCACAATGCCCCAGAGGCAACAGACGATTTTAGCTCCCATGAAGAAACAAGAGAGAATGGCTCAAACAAATGACTGAGATGCAAAAAAAAAAAAGAAAAGAAAAGAAAAGAAAACGTTTCTTAAGGGGAAAAAGGTAATGGAATTAAGTGAAAAAAGAATTTAAAAGAATGATATTTTGGTACCTTCAATGAATTGACATAAGAGGAAAACACAGAAAAAACTTTTGAAAATTTCAGGAAAACATTATAAGAACAAACAAACAAAATAAATGCAAATTTTGAAACAATACAAAACCTGCAATTAGAAATCCAGAAGATTAATGCTATGATTTTTAAAATGGACAATACATTGAAAGGTCAAAGGAGAAGATTCAAATCAATGGAAGCCCAAAATACTGAATTTGAAGATAAATTTCTCAATGCTAGTATGCTAGAAGAACACCAGAAAACAGAATGAAAAAAATCCAAGGAAAGCCTAACAATTATGTGGAAACCATGAAGAGGAGCAACTTTGGATGACTGGAATTCCAGAACAGAAAGGGACAATAAAAAGCACAAAAAAAATTGTTGAAGAGATTTGGAAGAAACTTTTCCTAACATTATGAAAGATGAGAAGGTAACCATACAGGAAGCTGAACTAACTCCAAACAGGATAGATTCCAAAAGAAAATCACCAAGACGCATCATAATCAAACTTCCCAAAACCAAAGATAGGGAAAGAATCCTGAGAGCAGCTACAGAAAAAAGAAAAGGTCCAATAAGACTAAGCTCTGATTTTTCAGCACAAACCATGCAGGCAAGAAGGCAATGGATGACATACAAAACTCTGTAAGAAAACAAATTGCTAATCAAAAATTATATACCCAGGGAACAAACAAGATGGTGGATGGGGTGGAAGTGCAATAAAGGAGCTCCACCAATAACAACACAGAATACCCAACCAAGCAGGCTCAGGGGATGGTCCCAGAACTCTGAACCACATATAAAGGAATATTTAGAAGGTTGGAAG
>NW_006408887.1:958437-1037290 GCF_000296735.1 Chrysochloris asiatica | reverse complement strand
TCCCTGAAATATGACAGCGAAATTAGGACATATTATGATAAACAGAAATTAAAGGAATTTATAATGACCAGACCAACTTTACAAACAAATGCTAAAGATTGTTCTCTGGACTGAGAACCAATAACAGCAGACAACAAACTTAGAGTACCATACACAGCAACACCACTCAGAAATCAATTCCAGTACGGTGGTGGTTATGTGCCGTGGAGTTGGTTCTGACTCATAGTGACCCTGTACAGGGATTCCAAGGCTGTAGATCTTTATGGGAGCAGAAAGCCTCTTCTTTCTCCCATGGTACAGCTGGTAGTTTTGAACTGCTGGCCTTGAGGTTTGCAGCCCAATTCATAACCACTATGCTACCAGAGCTCCTATATATAGAAGTATTTAAAGTAAAACAAACCTACAAGACTGAAATAGAGAACCAGAGAGATAAATGTATAAAGAAATCAACTACAAAGCAAAAAGAGGGAATAGTGTAGATATAGAACTTCCAAAGAACAAGGAAGTGAAGTATACTTCAAGATAAAACAGACTGTTTTAAGCAGAGGAAAAAAAATTATAAATTACAGAGTAACATCAAAGAAAAATAATATACCTACACATCAATATAAAAAAAAGAAGAAAATTAGAAAGATTTAGTAAACATTAACACAACAGAAATGAAAAAGAAAACCCAAAAACAAATTTAACTCAGCATAGGAAATTATATGGAACAAAGAATCCAGGAGCACCAAAAAAACACACACAGAAAAATGACAGCAATTGATTCATACCTATTGATAATTACACTGACTATAAATAGATTAAACATAACCGTCAAGAGACATAGAAAGCAGAATGTGTAAGAAAATAGGATTCTTCAATATGCTGTCTATAAGAGACATATTAAAAAAAGACGGAGACAGCCTAAATGCCCACCAACAGAAGAATGGTTAAACTTTGGTACATACACACAATGGAATACTACAAAACATTGAAGAATAATGATGAATTTGTGAAATACCTCCTAACATGGTTGAACCTGGAGGACCTTATGCTGAGTGAAATTAAGTCAATCACAAAAGGATAAATAATGTATGAGACCAATGTAAACAGTTAAGAAAAGGTTTTCTTGATAAAAGAAACAATCTATTATGGCTCTGAGGACTGGGGTAGGGAAAATTATTAATGGGCTAGAGGATAGACAGATGTTAACAAGGGTAACAGGGCAGGCAATAGACAACAAGAGGGAGGTTAACAGAAGAAAGATGAAAGTTGCAGGAGACATGGGGAGGAACGCAACAGTAAAAATAAATAGAGGTAATTGCTATTAATTGTTGGTCCACAGAGGGGATTACAACCATATAATGAAGCAAAGTATATGATTTGTTGAATACAAAACTGATGATCTGCTCTGTAAACCTTGACTCAATTCACAATAAAAAATTGAAAATGAAACAAAAACATAAGATCTACTTCATCAGAGAGTACCCTCCTCTGTACTTGCCGGCTTCCATGTCCACTCCTTACCTGTCATTGCTCCTAGAACCCCCGAAGGAGATAAGAACCCAAAACTCTTACAATTAGTTAATACATGATCAGCAGGAGTTGTGTTGCCAACTCACCAATGCTGTTGTCAGGTACCATTGAGCCAGCCCCAACTCATGACTCTATGGCAGCGGTGGAGGTTATGTGCCTTAGAGGTGGAGTCATTTTTGACTCAGTAATCCAAGGCTATAAATCTTTATGGGAGCAGAAAGTCTCATCTTTCTCCCACGGAGTAGCTGGTAGAATCAAACTGCTGACCTTTTGGTTACCAGTTCAGCTCATAATCCACTATGCTACCAGAAGTTAGGAAATATCAAAGCCCCATAGGCTGTCATCTATACGAAAGCAGACTGCCACAACTTTTTCCTGCAAAGCACCTGATGGGTTCAAACTGCCCAACTTTCGGTTAGCAGCCGAATAGTTAACCACCACACTTTCAAGATTTTATTCACCCAGTAGCACTTAATGTGTTGTGGTTGTGTGCCGCACAGTCGGTCCTGACCCAGTTACTCTCTATAGGATTTCCAAGGAGCGGCTGGTGGGCTCAAATCACCAACCTTGTGTTTTACAGACCAGTGCTTAACATACAGAGCCACTGAGCTCCCAACCAACCTGATGGTGGTTGTGTGCTGTGGAGTCGGTTCTGACTCGTAGTGACCCTGTAGAGGGTTTCTGAAGCTGTAAATCTCTATGGAAGCAGAAAGTCTCATTTTTCTCCCACAGAGTGGCTGGTAGATTCTAACTATTGATTATGGTAGCAGCCCAATTTGTAACCCACTACACTACCAAGGGAAACAAATTTCCTCTGACACCTGGAAAACCTGTATACTGATGGGGCCCAGTCCATGAGAATCCAAGCCCTCAGCCATGACTTCACAATGGTCTGAGTCAAATGGCCTAAGAAGTAAACGAAAGTAGTAAGAAGTAATACGAAATGGGAAGTAAAAATAAATAATGAGATAGCAGTGTGTTTTTCTTCTATGAGAAACCTGGATGATGCAAATGGATCAAATGGATGCCAATTCGAGGGAAACTGGTTGTTTTTGTTATTAAGGTTTAAAAATTACTTTTTTGATGATGATGCATGGAGGGGATTGTAACCATGGAAATGAGACAATATATGATAGAATGAATGTAAAACTAATGTTCTCCCATGTAAACTATCACATAATTCACAATAAAACATTTAGGAAAAAAAAATTACCTTTTTTAGAAAAACTAATGATGCCAGTCAATATCATGCAGGCCATTTAGGGAGTGAATTGATTTATTGCTCTAATCCTGTCCACACCCCAGGAGATAGGAAAGAGGAGGCTCCTGTATGACAGAAGAAGTAGGAATGCAGTCAGGTGGAGTTCCCAAATCCTAAAAGGAATGGACCAAAAAAGGAAGGAAAGAAAGAAGCAGGGAAAGCCAAATGTGGGAACTTACTTGGCAAAATGTGGGAGGCATACTGCCCAGTCACAGCATGCCCAGTCACTTGAGGAAAGGACACGGGATTAATGGTGTCCACATGAGCTACTGAGAAGGTCACTGAAAGAAAGGAAGACCCTCAGTACACTGGATTGACACAGTGGTTGCAACTGTGGGCTCTAGCAACAATTAAGAGGGACCAGGCAGTGTTTCTTTCTATTGTGCTTGGGGTCACTGAGTCAGAACTGACTCGCTGGCACCTAACAACAATAACAACAGATGGGCTACTGCTAATTTTGGACACACATTGTAATAATTTAGAGGTAGCCTCACATACTTACTAAATCCACCAAAAGAAGTGAAAACAGTAAAACCCAGTGCTAGCAGAGTTGCAGGCAGTGATGGGAGGACCATATGGGCTTTCTGCAGGGCTGTTTCCTTTCACCACCTATACCCCTAGGAAGCTGTCCAGGAGAATTGTAATCAGTGCAGAGACACTAGCCAGCTGAATGTGCACCTTCACTGCACATGTCAGGCCCGAGCTCTTCCCAATGTACCCTCCTCTGACTCCATGACCTCCTGGGGGGCGGGGGGCATGGTGACCCTACCAAATCATAGTGGGGAGTTGAGGCCCAACATCACACAGGGGCCAAGCCAAGTTGCCCCCGCCCCAGCCATTAGCCCTTGAGGCCTCTTATCCAGTTCCGGGTGCCCCACATCCAGAAATGGGGTATCCCCCTCTCTTCTGTTCCTAAAAGCCTCAGATAGATCCATTGTTTGGTAAACACAGTTTGCAGGGAGCAAGAAGGGATTCTAACTTTGAAATAACACTGGCTGGGATGTGGGGCCGTGGCCGGCTGGGCCGGCAGCAGACAATTAATGACAAGGAGGCTGCTTTGGGGCTGGGCAAGGGCCCAGCCGTGGCTGATGTTTACTTGCACACTAGTCTGTTTGGGGCCTGCAAATCCGTGTCAGATGTTAATGGAAAAGCATCATTTTTCTGCTGAGGTGGCACCCCTGGCGTTGTTTGGATGAGGCAGTCAGTGGGACTCAGCCTGGGAAAGGCCTCTCGGCGGGGGGCTGACGGGGCCAGGGCTTTATAGAAGCCATTTGTCAGGCTTCCTGAAAGCCGGGCCTGGCCTCACCTCTGTCATCCCCTCCCCTGCCAGCCACTGCCCAACCAGGGTCCAACCACAAGAGCCCAGCCCTCTGTTTGCCCTGTCCACCAGGCTGGGAACATGTCAGAGCTTAAGCCCAGCCTGCAAACATGCGAGTCACCGAAAAGGATCCACTCAAAATAAATAAAACCAAAGCAAACAGAACACTGGAATTAAGTAAACACTTCGTTAACTCTGGTACTGCTAAGCACATGCTAGGACAGACAACTGGTGGGCACACATGGCCACCCACCTAAGGGCTGACCTCCATCTTGCAACTCCACTCTAGTCCCAGCACTGTGGGCAACCCGTGGTAAGCGTGTCCACAGAAGCTCCAGGATAGGCCTGGCCTGCTTGGGCTGGGCAGTGTACTGGGACAGCTGTCATTGTGGGTAAGCATTCTCTACATACTATCACAAGTGTGGTCCCTCCATATGTTTAAGAGAGCTGGGTCCTCTCCCACCACAGCCCCATCTCCCACCACATCTCCCACCACAGCCCCATCAGGAAGTGACTAGAGACGGGTGTGACCTGCTCAAGATCACACACCAAACCAGGCCCTCAGGGAGAGCGAGGGGAGGTGAAAGGCCATGCTGAATCCATGCAGTCAGCAGAGGGTAAAAAACTGGGGTCCATGGGAGGAAGAAAGAAGGGGACCATGGGACACTGGTGTGAGGTCTGGTCATCACCCCTGAGATCACACAGACAAATAAGGCTAGGTGTGCCCAGGGCCCTTTGGATCAGGGGTCCAGCCCCAGGAGTCAGGAGATTGCCTGGACCAAAGTCCCGAGGGCCCTAGCAGTCATGCCCTGTCAACTCTATGCTGCCTCCCAACACTAACTCCTGACTCAGGGCCTTTGCACAGGCTCTTCTTTCTACTCAGACCCTCTCTCAAGCCCTTTTCAGAGCCCTCCCAGCACACAGCTCCAAGCCCAATGGCATCACCATGTCTCATCCATGGGTAGAGGTTTGGGGACTTGAGAGCAACTTGCAGGTGGAAGCACACAGTAGGTATTCAGGAGTTTTGGTATTGTGGTATGTCACACTAGTGCAATGTGTCTCGTTGAATGCTTTGGATCACCATGGTCATTGGGAGTTAGCATTAAGGAGACAGGGCTCTGTGAAGGGCAAAAATGGCAGGTTGCATTTGTAAATCAGCACCATCATTTGTGTTGGTCCTGGGTGTGAGCCTTCTGATCTTCCCTCTCATAGTCCTTGCAGCATCTTGAGGTCATGGGTGAGAGGTCCAAAGACCTTCTGTAGCCATGTGTCATGGACAAGGCTAGTGTTCCCACTTGTGAAGCCAGCTCCTTGCTCAGTTCAGTGGCAGGAGCAGAGGTGGCAGTTTCCTTCAAGAAGACACTCAGCCCGGGAATGGACCAACACTAGTGTTCTTCAGATAAAGTTTAAGCCTTGTGGCCCAGCCTGCCACTCTTACCCAACTCCCTCTCCTCCTGTTCTGGCTGGGTCCACTCAGCTCCAGCCTTCTCGGAGGCATCACCTGCTCCCCTTACTCAGTGACAAATACTCCATGGCTCTCCCTCTACCAGCTGTGACTCTGCGTCTCCATTTACTCATCTATCACAGGACCTGGCTCAGGGCTGGTTGATGATGACTACTCCCTCATTCTCAGCACCAATGATACCTGCATTGATTTCTGCCTGTGGTTAGGTGCGCCTCACCCCATATCCCTGGGTGGTGCACCCTGATCCTCACTCCAGCCCTTAGTCACAAGCTGCCCCTGGGACCACAGGCACTTGGTGTTCCTGGCTCTTGTCTGCCCCCTGGTGGCTACTCTGGGAACTGCCCTACTGACACAGGAATCACGGAGACTAGATTGGACCTTTCAGCAGAAAGGCACCAAGACAGGAGGAACTGTGCTATGTAGATTGGTATTCTGAGATTCTGAGATCCCTAACATTGAGAGATGGGAACATGTGCCTGAAGCGGCATAGAGCAAGGGGCAGAGGGAGTGCTAGGAGAGGCCATGCTCCCCAACATGAAGTAGCCCCAGTTTCACCTTTCAGGGCCTGTCCTCCGACCTTTCTAAGGTCAGGCTTCTGGTCTGTTCCCAGGCCTTTGTTCATACTCTATGGTAGAGAGATGAAAATCAGCCCTTGCCACCGAGATGTGTGGGTAGGATGGGGCCAATCTCTGCCACTACCCACCTTTAGTGTAAGGGAGTTGGTGACAGGGTGGTCTCCAAGCTGACCAGGCCTGGTCTTAAGCCCTGGCACTGCTGTGAAAGTTAGGGGACTCAAGGGGAGACAGTCTCATGACATGTCCACTTCCTCTTGGGTTGTAGTCAGTCTCTGTGGGAGGCTCCGGGTAAGGTGTTTAGCTCCAGCACAGAGACATAAGGACTTGACTCTGGAGTTCAACTGGACTTTGGAGAAGTGGCTGATAGGGCAGTGTGTTCATTTATGCCAGGACATGCTGAGCCACCCCGCACCATTTAAGTATACCTTAGACTAAGCCAGGGTATGCTGTAGTAACTAACAGCTCCCGAATCTCAGGCTTGACAAAAGATGGTTTGCTTAGTCTGCTACTGGTCAGGCAGCCCATTTGGGCGGCTTTCTTACTCAAGGGCTGCCACACAAGGGAAGGGAGAGCTAGGTGGTGGGGCACCAGTTCCTGAATGACCCAGACCCTCACAGTCCATTGGTCAGCACTCACCAATTACCATGGAAGGGCCAGGGCAGGGCTGAACAATGGTGGTGAGAGATGGCTGTCTCTGGAGTATTTGGCTCTCTGGAGGCTGGATTAGGCAGGGCCTGGGAGGGCAAGTGCAGGTCTGGGTCTTCCCTGAAACCTCCAGGCTGCCTGTGTTATGTCATGCCATCTGCACCATACGAAGTTGCCATGGCTTGGTTTAGGGTCTGAATTCTGAGTCCCAAGAGAAGCCAGTGACAGTGTCCATCCCAGCCTGCTTGTGCTGTCGGTTGGCAATGCCTAATGAAGACTAAGGATAGGGCCCAGAGGTGGGGAGGCTGTCCCCCTGTGGCTTAGATAAGCAGGTAAGTAGAAGTCCAGATAAAGAGTCCTAGCTAAGGCCATGCTTGCTGGACAGTATGTAAAAGTGAACCAGGTACAGGGGTTTGGGGAGAAAGAGGCCAAATCAGACCACAGCATCCCTGTGAACTCCCTGCCTGCTCTGAAGATGGATGGAACCCTGGCTGTCAGGGAGCCTAGGGCTGTCTGTTCACCTTCTGGGTGAAGGCCATGTCTGTAGACCTGTTTCTGAGGCCCAGTCTTTCTCCCATGTCACAGACGTGGAAACTATGACCCAAAGTAGAAGGGTGAGAAGCTCAAGGACTCCCGTTCTGGGCCTGAGCAGACACACCCCCAGTTGAGTGCCCAGGTCACTGCCTCACCAGGAGATAGAAAAGGGTAGCACAGCTGGCTCACTGCGGTGTTTACACGCAGCCTCCTGGCTCTCCCTGCCTGGAAGCCCTCCTCAGTCAAGCCTCACCTCTCCCACAGCCCTTGAAGTCTCAGTTCTGACAGGGGTGGGGAGGGTGTCATTAAGGGCCCCCCAAACAGCTCAACCTCAAGGACACTGGGCCCAAGAGGCCTAACCAATTGAGCATGGTAGGAACCTTAGGGCCCTGGCTTGGAGGAGGGGTTCTGAGGCCATCATCCCTGCACAGGATGTTAAGACCACAGGGGGGCCACAGGGCAGACTCTGGATGGATATGAGCAGGTGTGGTACAACTGTCCAGAGTCGTGAATGCCTACCATGGAAAGCCACCCACAGCTTACTGGGATCCAGCAAAGTCAAAGATGCCCAGGATGCCCCCTGGTGGAAGCAGCCTTCTGAGCACAGAGCCCTAACCCATTCCACTCCACTAGCCTGACTGCCCCATCGGGAAGGACCCCTCCTGGGCCCGGGCCTGGGTGGAGGACTGTGTCCCCTGTGCATTCAAGTGGACAGCAAGGTAACCAATGCTGAGAGAGAAGGGACTCGTCCACTCGTGCTCTGTGCTGCCCAACAAATGACCACTGCTCCTCAGATGTGTGTTTCACAGTCTGTGCCAGGGTGGGCTCAGCGATGCTCTGCTCAGTTTCCCTTGGGCTGTCTGCTCACCTGCTGGGTAAAGGTGTCCATCCATGTCTACTCACAAACAGGGTGCCCTGAGTCTCCTGTCACTTATCTGTTATATCCTTGGGGGGCACATTCAGCTCATGAGGTAATTTAAGGAGCCTTCCTGCCTGCCATCCCTGCCTCCAGGGCCAATTTCTCAGCCTCACTGTAGCTCTGCAGCCTGAGTGTAGCTACCTAGTTGTCTTTGCTATCTTGTTCCCACTCACCATGGACAGTCTCCGAGTCCTGCCTTTAGTGTGCCTCATGGTCCTTCTGTCAGCCAGGACCTCTGTCAGGGACTCCAGGGTTTTGTCTGTTGACCTTAACAGTCTGCTGTACACTTCCTGTATGCTGCCAATCTTCTGTGCCAGGTTCTGCCTGGACTGCACACAGGTGTGCCCACTGAACTTAGACCAGACCTACACTTATGAAGGGTGCAGAAGGCCCAGGGTCTCCAAGGCTGTCCCCACCTCACAGGGCCCACCAAGAGCCTCCATCCCTTCCTGCAGCCTAGAGGGCTGCTCTGGCTTTAGGGTGTGGGATCATTAATTGAGCATGGAGGCCCGGGCCCAGGAGACAAGTCCAAAGTTCACCCAGCACTCACACCCACCTGCCCACCAGTCCACTCAACCTCTGTTAGAGGGACCTGGCCACTCTCACCACCAGGGAGAATGACATAATGACACAAACAGGGTTCTGTACAAAACCTGAAATATTTTTACTTTTTTAAAACTTTGATCTAAGTTGTCTTAGACCTCATGGACTCGATACAAGAGTAATATGAATTGGGAAATAAAACACTTTAACAGCCACAATAAACTTTGTTAGAAATGTACATGTTGCCAAAATAATAATAATAATAAAATAAAAAAAGAGAACAGCTTGATGCCCAGGTTAAGTTATATAAATGTTCAACAAGGACAGGGACAAAGAAACTTTTAAAAACACCAGTTCTGAGTAAGTCTAGGACCCCATGAGACTACTCCTCCCCCAGCCTCCTGGCTCTCGGGACCATGTCCCTCATACAGGACAAATGGGAGTTAATAAGGCCTCCACGAAGCTGTTTCTTGTTGTGGATGTAACATCCGGGTAATGGGTATATAAACAAAGCTTTTAAGAAATGTACAAATATAAAAAGCTACAAACATTAATAAATTACATCATCACAAAACACAGAAACACTTCACAAGGTGCTAGTAAAATAACTGTATCCCCAACCCCCTCATCATACAAGAAGGAAAACAAACAGCTGGTATTAAAGTTGAAGACGTAGCTTCAAAATGTGTCTGCAATACATCTTTTGTGTATGATTTGCTTGTGTGGAGACAGAGGATAAGGCTGCAGAGACATCACTTGTTTTTCAGGCAATACCTTAGTTCCTAAGAGGAAAAGGAAAACTAAGAAAAAGAAAGGAGGAAAAGAAAAGCATTGGAACCCAACTGTTTTATAATACTCGGCAAAAAACTCGTATAAATGTTAATGAAGGACTCTATAGAAAGAAATTTCTAAAGATACTTTTACTCTTATAAAAAAGAAGTTTTTTAAAAAGCTATTTACACGCTACATTCTATGAAAAATATGCTTCAGGAAATACATCTAAAATTAAAGTCCAGGATTGCCTGAGAAACAAATCCAGCCTCTCTGTGCCGATGGGCGGACACACCTTTCAGGTACGATCCATGCACTGGACACCAGGTGCTAGCACGCAGACAGAGCAGTGTCTAGTCCATTTGTCCTCAGCCCCTCCATCTGCCGTTCTGGCCATGCCAGGCCCAGGGTCAGGGTGCCATGACTGAGAAGTGCTTCTCCGGGAGTGTGGGCCACCAGGCTGGGATGGCCCTACCATGTGGCTTAGCCTGGGCCCCCCGGACCCCGAGACATGGCTGAGCCTGCACCCTTCCCAGGGCCCCCACAGCGGCTCCTGTCCGCTAACTCCCGACCCTGCTGCTGGTCCTGGTGTCCTTGTGCTTTCCCCGAGAAATGCTCTATGCATTCAGAGCACAGCCCCACCATCCCTCCTGCCACCACTCTGCTAGGAGGATGTAGAGGCCTCACTTCTTATCGGGCCTAACACTCTCTGGACTTGTCTGAGAATTACTGGGGAAGAGAAGAGGAGCACACCCACATGCCCCCCTGCCCCCTCTCTCTCTCTCTGATGCCCTTTGCCTTTTTTAAGCCTCTGAAGGCTACCAGACTGTGACCAGCTCAGACTTTGGGCCTGGTGAGCTTTGGCTCACATATCCTTCCTCGAAGGACTCATGCTCCCCAGCGACTGCAGAAGCCTTGCAATCACACCCACACTTAAGGGGTGCCCAGAGGCTGTCCTGAACTCGGACAGTCTTCAAACTAACAGACATCTTTTGGGGAGCTGGTCACTCTAAGCAACTGGAGATAGGACATCTCTATTCAAAATGTGGGATGGCCGTGCTCTGCACATTCCTCCTGCTCCAGGTACGAACACTTGTGTGTGGGGAATGGTGGCCAGGAATAAGCAAGACCCTCCCTGGGATGAAGTGGAGAGGCCACAGTCCTAGGGGGGTGGATGCTTTAGTGGTGTGCTCCAGGGGTCCTGAGCGGAGCAGAAGAATCCTGGCTTTCCAAACTTTAAAGGAGCAGTTTTCCGTTCCGATGAATTTTCAAAATTTTCCCGAGCCTTTGCTTGGCGGTGGCCATGCCTTTTTTTGTACGTTTACCTAACAGGGTGGAAGAAGAGACACATAAAGAAAGATGAATAGATGGCTAGAGAGACATCTAGCTGCCCAAGGTGAATGGGGCTACTCTGGGTGCTTACAATCCCTTCTAGAACCTTACCCACCCCCTCATCAAATAGGCTGTGAGTCCCTCTCTGAGACCCCTCCCGGTCTGCCTCAGAAATCACACACCACTAACAAATCATCCAGCTCATAGGCTGGGCCAGAATCAGGCAATAGTGTTGGGGCCAGGCTGACAATGTATAAAAGCACAGATGGCCCCTGGGCCATGGCAGGGGAAAGGGGTCTGGCTCCAGGGCAGCATCATCCTTGTGATATGAAGTTCTTGCCCCACCTGCTGGCAACACAGCAGCACTACACACAGTCACACCCAGGTGCAGTGGCAGGACCTGGCCAGCTCAACAAGAGTAGCCACATTCCCTGGGGCCCTACTTTCCTTTCCACACAGCTTCACCCACTCCAAGCCCCATCCCTGACAGACCTCCCTCCCACACACCTACAGCCAGGCCTCACAGTGAAGATGGGGTTCTGAAGAGCTGGACCGAACTCCACAACACTCAGAAAGTCCCCTTCCCAGCTCCCAGCCCAGTCAGGGCCTGTGTCTCTACAGCTCTAGCAAGACACCTGTCACTGTGAATGGCACAAACAGGACCCCATCTGTACCCTGTGGGCACGCACCTTTGGCAGCGGTGTTATTGGGGGATGAGGCAGAGGACCGTCTCTGCGTAAGGAAGACCCCTGGGGCCATGGGCTGGGAGGCACGGCCAGCTGGAGCCCCGGCAAAGGTGCCCACACCCACTGTGTACTCATGGTCTGCCAGGCTGCTGCTGGGCACCTCTGGCAGGGGCTCAGGTGAGCTGCTCTCCTGAGAGGCCTGGCTGCTGGCCGTGCTGGTGCTGGCCGGTGTGGTAGAGACCAGGGAGGCCGAGGTGGAGGCTGAGGAGGTGGAAGCCGAGGTGGAGGCCGAGGTGGTAGAGGCCGAGGAGGCAGTGCTGGCGGGGGTGGCGGAGGACGGGGAGGGGGAGATGGTAGTTGGAGTCAGCTTCTTTTTGGTGCTCTTTTTCTTCCTGCTTTTCTGTTCCTCCTTTGAACAAAGCAGATCTGTGACCAGTGCATTCTCAATCATCAAAGGAGCATTTAGCCCCTGTCTGAGCTTCAACCCAAACACCACCACCGGGGAGCTCAAGCGAGGGGCTCTGGGGAGGGAAGAGACCAGTCCAAACCTTCCCAGGGGCTGCACTGAGGGAGCAGTGCCTCAGTCTCTCTCAGGACACTGAGGTCTTGTCACACAGTGGTAAACCTGCATGTTCTGCCATCATTGGAAGATGCAGGGGTGCTCACAATGGACGTCAGCTAAGGAGTGGATGTGTAGGACATGCTCACCTTTTCTGTGCTGCTGCACCTCTCAAAGGGGATGTCTGTGATGTCTGTGTGAGGATGCTTATTTTGTTCTATTATCTCCCTTACAGATGAACCAGGCACACACCACTCACGGTGGCCCAAGATGACCACTCGTCCCTGGTCCAAGAAGACCACATACCCCCAGTAGCAGATGGGTCTCTGCCAAAAGGTGCTTTCCAGAGCCTAGCTGTGCCTGGCTTCTGAACCATCCTCTTCTCACGGGGCTAGTGTTAGTGAGATGTCCCCAAGCCCGTGACCTCTGGGGCCTGTGCACAGAGCTGATCGGGAGCCCTGCCCTCCTTACCTGCTGGGAGAGCTTGGCTGCAGCAGCTGCCAGTCCAGTCTCAATGGAGGCCACTCTGGTCCCCTCACGCACAGGTCTGTCCTGCCGTGGCACTGACGGGCCTACCCTTGCTGCAAGGAGAAAAGAGTCAGCCACCTCGGGCCATGCCTCACGGCCTGTCCACCCTTTCTGAGGTGGAACTCTGAGTAAGCCCAGAGTTTAAACCACTCACACAACAGGGTACTTAAACGGCAAACCTGAGGCAGGAAAATAAAATCGTTGGAGGCCCGTACCCTCACAGCATCATCAGGGGTGAGGTGCAGCTGCGTGGGGGGTCATGCGGACTGAGGTTCCTCCTTACATGTCACCTGCCCACCTACTCTGGGTACCCCACAACCACCAAGGAACAGTAAGAGAGAAACTAGGGAGGGGACACTGCCCCATCCTCAGAGAGGCACTGTGGGGGACAGGAGTGCTCCACAAGGACTGGTGGAAAAGAGCAGCATTTCAGCAACTCTGGGTCCAGGGTGGGCATGCCAGCTTACGGTGTGGGATGTGGGGGGGGGCAGCACAGCCTATGCACACGTCCTCAGAGGGCAGCGGAGCACAGCTCCAGGGTCACATGCCTCCCCCTTTCTCTCAGGGTCCACTGACCTACTTTAAAGGCTGAGGGCAACAGTACCTGTGGGGCTGTAGGGAGCGTCGTCTGAGCCTTTCCTTTTCTTCGACCGGGACTTGAAGACAGGGTTGTCTTCGTCCGACTCCAGGGAGGGATAAACTAAGGGAGTAAAGGGACAGAGAGGCCCCACTCAGTGTCAAGTGTGTCCAAGAGCATCCCCAACAGAAGGGGAATGGACAAGGGGCACCCCCTCCCAGGGGCCCCAGGGGGGCAATGAGGCTCAGAGGGAGACAGGGACTTTCCAGACAAGAGGCCTCCCACCTCTACAGCCTGCATCTACCAGTCTGCCTGGTGGCATTGGGACAACGACGCCTTGGCACGCTGGTCTGAGATCCCTTTAGGCTTCATCCAGTCCCATAAGTACCAGCCACATCCAAGGCTCCTGGACCTATCTGGCCAGCAATCATCCTGCCCATTCTAGCCATGCTGCTGCCCTCTCAAGGTCCTATCCTTGACAGATTGCCCTTCTTCCTCCCACTAGAGGAAGCTAAAGACACTGTGGGCCGAGTCACCATGGCTTCTGGCCACCCAGTTAGACCCAGGGAACTGAGTCAGTAAGGAAAGGCTGAGGACCCAGCTTAGAGGCTCCACTTCAGAGCAACACAGAGGGGTAAGGAGGCTGAGGCTGGCCTGCCCCATAGCCCTCATTGTGTTGCAAAAGTCCAGTGAGTGGCATGAAGTCCCTGAGAAGGGTTGGTGCCTGGTGATATGCATGATGACACATGTGTCATGGCCTCCTCTCACCCCACATCTCTATTAGGGCCCCAGGCCCTCTGGGCTCCTGCTCCCAGGCTGGACACAGGTGTTGGGCTACTGGGCATGCTCCTTTCCAAGTCAGCAGCCTGAAGGTTTCACTGTGCAGCTGCAGCAGAGAGTGGGGAGACCAGCAGGGGCAGGTCCTATCAGGGCGAGTGCTCACAGTCCTTGGAGACCGGCCTTGCAGAGCTACAGCAGGAAATGCTCCACACGGCAGACCCACCACCACAAGGACCTGTCCCAATATGCACCCCCACTCCATGGTACCTTTCTGCCTGACTCACCAGGGTACTCCTGCAGGCCTGATACCCTCACTAGTACTACAGAATGTAGATGTTGAAACTCTATGAACTGCCAAGGTCAAAATCTCAAGAGGCTTTTTGGGATTCTAAGGAGGCTAGTAAGAAGCAGCATGCCACCCCAAGGGTCCTCCTACACTGTAACTGCACTTGTCACACTGAAAGGCCTGGCCCTATGCTCAGTCCAAGTCTGCCCTCCAGATGTGGGCAGCCAGCCCGGATCACACAGAGGGGCCCCAGGCACAGTAGCACAAACACAGAACTCTCAGTCACCACCCATCAACCCCCCAACACACATCAGGAGGGTCCTGCCTGAGTACTCACATGCACTAAGAGGAATGGGATAGTGGGCCGGTCCTGGGGGGCCAGAACATCCCTGGGCAGTGGGCCAGGTGTGGAGCAGACAACTCCCTGCTCCAAGGGCTGGCGAACGGCACTGTGTTTAGAGAGCCTCTCAATGTAGCCGATGGAGCAGGCCCTTCAGAGCTTTGGCCTGAGCCCAACACTGCTCAGTCGGAAGAGGCTCTGGGGTGAAGTAAGGCACTGTGCCCACAGTAGAGCCTGTAGACTGCCCTAGTTATTAACTCACTGCCTAACCTCAGAGGCTGGTCACTCTGAGCCTCAATTTCTCCATCTATCCATTCATGCTGGACAGACAGAAGGGTCTCAGAAGTGCTCCTGCAAGTGTTTGTGGAAATCCATGTACAGCTCCTCAAAGAGCTAAATACTTGTGGCCCAACAATTCCACTACACACAAATGCTCACAGCATTATCCACAATAGTCTAAAATTGGAAGAATCCAAATATGTACCAAAGGAAGATTGGGCAGACACAGTACAGTCCACCCATACAATGGAATATTATTCAGTGATTAAGAGTCATGAAGTTAGACGGTGCTCAGCAACCACCACCAACTGCTCTGAAAGGGATCACACTAGAAGGTCCCAGATAAAACAGCAGAATATGTGGAACAAAATCAAAATTATTTAAAAAACAAAACAGGCTTACAAGTCAAAACGAGACTACAGGAACCTGAGACTATAGCCCTTGAGCACTCTTTAGGTTTAGAAAAGAATTCACCTTTGTGGCCCAACTTTCAGCCAAAGCAGTAGGAAGGGATAGAGGAGAGACAACAATACTAATAAGGTACGGTCACTATGAAGGATGGAACAGTCAACCATTCAAAATTCAAAGGGGCAGCATTTACCTAAGAACAAAGTTGAGAAGGATGGGAAGGAGAGTGGAATGGAAACGGGAACCACAGGGAGGAAGCGGGGTAACTACTCTTGTATGGAGGGGACTACAATCACTGAGATGAAACAAAGTGTATGATTTATTGAATGTGAAACTGATGATCTACTCTGTAAACTCACTCGATTCACAACAAAAAGTTTAAAACAAAATCATGAAGTGCTAATACATGCCATGGCATAGATGAACCTTGAAAATGAGTGAAATACACCTGTCATGAAAGGATAAATATGGTATTATGATAGGATTCTACTGACATGAAGTTTCCAAAGTACGCAAATACACTGAGACAGAACACAGGTTGGTGAGTATCAGGGACTTGGGGAAAAGGCAATGGGAGTGACTGCTAATAATGAGTATAGGAGTTCCATTTGAGGAGACAAAAGTGTTTAGGAATCAGAGATAGAGGTGAAGGCTGTGTACCTCCCGATTACACTTAAAATCCCCTGTATACCTATAGAGGGTGAATTGCATAGTTATGGGGAAAAAACAAGCAGCGCTGCACCCCAGAATGCCTGCTGTCTTCATTCTCAGTGTGAGCTCTGGCCCACATGGGCTCCTGTGTGAAGAAAGCGGCAGAGGCAGACAAGCATGCAGGTGGGCACCGGCAGCTCTCACCATAGTCTGAGTCCTTGAAGCAGGCGTCCAGGTGGTCCTGCTCCTCGTACTCGTCCAGGTCCATGCTGTTCTGGGTGGCCCTCTTCAGGAGTCGCTTCCCAGCACTTTTGCCGCCACCTCCGTTCTTCCGGGCACTGTGGGCTGCCAAGGAGTTTCCCTTGGTCTGGCCAGAGCTCCAGGTTGTCTGAAGGCAGGAGTCGGAGGCCTGCAGGTTGGCCATGGACAGCATGCCCTGGATGGCTTCCTGTGTGCTGGGCGAGGCCGGGGGCTGGCTGGGGACAGAGACAGGCATCAGCTCCCCATCGCACTGGGTTAGCGACAGGTATGGGGGAAGGGTCTAGGATGGAAAGGGGCACAAGAAGAGAACACAGAGGAAGACAGAGAAAGAGGAAGAAAAAGGGGAGGGGAAGGGAGGTAAGGAAAGAAGGAGAGTGCAGTAGAGGGAGGGAAATCTGTGTTCACCCTGGCATCCCATACGCCTGCCACTCAGCACAGGATCATAGTAAGTGTCTCCTGCCTTAAATCTGTAAATGAGCTCTACCTGAGTGCCCTCCCTCCCAGGGGCCCACCTGCTACCACTCTCCAACCCCTCCAGGGCTCCTGCCATCTCCTAGTCCTGCTGGCAGAGGTCTCCATGAAGCCTCTGCCCTCTGCCTCATGGTCTGGGCCAGATACCCAGTGCTCTAATCAACACATTTCCTTGCAAGGCAGACATGCACCAGTAGACAGCTCAGACTAGCCAGATAGAAGTCTGCAGTCTTGTTCCAATCTCACTCCTGCCTAAGGCCTGAAGTCCCACCTAACCTTGGGAACAGCACAGCTCAGCCAGAATATGGGCCCAGGCTTGGGGCATGGCTGTCCCCTGCTCACCCCTTCTTCCCCTCCCCAGTTATTAGAGACAGGGCCTCTTCATCAACAGCCCCTGTCAGTCTTACGACTTTGCCTGTGTGTGTCTACCTGTTACCATGTATTTGTTAAGAGTTCATACATTTCTATCCCGCTCCAGTCAGCGAGACAAAACATATTTCGTAAGTCCACAGGAAGAGGCCAGGGAGTTCTTGGAAATCTGGGCACATGAGGTCTGCCCTTCCTATTCTCACCAGGCCTGATGTGGGTCTCTGCCACGTTCCCTGCAGGTATCACAAGCAGTGACTCTAACCAGGAACACAATGGGTGACCATTTTCAAGCCACCTGCTTGAAAATGAAAGAAGTGCAGTCTAAGGCTGGGTAGACCAGGGGTAGTGTGAGTGGAAATCCAGAGGTTGGGGAGTCCTGCATGTCTCAGGACCCACTGAAGCACACCTATAGCCATCAAATTGATTACAACCCATAGTGAGTCTATGTAGGGTTTCTGAGACTATAAATCTTTATGGGAGTAGAAAGCCTCATTTTTCTCCCTTGGAGTAGCTGGTATGTTTAAAAGATCAATTTTTTGGTTAGTAGCCCAATGCCTAAACCACAGTACCATCTAAACCAGGGCACCAAAACAAGAAGGGGAAAAAGCCACCTTAGCTGTGGAGCAGCCCTTTTGCTCTGAGGGTCCAACTCACTTTGGAAGGACTCCACCAGAGCCTATGGAAAGAGCTGGCCTCACAGCTGTTCCCAGCTCTACTTATCACACTATGCTTATACGTGAAGCAGCACAGTGGTCCCAAAGCCAGAAAACTATGTAAAAACTACATCAAATCTCCCTGGAAAATGTCTTAGGAATGCCCAAACTTGCAGACTGTATCCACTTGACCTAGCCTCGATGGCTTGATGATCAGAACTCAACTAGAGGAAGAGAAAAAAAAAAAAAATTTTTTTTTTTTTGACAAAGGAAACAAGTGTAAATTGCTACAATTTGATGAACTGGACTTATACTTATGGATGTAGTAGCTCAAAATACCAACTGAGAGGGAAGGAGTCTTCACATCAAGTATCAATCCTATCCCCTCTGTATACAGGGTTGAAAGGGACAGGCAACTTAGACACTGGCTACCTAAAATGAGGGGGCAATAAAGGCACAAAGTGTTTGGCTTATAAGCTTTCAAGAGGGAGTGTAGTTTAGGAGTGTATGGGGATAAGTAAGAGTCCCTACTGAATAGTTTTCATCTTGTCTAGATGGGTCTAATGAAAAGAGATGGGAATAAGATTCTTATGATTCAATAGTAATTGTTACCATGACTAATTGCAACTGTCACAACTGTAAAAGTAGAAGCTTTATAACAAAGAGGGGGAAGTAGTTAATCGTACAGTCCAGGAAGAGAGGACCCTACAGCCATCATGGGAGAAGAGCACAAGCGGAATGTAGGACCCTATCCAGAGAAGCAGGGACACCACAGATGGAGGCAAAGATGATGACATGGAGAAATAGAGCAGCTGAGGACTCTAGACTATGGAAAGAGAAAGACTGAGTGCTGGCAGCCAGGAGGGGGCTTGCAGAATGTGCCCTTTGGTTGTTTAAATTATTATATATTCCTGACTTTTTGTGTATACTACACTGCCACCCCCCACCCCCCAACAAACAAACAAACCAGAGGGAATGGAAGCAAATAAATGATGCACGGAGGAGACTGTAGATTGTAATCATTGCAATGAAACGATGAGTGTAAAACTGATGTTCTCTCATGTAAACTATCACTCAATTCGCAATAAAAACTTTAAAAAGGTGCTGACTGCTCTGCACACAGTCCTCTCTGGAGGGCCCACAGTCCACCCTGCCCCAGCACAGGTGATAGCTCTGCACTTGCCATGGGGCATTTTGACAGTTGTTAGCAGTGTCAGAATCAACCCCACGGCAGGGGGTGGGTGGGTGGTTTCTCTGAGCGGGGGACAGACCCGCCCAGTCCCAGAGTGGAAGCATCCTCCTCCAGACAAAGCATTCCCAGGTGGTCCAGCATCCCTTCCCTCTCCAAAATAGCTGCTGACACACATAACCTTTACGACCGGATGAAGTGGGTTGTAGCTCCTGAAACCACTAGGGAAGCCCTCAGAGGCCAGAGCCTGAGGGTGGAGGCCAGGATGCCATAAGGATCCATGATCTGGGGTGGGTAAGCCCCTGCCTGGACCATGTGACTTGCCCAATACAGAGCTCCCTCAGCTGCAGCAGGTCAGGCAGAATCTCGGAGAGAGGCCAATGTCCACAGGTTAACCAGTCTGCAGGGGAAGTGAGACTTCAATTCTCTAATTAGCATCCCAAATCTGCTTCTTCCCCCTAGCAGTAAACCCTAAGCAAACCATATCGGAAAAATTAACGTTTTTATCCTCATGTTCCTCAGCTGTTTTTCCAACTAGTGAATCCTTGCAACAGTGCAAATGGACCATCAAAAGCTAACTGGCCTCCTGATAGCTGGGAGGCGGTGGGGGTGGGGGGAGGTAATGGGCAGTGAGTAGCGTCTGCAGAGCTGCTCTGGGAGGTGTGAGATGGCGGGGAGGCTGTGGGGTGGGGGTAGTGAGTATGGAGGACATGCTCAGTGTCTGCAGAGCTGCTCTGGGAGGTGCAAACTGGAAGCTTCATATTTCTCATTATGGGTGTCCTGGAGCCTTGTACACTGAGAATAAGCTGCAAAGCCAGAGCACCTCCTCATGTACAGAAACTTGGGTCTCCTTGCCCTCCCTGGCTTCCAAGGGCCACATGGTCAGCTCGCTCCCCAGTTTCCCATTATCCCAGGGCCTTTGACCCACCTGGCCCTGGTCCCTCTGTCTTCCACGGACCTCACTGGGACCCCAGGTATGTCCAGAGTGCCCCTCCAGGGGCTGAGCCACACAGAGGGCTCAGAACAAGTCAAGTGAGGTGTCAGCTACCATGTAGTTGTTCCTAGAGCAATGGTACCCTGCCCCCCACCTTTGGCTTCAAGGAGGAGGCCCAGTAACAGGAATAGCCCCGTCTGAGAATGATGGACAGATAGGACTGAGGAAGAAGGCAACATCCCCTCCCTGTCAGACTCGATTGTATGTGGTGTACCTCCGTCCTAAGGGGCTCCATTCTAAGACACACGCAGACCTTGTTGAGAGCCAGTGGGAGACGTGCCACCCCCTCGGCAGAACCTCGAAGCATTGCAAAAGCTTCAAGTCACATTTTACTAAATGACAAGCAAGCACACTATGGCCGTCTGTGAATGGAATGCTGCATGCAAAGTACTAATTTATGAAAGGAAATACAGTAATTGGATTTGCAGATGCTCTTTTCAATCAGGCTCTTAATCTACCTCCTCACTGTAACCCTGGTTGAGAGCAGGCCTGCTTATTGGCTCTGTACCATCCCTGAGCACTGCCACCTCCCCACCCCACACATGGCAGTGTGGAGGTCTGGTAGGTAGAACAGGAGGGGAGAGCTGGCCAGATAAGCCACTGGAGCCTGCCTTTGCTGGCCCCCTGCATCATGGTGCACTGAGGAAGGAGCCAACACTCACCACACAGAGGTCTCAGAGAGCAGTAGGCTGGTGACAGCTTGACCACCTCAGCATGACTACCCCCAGCACAATGGTCTGGCTTGGGAGCCTCCCAACTCCATTGTCCCTCCCATGTCAGCTCAAGCAACACCTCCTCCCAGAGACCCTCCCTGCTGGTGTCCCATCCCCAGGGCCTGACCCCCATGACCCCTAGGCAGTGGGAATCTGCTGCTGCCATGAGCACTACAGGGGGTGCTGCTAGGGAGGCCCCACCACTCCCTATCAGCATGTCCCCTCCTACTATGGGTCTTATACACATGTGGAAATCCTAAGGTTTCCACTAGAAAAAAAAATCAACCCACTGCTTAAAACAAAATTTAAAAGCCTGTGATTTAGAGAGAATTTAACCAAGAGACCATCACGAGAGAAATGAGCAAAGCCCAAATGGGATTAATCCATTTCTCTCTGATCAGATTCTGGGCAGGCCTGTGGCTGAGCAGATCCACATCCTGGGCGCCCACCCACAGCCTCCCTGAGGCCCCACTCATACTCAGAACCACAGGCCTCCAAGCAAAAGCAGCAGCCATAGCACGGCTTTCCTGACCAACCTCTGGGCCCACTGCCCAGCGTCAGTGGTCCTCCCCAGGGCCAGGTCAGAGCTGGACACGATAGTCCACGTGTGCTCAAGTGGACACATAAAGCAGGGGTGCAGGGAGGATCCTGAGCCCTCACTCATGCTGCCAGTCCTGGCTAAGAGACTGGATTGGCAGCCACATCTGCTAGTGGAAGCTGTCAAGTCTTTGTGCTCAGAACTAAAATAAAAGGTTCTTTGAGGGTCACAGTGGGCATTTCCAGGTATTGTCTGGCTTGGTTCAAAATGTCAAGGAAATGATTAGGGACTTTCACAAGGCATGTTCTGTGTGCTGGGGAGCAGGGTCTCTGCAGAGAAGTCAATCTTTAGGGTCTTAAAGACCCTGAGCCCCACCACACACTTCATTGTAATCAGATGCCTTAGCCCAGAATGGGTTTGTTTGTTTTTTTTTTAAGCCACTTGGGAAGTGAGGAGACAGAGGTGGCTGACCCTGCAGTCCTCAGAATGCAGACACCTGCCAGGAAACTCTGCTCAGCCCTGTCCCAGGTGTGGCAATTCCCCAGACTCCCCCCACTTATGACCCCACAAGAAGTTACCCCAGTCCTGCCGGCACCTTTTGCCCACTTCCATCCATACAAGCCCAGGAGCAGAGCAGGGAAGGGACTCTGTTCTCTTGCTTTGTGCCCACATCCAGAAGCTCCACCATCGTCCAATGGGCCCACCTCCAGAAGGTTCCACAGTCCCCACGGTCAGTGCTCAGGCACAGCCCTGATTCACCTGGCACCACCTCTGCAGAGCCTAGTTCTGACTGCCAACCTCCCTGAGCAGCCTGCATGGTCTCTATGGCCTATCACCAAGGGCCTCTCCACATGGCTAAGGAGGGGTCCAACCCTGTGTCCACTGTTTGTCTCCACTTGCAGCCAGCTCCTAGCACCCTGGATGAGGTGAGAAAGGAATGAGAACTGTCCTTCTCCCTGGTCTGGCCATGATCTTCTTGAGTAAAGACAGGGGCACTCTTCCCAAACCCTGACTCTCAGCCCAGCTGGGAGTGCAGGTTTGCTCTGCCAACATATCCATACCGCAGGCCCAGCCCCATGCTCCACCTGCAGGAACCCTCAGATCTGTGCCCATCTGTTGGAAGCTAGTGCCCAGCAGCCTTTCAGTGTGCCCATCTCCCCACATGCATGCCCAAGAGTTACCCCTATTCAGGCTCCCAACACAGCCTGCTCCCTCACACCACACTACCCAACCCAGTCAAGGGAAAGCCAGGCAGGCCCAACAACGTTACATGAAGGGCAGCAAGCAAGTGGGGAGCTGACCCAACCAGGGAGTCAGGTGGCCACTTGGGGTCTACCTGTTGGGGTTGTATTCGAGCGCGCCAACCTCCTCGCTGGCTTGCAGTAGGTCCAGGATGCCTGCTGCTGAGCTTCCGCTCTCCTTCCTGGCTTTTGCGTTGCGGCTGGGCTTGGTGTCCGTGTCAATGTGCAGAGAATCCTCGTCGGAGGAGTCGTCACTATGCTATGGAGTCCACCATCAAAGGACAAACAGGGTCAGAGAAGACGCTTGGGACAGAGAGAACTGCTTATGTCCTTTAGGGGGAAAAGGTATTATAGAGTCTTTAAAGAGGCATTGCTGGATTCTGATAAGCTGATGCATCCCAAGTGGGTCCAGTAGGGGTGGGTAGGGGAAGCACACTGGGCCAGGCCATGGGCCAGGGAGAACCGCACTGTCACACTTGTGCTGCTCGTACATTCAAGGACACCCTCACACTATTTTGTTGCTGTTCCTGCAGCACAGTCTGCCCCATGCACAAAAGAGCAAAAAGCTTTCTGGTCCGGTGCCTTCCCCATAATCCTCTGTAGATGGACGCTCCATGGACACTTGTTCAGCATCACAGGCACCGTGAGACTCAGAGGCCCAGTATTTAAAACAGACCAACAGATGTTGGTATGGTGAATGAGGAGGGGGCAGGGTTATCTGTGAAGGCCCCCAGGGAGCCCCAAGCTCTGAGAACCCTCATCTGACAATCCCCTATTCTAAATAATATCATCCCCCACCCCCAACCCTCACCTCCAACCTGCAGAGCTGGACCTCCCTTCCAGAACTCCCTGTCCAAGAAACAGCAATCTTTGCCTTGGTCTTCTTAGGGCAGAAATACAAAGTAGTCACCAAATCTCAGGGTGGAAGCTGTTAAACGTCACCTACCCAACATGCCTGACACTTGCTTTCTCTCTAGCTCTCATCCTGTGGGTAGGATTTCTTGCTGCATTTGCTTCTAGCATTGCAGACCTTGCTGTACTACCTGTGGACTGGCCTCTTAGCAAACTCAAGGACAGTCTGCAGACCTGCCACACTGCCCTGGGCATGCCCACCCATTACTGCACACCCAAAATGGTGGCAGCGGAAATCCAAGGAGACACACAGGGCAACAGGGGTTGTCTACCGTAAATCCAGAACTGACTGCTACAGCCTACCCCGCTACAGGCTACCCCCAAAGAAAAGTATAAGGCAGAAACGAAGACTCCCTCCCTTCCTACATGGCGTGTGTTTTACACAGAACACCCTATCAGAGACCACTGGGTCAGGGAGAAAAGGCTTGGAGTGGGTGCCCAGAGGGTCTGCTGCACAACTGAGCTGCACATTCCTGTAGACAGTGACCCACCTTGTAAAACACTGAGTCGAGCTTTGGCTTCTTGATGGGTACATGGAACATCTCTTTCTTATCCAGTAAAACTAAAACAAGAGCAGACAGAAACCTAGTGACACTGCTTAGGAGAATGAAGGATGTTCTAGGAGCCCAGCAGCCACACCTGACCCAGTTCCCCAAGGGGCTGGACACACTACTCACAAGATAAGTCCCTCTTAGAAGTGTTCCTTTTCCTCCTGATGGGGAACTCATCAATCTTGAGCTCTCCGTCATCTGATACATACTCATATTCATCGCGTACGGGTTTGGGTTTGTCTTCCTTGAAGTTCTGCAGGGCCCCAAACACTCCTGGGCTCGTCTGTGGCTTGAGGCCCTTGGAGCTATGGCAGCAAAGGTAGGCAGGGATCAGCCTGGAATACAGCTGGCTCATGGGTGCCCAGACACCCTCCCCAGTGATGTGGCCCAAGGTGAAGACAGACCCAAGGCTGACAAAGACTACCTGTGCTGTCTATGAGCCTAAGTGAGAGTCTGTCCAGCTGTCCCAGTCCCTGTGAGGTACTGTGAGTCGTGTTATGTGCTGACAGCAGAATCAACAGAAACAATACCAACATGCTTTTCTAAGAAGTTATTTGGAAAAACAAATCCAGGGTCACAGTATGGACACTCCTTCCTCCTGTCCTGTGCTTGTTCCAGCCATGAGCAACCCTGCCTGGCACTGGCTTCTCTTACAATGGAGCAGAGGGAAGGATTTTCAGTAGGATGGCAGGCCTTGCAGAGCAGTCTAGGATTTCAAAAGGGTTTGGTTCTGAACAAGTAGAAATGTGGCCCACAGTCTGAAAAGGGGGAGGGTTGAGCTACCTCCAAAGCTCTCAAAGAGAAGGCACACATGCATGTGTGTACTGTTAGACTGTTGTATGTACGCTCCTCTCCTCTCTCTCCTGGAATCTACAGCACAGTATGGAGCAACTGAAAGACTCCCTAGGACCCAGAAACGAAGACGCAGAGAAATCCAGCAAAAGGTTCAAGGCTGTGCTGTCAGCAGCAACAGGGTGTAGGGGCCAGGCAGACCACTTGCACCTCTCTGCCATCTGCTTGGGCAGGCAGGAGCACGTCATGAACACAAGTACTTTTTCCACTTAGAGGTAAGGACACTGAGGACCCCACCCCCCGCCCCCATGATGTGTCTAACCCCGGCCTCATGCCATGCCTTGCCTCCACACCCTCCAGCATGCAGAGCACCAGCCAGGCCTGCACACCTCCTGTCTGGTGGTGCCATTGTCTGTGTCAACAGACGCAGGCTCATTCTGCAGCTGCTCAGTCCCACAAGTCCTCAGCAGCCCTTCTAGCCTCTCACATCCCAAGACCGCTGACCTCTCCAGCTCTGCCATAGCTCTCAAGCTGGACCTTTCCTCACCCAGGCCTGTTCCCTGTGTGCTAACCCCTGCCAACTGACCCCACACCTTCCACGTTTCAGTGTTTCACCACATCCTCCAGGAACCCCTTCCTGACACTCAAACAGTCCTTGCCCTGCGCACAGAGTTCCAGACCTGAGGACACATTCCTCCCTGGTGCCCATCACTGTTGTCACCTTATGTAAACTTGTGAGAGCACTGGGTCAGCACAGCAACCATCCCCACTCACCACAGGACCCAGTCCCTGGTCCCTGCCAGCCGCAGCTGTACCACACTGCATCTTCCAGAGTCCCCACAGGGTGTCTGTGTTTACACTCCCACATCCCCCCGACCACATGCACTCTGAGAGCAGGGCTGTGTCAGCCTGACATCAGTGTCCAGATTGGCAGCTGGGACAGGAACGTGTGTGAGTGTGTGCACAGTATGTACGTGTGGTGTGCGTGTGAGTAATGGGAAGGTGTTTATGTGTGAGACGAACTCAGTATGCATGTGGGGGATGTATGTGCACAGGTGTGATGTGTACGTGGTGCGCAAGTGCTACATGTGATATGTGCATGGTATGCAGAGGTGTGTGTGCATGGTGTAAAGCTTTAATGTATGTGTGTGTGTGCGTGATATGTGCATGGCATGTACATGTATAGTGGTAGGTGTGTGTGGTATAGGTGTGTATGAATGTGAGTGCGTGCAGGTGTGCATGTGATCTGTGCATGGGTTTATGTGGAGTCCATGTGGATGAGTGGTGTGTGTGACATGTACACATCATGGTGTGTATGTATGGGGTGGTATGTGTGTGAGAGAAATGTGTATCTGTGGAGTGTATGTGTGATATGCATGGGAAATGCCTTTCCTTGTACATGCATTTACGTACCCCAGGAGTTTCTTGTTAGAGAAGGAAAATGAAAATTTATTGTCCTTGTTTCCTGACAGAGGAGATTTCTCCAGTTTTTGCTCTTCCTCCATTTTTAGCAAGGAGTCTGGTTTGCTGTTCTGAAAAGTAAAACCAGAGACATCACTGAGCGCCACACAGAAGCAGGCTGGGGCTCAGAGAAGAACCAGGAGACATGCAGCCCAGGGGCAGAGGCAATGGGTCAGGCCACCCTGCCAGAACACCCCTGAGAAATGTTCCCATGAGGGGCCTGTATACAAACACCTCCCCTGACTTGGTGCCTACACTAGCCCCTAAAGCCCAGCAAGGGAGGCAGAGGTTTAAAGAAAGCTGCCAACAACTTAGCAGAAGCGGAAAAATCAACATCCAATCACTGATGAGCTCACGCCAAACCCACAGTAGGTCATACCAGAAGATGGGAGGTCTGCAGGGGATCCATAGGCCTCCCACCCCCACGTCACACACACCTTCCCTGACCCACAGACCCGCCTCACATGTGCATATGACATTCATGCACACTCACTCACACAGTTGACTTCACAGGCACACATCTCTCACACACATTCATATACAACCCCTCACATACTTGCCTTCCCTCACAAATGCACCCCTTCCTGTGGGTGTGCCTGCACCTGCATGTATGCACTCATGTACAAATGTATGCACATACACTTGAACACACACATCACCTTGTATTTCCACTTGGCCTCTGACTTGCTCTTGGTCTGCTCTCGGATTTCCAATCTGTCCACATCATTTTGCTTATTAGCCAGATCCTTGTTGGGCACACTTAAGACACTCTTTGCAGCCTAGAGAACAGAGCAGCCATGACACAAAGGTGGACTCAGGGGTGTGGCTCTAACTAGGCAGAGCAAACAGGCTGGCCAGCGTCCATGCACACGCATGCACCTGTCATTCGTCCTCTTTGGCTTGAGAAACAGAAAGCAATATGCCCACTGCAGCCAGAAACAGACTGCCCTGGGCTGGGCATCGACAGTGCCTTTGTAGGGTCCACTGCACCCCCCAATGGTTCTTCTGAGGGCCCTCGTCCCACCACTTGTACTCCAGGGGGTCCCACCCAGCTGCCTGTGCTGTCTGACAGGATGATCTGGAAGCCGGACCTGATACCCACCTTGCCCTTCTTGGGTGTTTCAATCTTGGTCAAAGCCTCCTTCGTGTGGGCCTCGAGCAGATCCAAGTTGGGGATGGTGGGAGAGCCTGTTTCCTTGCACCTCTTCCCTTTCTTCTTGACACTATCATTCCTTAGTGCCTTGGGGGGCTTTGAGGGCTTGGGGAGCTTTGAAGGCTTGGGGATTTTGGATGGCTTGGGCATCTTCACAGTTTTAGAAGTCTTTTTTTTAGACCCTTTTTCCATGAGGGACTGAGATGGGGTGGTCTCCACAGGAGATGGGGGTTCTTCCTTCCCTCTGTCTACATCACAGACCTCATCTGAAGACACCACAGCATTCACTTCCGGTCGGACAGCTTTGGAGGCATTCTGGTGGAGAGGGGAGAAGTCAGCCTTTCTCTCCTCACCTGCAGTGCATGGTGTCAGACACACACCCGTTCACATGTGTCCCATGCCATGAGACCCTGACACAGGGCATGGTGGGCAAGAGCCGTCCCAGGCACTGGGAGCTCCCTGAGCTAGGGGTATTGGTACAGGCCCTACCTCACTGAGCCTGATCTCTTTGGCAAGGTCTTTGATGAGCTGGGAAGGCTTGAAGTGCTCCGGTAGTTCGTCCTCATGTTCTGCCAAAGCCTGGAACACAGTGTGGTAAGCCCTGCGAGCCCTGGTAGACACCCACATCTACCAGGCCACAGCCTCCTGGGGGAGGGGGAGGCGTCCGCACATGCCTGCCCTGAGAGCCTACTGCAGCACCATCTCATAAGGGCCCAGAGCAGCAACCCTGGATAAGCCCTCATACAGCCCGTTCATCCTCAAATAGTCCCGAGCGGACATTCTTATCACTGCCCTGGGCTGGGCCTTGACAGGCAAGAAAAGACAGAGTTTCAGTAACTAGCCCAAGGTCACACAGCTGGTAACTGGGCAGCAGCATTCCAGCTTCATGACAGGGCCCGGGATGTATACTTTCGGACCCTCAGCAGCGAGTCAGGCCTTGCTGGGCTGATGGAGGTCTTGGCACAGTGACCCTGGTCCAGACTGCCAAGACCCTCCCATCTCCTCCTTGTAAAGTATCATTACCCCAAGTGTGAGCAGGGGCTAGACTGCCTCTGTGCCCTCACAGGTAGCAGGACTACCACCCAGGAAATGGCCCACTCCACCAGACACTGTCCCGAGGAGAAAGCACTGGTGTGGCTTCCACTCCACAAGTGGGGAAACTGAGTTCCAGGAGCAGAGGGCTCCCCCAGGAGGCTGCAGGGCAGGAGACCCACCCCTTCTCCCTAAGCACCAGCTTGGTTCCACCTGGCCATGGGGCCGAGATGGGACAGGATGGCACACTATGCTGCTCCAGGATTTGGGACTGAAAGGAAATGATGGCTACAGGCACGAAGGCCATGGGGAGGAAGAGCTGCCCACCATCCCAGAAGGGCACCAGGGTGTTTCCTTACATGGGGAGGGAGGGTCTCCCAATCTGAGTACCAGGTGTGGCACTTAACCAGGAAGGAAGCCCACCCTGATTGAAAAGGGAGATGGGTGTCTCACCTGGGCAAAGGGGCCCTCTGCCAGCCATGCATGGCAGCATTGCCAACACTAAACATGACATTTCCCATACATTGGAAATTCCTTCCTCCTCACTTTTCTGCCCTGGAGTCAGATATCGTCCCTACCTGTTTCTTAGTCCATGATCTGAAAGCACCATTGAGAATTTTAGCTCCCTGGACTAAATGAGGTGGCAGCTGCTTCCCAGATTTGTGAGAACCTGGGGAAAGAGAAAAAGGAGTAGCTTAGGGGAAACCGGCCACCTTCCTTCCCGATACCTGCTGTCTGAGAATACTTCACACCCAGCCCAGTAGCCATCAAAGCCCCAGGTGGCAGCAGCAGCAGCCACCAGAGTCTCCACCCATGAGACCAGCCCAACTGCCAACGGTTCCTCTTGGAACCTGGGAGGGTCCTGTCCTGGATGGCTGGAGTGGCCCCCTACCCTCCTCCTTCATTGTCCTATCAACAGCTTGGCCACGAGGCCTGAGGCCTCCTTCCATAGTACTACCCTCTCCACCTGCCCTACTACCTTAGGCGGAGGATTCCTGCAGGGCATGCCACCTCTCAGTCATTCACAGACCCTGGTTTGAGGCCCACACTCTGTCGGCACATCTTGTTCCACCCTGAAAACAGCTTAGAGACAAGTCTGAGAGCCCCTCCCCATGCCGAGGAAGTCAAGCTTGTCCAGGACAGAAGCTCAGAGCCAGTGCCAGCAGCTCTGTGCTAACCCCACCCACCATCACCCCATCTTCTGTACCAATCCTCTCAGACTTGAGGGCAGCTGCTGCTGTCACACTGCTGCAGAGGGTACCCAAAGTGCAGAAAGACCGGACAAGTGACCTGCAGTCACCCAACTGGTCAGCAGCTCCAGTGGGCTGGGACCCAGGAAGCTGGCTGTACAATAAGCACTGTCCCCACTCCACACAGGCCCCTTGCACTAGAGTCCAGCCTAGGGTTTCTAATTTTGGGTAGATGTGATGAATTAATGGAAACCTGGCCTGAAGAAAAGAAGGAATGCTTTTAGTTTTCTCATCTCAAATGAAAGTCAAACTGCAAAGGATTCCTTATTTTTAAAAAAAAAAACCTCTCTTTCTGGCTCTTAGCAGGAAAATAAAAGTCCACTACTAAAAAAGAAACTATAATGAAAGCAAAAATCCTCTGACTGGTTTCCCTGATGCTGCTGTGGAAAGTGTGAAAACCCAAGCAGGGGGTGTCAGCAGCAGAAGCCCAATGCATCTGATTGCCAAGAGGCTGGGAAGAGGATGGCCAGGGAGAGCAGGGAAGGGCCATGAGTACACCTCACAATTCCACACCCCTTCCTCCCCTTGGAGCCTCACTAAGGGGAACCTGGGCACATGAACATACATGCACAAAGTACACACAACATACCAACACATGTATGCACACATGAACCACAGGCACATGTGTATGTATGTACAGTTACGTGTGGGCCCATGTACACATGCACTCAGATGAGCACAACATGCACATGCATGTGTGTATGCACAAAACAAGGCACATATATAAATGTGTGTACACATCACCGGCACACATTACATATGCACATGTGTATGTGTGTGCATGTATGAGCATGCCACACAAATACATGTGAATGTACATATCAGCATGCAAGTATGTGTGCACATATACACATGCACACACACGAGCACAGCATGTGTCCATCACAGGCACACAATACACATGTGCACACACAAGACACACACGTGTGGGGGGGCGTGTATGCATGTGTGTACACTCACATGAGCACAGCATGTGTGCACGCACACCACAGGCACACACGTCACACAAGTGCACGCACACACACACTCAACTGAGGGGTCATTAAGACAGTGATCTGGCTAGTGTCACAGAGCCAAGACCAATTCCAGATCTTAACCTGAGCGTGACTATGTGATGCTTCTTGTTCTGAGCTCAAAGGGGACATTAGTACTGACTGTACCAAGGCCTCAGGGCCAGGGCAGGATGGATTCTTGGGCCTCTTGACACTCAGCCCAGCCCTTTTCTAAAATCCCAGTCAATCTAGACAGATGAATTCACTCAGAGTTGGCACAAACTGCAAACCAATGCTTGCCAGGCATGAACGGGGAAACCAAGGCCCAGAGCGGAGAACAGAACTGCACAAGAGAATGAAGTCCCACCCCAGCTCCTGGGTAGCCCTGTTATGGAAGGCAGAATCATAACTCTCCCCACAATGGGAACACACATAGCTGACTACTACCTTTGAAAGCCTCAAGCAGATGTTTTCCCATGTACCAGCAGGCAGTTTCGAAGTTCGGAAACTGAGTCAGACTGCCAAGTTTCAACCTTCTTTCCACTTCATATGCTCTACAAGTCACAGAAAGAGACACTTGAGTGCAATGAGAACCAGCCTGGCAGGGTCAGAGATTTGGCCTTCCCAGGTCCCAAGCCTCCCCCATCCCCGATTCCTGACAGGACCACTCAGTCCCATGCGCCAACCCCCTCCACTCCCAAAAGGCCAACCCAGGTCCCATGCCTACCCTACCTACTACTCCTGACAGGCCCACCCAGGCCCAAGTCCAAAGCTTCCCCTGACTCCCCAGTCCCGATAGGCCCACCCAGGCTCCAGGTCCCAAGCCTCTCCCCTCCCACCCCCTATTCTTGATAGGCCCATCTAGGTTCTAGACCCCCACCCTTACTCCCTAAAGGCCCCTATGTGGCAGAGGAGACCACAGTCCTATGGAGAAAGCCACTTAGGTGAGGACTTCAGGTCTGCCTTTACTAGAGAGAAAGGTCCATGTCTGGAAAAAGAGGGACGCAGCAGCCTTTCTACTTCCCCCAAATCTCCTGAGGGCCACCTGGACCATCCCAAAGTCAGGCCCTCCAGATGGCAGTGGGCCTCCTGAAGTCAAGGAAGTCTAGCTCCTCCTTTCCCCAGGTTCACAGAGGCCTCCAACCAGTGGGCCATACCCAAGGCCACCCACGTGAGGCAGGGCAGGACTCGGGTGCAGGTGCCCATCACACTGACCCAGGGGGGAGACCTGCCCAGCAGAGCCCAGGAAGCAGGCGTGGCACTGGCGGCACTACCTCATCTGCGTCTCCACGCTTAGGCTGTGGAGGAAGTGTCCCGCAAAGGCCAAGCAGTCCACAGGTGTAAGGGTGGCGTAGATCCAGCCTAGGAGAGATAAAAACGCTGCTATATCCTGCCCAGCAGCTCCAGACCCCACCCTGCTCTCCCTACAAAGAAAGTAGTGAGGTCCAGGCAGGAGAGGCCATCAGGTGCAGTCACAGACAGCTCAATCCAGCCTCTGCAGAGCCTACACAAGGAAACCAAGGCCTGGGGAGTCGTTACTCCTGCCCCCCAATCCCCCTAACCTCCTGAAGCAGGGTTGGGGAGAAGGATAAGGCAGGGATAGCTGCAGCTGTAGGAGAAGCTCAGGCCTGGGACCCTTCAGCTCTTCAAGGAATAAACTGTGATTATGAGAAAACCAAAGGGAGGAAGGGAGGGGACCTACAGACTATGGAGGACTCAGCATGCCTCATATAGACCTTGATTTAAAATGGGAAAAAAACAAAAACAACCCACAGACACAACTGGGAGAAAATTTGAGGGAACTGCTGTTTCTGTCCCCCTTAAAAGGAAGATGACACTACAGTACTTCAAATGAGAAGGCTTTTGAAAACAGGCAGTAAAGTCTTTACAGATGAAATAATACAATGTCACATTCACCACAACATCATCTGGGAGCTGTGGAAGGTAGGGAAGTGGGCGGTTTCTACCACACTTTGTCATGCCTTCTCCCTCTGTGGATGTCTGAAAAGTCCTTGAATGAACATTCCTAACAGTGAGCACTTGCTTTCCTCCCTTGCCTCTGGGCAACTACCCTCACAGCTTACCACCTGCTTGGAGTGGTAGGTGAACAATAGAGGTGTGCCTATGTTATGGAAAAGCAGGGCAGCTTTTCCAGGTAGGTCCCTTGGACTGGCCCCCTCTGCCAAATCCGGCCATAGTGAACTCAGCAGCGAGTTCCTGCAAGGGCTCAAGCAAGCCAGGGATCAGACAGGCCAGCCAGCTGTCATTCGCAAAGAGGGAGTCAGCTCGCAGGATATGGACATGAGGAGGTCTGGCTCAGGCCTATGAAGAGCACGTGGCATGGAAAGACAGAAAAACCAGAGATGAGTAGCTGAGGTTCATTGGGAAGGGTCCATCGTCCCACCTGATGGGATGAAGAGTGTCTGTCCCTGTTTGAGGGTACACTTGTAGCATTTGTCCACCTGGTCCGCAAAAAACATCTCACTGTGGTTGGAGGCTGATTGCCAGCGCTCATACAAGGAGAGATTGGCCAAGGCTGGCTTGATGAGATAGAATATCTTCTCCCCCTGTAAGGAGAGAGAAGCCATGCTAGTCACATCCTAAGAGCCTATACCACATCCCAGGAACCTTGAGGTATAAAGTCCACTGTGCCCTAGGGATCCTAGTGCTACAGTACCCATGTACAGCACCCACCATGCCCTGGGAATCCTGGAGGTACAAAGTCTGCCACGCCATGAGAGTGCTGGGGGTGCAAGACACGCTATACCCTGGGGACTGCGGAGAAAATGTCTAGGGAATGATGCTATTTTATAAACTGGTCACAGCCCTGACCTTACATTTTACATAAAACCATGGGGCCACATGTGCTTTGCAATTCAGAAGTTTGGATATTAGTAAGGCTCCTATGTGGCTATGCCCCCAGCAAGGTCTGGAGCACACCATGTCTGCACACACACTATTGAGTGGGCTACAAGTAGAACTGCGTTCTTCAGACTGCTGGAGTCTCAGACTAAGCTGGAATCACGGCCCATGTGGAGGTCCCCAGACCTCTCCTTTGAGAAGTCTCTTCACAACACCTCTCTCCCATTCTGGGCACCAGTCACATGGGCAGATCTGGGCACTTGGTCATGACTTCTGGGGACTTCTACCACATTACTTCATGGGGACATGATGTGCACACCCCTAGTCAGGGAGACACTGCACCTCCACCATGAAAGGCCACCACTGCCCAGCCCTGAGCTTAGGGCCCACGTACTATTGCACACAGCTGTGGTAGAGGGAACTCCAGGCAATCTGAAACCAGCTGTGGGCTAGTTTGGCTTGGCACTGTGGGTAGGGGAGGGTGTGCAGCAGGTACTCACCTTGAGCACGTGGTACCAGGCAGAGGCACCTCCAGAGTCTATGTGGAAGTCAGTGTAGCTGTCCTTCACACAGATGAGGCAGTACTTGGTCACTTTGGGTTTAGCCAGCAAAGCATCATCTGGCCAGTAGTTCTCAACCCAAGACAGTTTTTTCACAATGTCAGGTGGCTCCACAAAGCTGGACATTCTGGTAGACGGGAGAGGAACAGGGTCAATGTGGTCCATGTTGTCATTACTATGTGAACAGGTGGGGTGGGAGGCACTCTGCAAGGTCCTCCTATAAATTACTTCACAACTAGGAGAAGGTTTACCTAAGGACAAACTGAAGTTCAAGACAGGAATGAGTCAGGCACATTGGTGGTGGTAGCAGGTGTCCAATACTGGTCTCCATGCACAGAAAAGGGCAAGGAGAAGCCACCTGACCCCTGGCTCCTCCCAGAGCAAAGAAGCCTTCCTTAGAGAATGAGACAGCAAAGGTGCCAGCCGGCCAATGCATCCAGCATCATCTTACAGTCCTTCTGCTTTGTGGTATCTGTCACATCCATGCTCCGCTCTGGGCCCGGGGAGGCCAGGCATGAAGAGGCAGGAAGATCATCTCTCTCCTGCACCACACACACTTCCTAGGGTTCCCCTGCTCTCCAGAGTCACAGCAAGAAATCCACCACACACCATCACATCCATGGAAGATGAAAAGGGCAAAAGCAGTCTTTGATCCACTTACAATGCATAGTCCGTGAAACATGCAAAATACTGAGCCCACACTGCAAGCCTAGAGACCTCTGTGGTGACCACTTCATATTCCAAAAACAGGTCACAGGCAGATGGAGAACTGGAACATCAGCTCTCCCATAAGAACCTGCTGCCAATTCTACTTGGACAAGAGGGGCCCAGTCCAGAGCCAGGTTCTGGCAACCTCATGGCTCCAGGCCACAACTCACGGATCCCCTCGCTTTCTTCACAGGAGACCTCATGTCTTTGCTCTAGGCCTTCTCTCTGAGACCTCCTCTAATGTATCCTGGGACCTCCAAGGGCACAGTGGGTGCACCACCACCCACAAAAGAGCATCATCCTCTGTTCTGACCAGCCTGGAGCTAGGCCACCAACTTCAACCACATATACAGTTCCAAGAGGCCAAACCCAGGCTGCTCCCCAACAGTGAATGCCTCTGAGGCGCTGGGAACCCCCACAGTGAATGCCTCTGAGACGTTGGTCATCCCCCAGTGCCCAGAGAAGGGCTCCCATCTGAAATCTACATAAACCCCAGCCCCCTCACTTGGAACTCTGGTAGCTTAGTGGTTACGAGTCAGGCTGCTAATCTCAAGGTCAGCAGTTTGTAACTACCAGCCATTCCACAGGAGAAAGATGAGGCTTTCTGCTCCTATAAAGATTTATAGCCTTGGAAATGCTACACAGGGCCAATTTGAGCCAAAACCAACTCCACGGCACACCACCACCACCACCACCACTAGCACCCTCACTTGGTCGTAACATATGGGAACCCACCCATGTGAGCAGAGGGCAGGCCCCTAGGCCTCCTTCAACTGGGAGTAAGGGTATAAGACAGGGGTTTGGAATAAGCTGAGCCAGCAGCAGATGCAAGTCAGGTTTGCTAGCCGTACAGCTAAGTGCCTGCATAGTCCGGGTGTTGTGCTGGGCCCAGCAGGCCTCCTCTGGCAACAGCCCAGGTCCAGCCACAAGGCTGTGGGGTGGGGTACAGAGTCAGGCCCTCTCCCTACTTCCCCTGCCCCCCAGCTGCTCACCTGGTATCAGAGAACTCAAGGTTGGTGACATTGAGGACCCGCTTCCGGTTGGTGCTGTAATAGTAGTCCACAAACTCCTTCAGCTTCATCTTACAGTCCTTCTGCTTGGTGACGTCTGTCACATCCACGCTCCTCTCTGGGCCTGGAGAGGCCAGGCAAGAAGAGGTCAGCCTCCACTAGAGAGAAGCACCAGATCCCCCCACGAGGCCAGGCCCCTGCCAGTGGAAGGACAAATACATGTGCCCACTCCCATATACTCAAACCTCACACACATACGCACGCACGCACACACATACTTGTGTCCTCACACCCTTACATGCTCACACACATCCATGCACTCACATACTCGCTGTCACACACCCACACGTGTGTACATGCACACATCACTCATGCATTCAAGCACTTACACACTCACCCTCTCAGCTGCCTCACACAAGGACACACTGCCAAAGAAATGGCCTGGGCTTAGAGGGTCTGACTTCTATTTTGATCCTCTATCCACTAATGCTTCCATGGTTTAGTAAGATGTCTACACTTTCCTTTCTTGGATGATCCTGAGAACCTGGGACACAGTGCAGTGAGGAGACTGAGTCACAGGGCCCTCAGGGAGGGTGACCAGATTCACAGATAAAAATATAAGACTCCCATTTAAATGTGAATTTCAGAAAAACAATTATTATTATTTAGTTTAAGTATGCCCAGAAAGCTCAGAATAACCAAATAAATGCTTATGGAAGTTCTTATTAGAAGAACCATAGTTAATAAAGGAAGTGGCTGGTCAGACCATTAGAGGTAAGGCTGGTGAAGAATATTCTGTTTATGGGTGAGGTTGGGCCAGCAGGGCCCTCTGATCAATCTACTGATAGAAGGCCAGAAGATATATGCCCTAGAAGGAAGGTAGCATACCAACCAAGGTACACCATGAATAGGACCCAACCTCTAACCCTGGCTACAGGAACAGAAAAGTATGTTAAATGACAGGGAGACTGTCACTAAATCAAAAATGGGGGAATTCTACAGGCCTCCAAACTTTGCTTCTCTAACAAATACATGGAATGAAAAAGTAGAGGTGGGAAGACTGTTATGGAATAAATCAGATTGAAGAGACATAAAAATTAAATGTAATATGTGGGTCTTACTTGCATCCTGATTCAAACAAATAAATATAAAAAACGTGTTTTTGAGGCCATTGGAGAGAACTAAACTGAGTCTTAGATAAGACTAAGGAATTGCCATTAATGTTATAGAGTGTGACAATAGAGTTGTATGTTTTCTGAAAACCATCTACTGGATAAACATACTGGAGATTTTAGGGGTGAGCTGATGTGTGAACCAGAAATTTACTCTAACCTACTTCAGGGAATCTACCACTCATCTGTCAGTTTGTCCTACTGTGATGGCTTGTATGTTGCTGCAATGCTGGAAGCTATGCCACTGGTATTTAAAATACCAGCAGGGTAACCCATGGTGGGCAGGTTTCAGCTGAGCTTCCAGACTAAGACAGACTAAAAAGAAGGAGAGGTGGACTACATTTGAACATTTGGCCATTGAAAACCTTGGACGAGTAGTGGAACACTATCAGATGGCACCAGAATATTAGCTACTGAAACACTATGAATAACATCAGAATACTGTCAGATATGGCGGTAGAAAATGAGCTCCTCAGGTTGGAAAGCATTCAAAATATGATTCCTCAAAGTACAGTTAATCGTCATGACAGGAATGGCATAAAGCTTCCAGGACCTTCATTTGTTGATGGGGTACAACTCAAAATGAGGAGAAACAGCTGGAAACACCCATTAATACTAAGAACATTGAATGTATGAAGTATGCATCTAGGAAAATTACAAGTTGTCCAAAATGGAATGAAATGCCTAAAGATCAATATCCTAGGCATTAGTGAGCTGAAAAGGACTGGTATTAGACACTTTGAATTTGACAATCAAATGGTTTACTAAGACAGGATAGGAAATTAAGGAGGAATGATGTCATATTCGTCATCAAAAAGAACATTTCAAGATCTATCTTGAAGTATAATGCCAATTGTGATGGGATAATGTCCATACACCTGCAAGGGAGACCAGTTAATACCACTATTTTTAAATTTACACACCAACCACTAAAACCAGTGATGATGAAATTGAAGAATTCTACCAATTTCTTCAGTCTGAAATTGATCAAACATGCAATCAAGATGTATTGCTAATTACTAGAATGCAAAGGCTGGAAACAAAGAGGACAGACAGATCAGTAGTTGGAAAATATGGCCTTGATGACAGAAATGATTCTGAAAATTGCATGATAGAATTTTACAAGAACAATGACTTACTCATTGCAAATACCTTTTTAAACTACACAAAATATGACTACACAATATGGACTGCATCACACAGAAATAAAACTGACTACATCCATGGAAAGAGACAGTGGAAAAGCTCAGTATCACCAGCCAAAACAAGACCAGGGGCAGACTGTGAAATAGACCATCAATTGCTCACATGCAAGTTCAGGCTGAAGATTAAGAAAATTAAATAAGTCCACAAGAGCCAAAATATGACCTTGAACATATCTCACCTGAATTTAGAGATCATCTCAACAGCAGATTTGATGCATTAGACACTAATGACCAAAGATCAGAATTTCTGAGTTGTGGGATTGTCAACATCAAGTACATCATACAGGAAGAAAAGGAAAGGTCATTAAGAAGACAAGAAAGAAGGAAAAGCCCAAAACTGATGTCAGAAGACTGAAACTTGCTCTCTCGCATAGAGATGCTACAACCAATGGAAGAAATGAGGAAGCAAAAGGAGCTGAACATAAAATTTCAAATGGCAGCTAGAAAAGACAAAGTCATGTATTATAATGAAATGTGCAAAGACCTGGAGTTAGAAAACCAAAAAGGAAGAACATACTCATCATTTTTCAAGTTGAAAGAATTGAAGAAAAAAATTCAAGCTTTGATTTGAAATACTGATGGATTCTTTGGGCAAAATATTGAATGATGCAGAAAGCATCAAAAAAGATAGAATGAATGCTCATAATACAGATGGTCAATGTTCAATTATTTCAAGAAGTGGCATATAATCAATAACCAATGGTCCTGAAGAAGGGTCCAGGGTCCTTGTATGGCACTGCAGGTTAATGTGCTGGACTGCAAAGTCAGTTTGAACCACAAGGTCAGTGATTCAAGCTCACCAGCCACTCCTCAGAAACCCTATACAGGGTAGCTCTAAGCAGGTACCAACTCAACAGCACTTTAACAACAAAACAACAACTAAAGGAAGAAGTCCAAGATGCACTGAAGAAATTCGAAGACAACTACCTGGCCAACAGATTGGGAGAGATCCATATTTGTGCCCATTCCAAAGAGAGGTACAAAAAAGAATGTGAAAATCATTTGACAATATCATTAATATTATATATAATTAAAATTTTTCCAAAGATAAATAAAAAACTGATGCAGTAACACATTGACTGCTAGAGGTTCAAACTGGATTCAGACGAGGACTTAGAACAAGGGATATCATTGCTGATATCAGATGGATCTTGGCTGAAAGCAGAGAATACCAGAAAGATGTTTATCTGTGTTTTATTGACTATGCAAAGGCTTTCAACTGTGTAGACCATGACAAACTATGGAAAATATTTCAGAGAATGAGCATTCAACAACACTTAATTGTACTCATGAGGAACCTGTACACAGACTGAGAGATAGTACTTCAAACAGAATAGTAAGACACTGAATGGTTTAAAACCAGGAAGATGTGCACAAGGGCTATATTCTCTCATCATACTTATTCAATCAGTATCCTAAATTTAGAGATCATCTCAAGAACAGATTTGATGCATAAGACATTAATTATCAAAGACCAGAAGAGTTTTTGGATGACATCAAGCACATCAAACAGGAAGAAAGCAAAAGGTCATTAATAAGGCAAGAAAGAGAGAAAATCCCAAAACTGATGCCAGGAGAGACTCTGAAACTTGCTCTCCAGTATAAGATGCAAAAGCAAATAGAAGAAATGAAGATGTAAAAGAGCTGTGCAAATAATCCAATAAACTGGATTATATTAGAATAACATAGTATCAGGATTGGAGTAAGACTAATTAACAATCTATGATATACATATAATACAACCTTGCTTGCTGATAGCAGAGAGGATTTAAAATACTTATTGATGAAGATTAAAGACCACAACCTTCAGCACCTCAATGTAAATAAACAAAAAATAGTCAACACTGGATCATTAAATAGCATCATGATAAATGGAAAAAAGATTGAAGTTGTCAAAGACTTCCTTTTGCTTAGATCCACTATCATCAACACTAACAACATGGAAGCAGTAGTCAGAAAATCAAACTATTGCATTGGACACATCTGCTGCACAAGATCTTGTTAAAGTGCTCAAGAGCAAAGATATCAGTTTGAAGACTAAGGTGTGCCTGACCCAAGCCATGGTATTTTCAATAGCCTTATATGTATGTGAAAGTTGAACAATGAATAAGACTGTAGAAGAGTAGATTATTTGAGTTACAGTGTTGGAGAAAAATATTAAAAGTATCATGGACTGCCAGAAAAACAAATCTGTGTTGGAAGAAGTAAACCCCTTAGAGGACCTGGTGGTGAAACTTTGTCTCTCATACTTTGGGCATATTGTCTGTTATAGCATGTTTGGTAAAGTGGAGGGTCAGCAAAAAAGAGCAAGACCCCAACAAAATGGGTTGGCACAGTGGCATCAGTAATGGGCTCAAGTGTAACAAGGGTTGTAAGGATGGCACAGGATTAGGCAGTGTTTCCTTATGCTGTGCATAACGTTACTAAAGGTAGGAACAGATTCAATGGCAATCTAACAACACAACAACTTTAGGGGAATAAGACAGAAAACAACAGAGAGCTGAAGGTTGTTTAGGTCATGGTGGAGTACATAGGTCACTGTTCATGATGCTCTTTTGTTTGTGTATGTGAACATTTCCCATTATTAAAAACAGTAAGGTGTGCTTAGTGAATTATCTAATGTCCCTTCTAGCCATAGTCTGTAACTCCCACCAACAACATTTCTGCCCTGCTAGGTCTGGGTAAGAGAAGGTGGGCAAAGAAACTGATAGGTAGACGGACATGATTCAGCTGAGGATGTTAACAGAGTTCAATGTAATTGTGAAAAATTGAAACTTTAGCATGGATATAAAATGAACCATCTCAGAAGCAGGAGGTGTGATCTCACTACCATCAAGAAGAAAGACCCAGGAGTGGAACACATCATTTGGTCCTCCAGATCCCTGCACACTGAACCTCCTGGACCCAGGGACAGAAAGCTGTGACCCTGGAAGAGTGGCAGAGGAGCAACAGCAGCAGAACCAATAACCACAGCACGAGACAGAGCAGTGGGCTTCCCAGCCCTAGAGCAAGTAAAGCTGAGTGACTCTGGACTTGAAACTCGTTATCAAGTAGGGTGGCTCCAACCACTTAAGTGGAGAAGCTAGGTTTGCTGACCCACAGAGCTAGAACTGAGCACCTTCAGGCTGAGGCTTGTATCCTGTGGGCATTATCAACAGCTGACTGGAACAACTGAGGATTTTCTGAGCCTGTATTATTTATTACCTGTTAACTTCCCTAATAAACTATGAGTACGATGCCAGAGTCTTGTGTGGTCATTGCAATGCATTACTGAAGCCAGTGGAATAGAAAGGGATAAAAGGGATAAGGGAGAAATGGTTGGTGCCTCACATTTTTAGCATATGGGAAATGAAAAATATGTTTTTTTAAAAATCTCACAGGGCATTTTTAGGTCATTGAAATTATTATACGTAATAATATAATGGTGGACATATGGCATTTGTGAATTTGTCAAACCCATAATAAGAAAGGAAAACTTGGGTGGGGAGGGAAGGTATATAGGAGTTCCCTGTACTTTCTGTACAATATTCTGTAAAGAATAATTCTGTACAATTATTCTTTTAAAAAAGGGGGGATCCATATAGAATTAAAAGTAACAATAAGCTAGAATATTAAAAGCCTGGAGCCATCTCTTCCTGTTGGGAGAAATCGAGTTCAGTACTCTGATAGGAACAGCTCTGGGCAGGCCACAGCTGGTACTGCCACTTGTAGCTGTATGAGCTATCCTGGCAAATACAATCCTGTTTAGAGATAGGGTTTTCTTCATTACATCAATAAGGTTAAATCGTAAACCTAATCACTTCTGAGTCATAAAAAAAAGAACAGACACGGAGACACAAACAGGGAAAAGATGGAGACCCATGATGGGGACAGATGTATCTACAAGGACTGCTGGTGGATACAAGTAGTCCCTGACTACAATATACTCAAGTTCCAAACTGCATCCTCCTGTCAGTAATATGCACTATATACAATGAGGCAGCACGAATTTGCTGATGTTATCATTCTCAGCTGTTCAAAATCAGATTTATAAAGGCACTGATAGTAAAAGTCACTAATAATGAAAACTAAACAACAACAAAAAAAGTTAGTCAACTTACATCAAAACCAACTTATGATGGAGTCATTGGAAAGAAAACTCATGATAAATCGAGGACTTCCTGAACCAGAAACTGAAATAGACAAGGAAGTACCACCACCTAGAGCTGCCCCCTGAACTATAAGAATTTCTATTGAAACAGCACTAGGTAACAAAGACTTCAAGTTCTGCAGAAGTCTGGAGTCCAATCTCTCCCTTCCAAAAAGCAGCCTGGGAATTAGCTCAAGCATCATTTTTTCTGGATTTTCTTCCCCTTCATGGCCTTGCAGGCCTCTCTCATCAATATCTTTAGATGCAGCACCAATGAGAGCTTTGAGCTAGGCAAGCTGCCCACCAGTCAGTCCTGGTGTCCCCTTGTACAGTGGTGCCTGGCACACATGAGCCCCTTCCTTTGTCCAGAAATGTCCCAGGCCAACTCACGCAGAACCTAGGAGCCAGAATCAGCAGGAGGCATAGGTGGACACTGCCCCCAAATGACCAGGAAATAGGGTGCTTCAGAAAAAGGAACCTGACACTGAAGGCAGGTCTTGCTCAGATGAGGAGAGCCAGGTCTCAAAGTGGGAGCAGGAGAGGGGCCTGCACTAATGCCAGAGGAGGCGCCCCACATCTCTATGCCTTCATGGTAGACAAGAGTTATATAGGCCTAACTATGGTGGATTCTATTGCTGGAAGAATCAAGGGAGTCCAAGACCCGCCCTCCACTTTGCAGCCAAACCATCTGCAGGGGACGGCTCACCAGGGCCACCCATGGAATGCACAGTCTAATATGCTGAGCTTCTTCACAGACCACAAGCCTTTAAAAAACACACTACCCCTGCTTCTAACCCCAAACAAACGTGAGCCTTGGGAGCCCATACCATAACCTGGTCCACCTTGGGGAGCACAGGCAGAAGGTCTGAATGTCATCCACAAGGCCAGAAAGGACACTTACCCACATAATTCTCGACGTCGCTGACGTAGAAGGTGGGGGCTGGCACGGCCAGACCCAGCCCATCCTTCTTGGGAACAAGGATGGGCTCAGTGAAGCCGTGCTCCTCCATGTAGCCCAGTGTGAGCTGATTGCCCGGCACTCGAACCACCACGTCCTCCGCGCTGCAGGGGAAGCACACGTTAGAGTCATGGTCAAGGCTAGCTCACACACCACAACTATGCACACTTGTCACTATCACAGGGGGAGAAGTGTAATCAGGGCCAGACTGGGTGCAGGAGACACCAGAGTCTACACTCCTGACCACAGGCTGGGTGACCTGAGGCCTACAGAAGACCATCACTCAGTAGGCTGGGACATGGGTGCTACAGAGTAGACCTGGCCTTGACCTTAAGGCTCCACAGTCAGGAGAGGGAAGGGGTCTAGACACACTGGTCATGGCGTACAGTGAGTTGGATCTCTGCATAGCACAGAGATTGCAAAAGACAAACATGGGGAGGTAGAGAGAGGTGGGGAGAGAAATGGGACAGAGAGAGACAGGGACAGAGAGACAGTGGAGACAGAAAGATAGGGAGAGAGAAACAGAGGAGACAGAGAGGGGGAGAAAGACAAGGGGAGAGATGAAGGAGACAGAGATACAGGGGAAGACAGAAGGGGGCAGAGATGGAGAGAGAGAGAGGCAAGGGGAGAGATGGGGAGACAGAGACGGGGGAAAGACACAGGGAGGCAGAGAGACAGGGGAGACAGAGAGGCAGAGGGGAGAGAGGCAGAGAGACACAAGGAGAAAAACAAGAGAGAAAGACAAGGGAGAGAAATGGGGGATACAGAGAGGCAAGGAGAAAGACAGGGAGAATGAAAGACACAGGAAGAGAGACAGGGGAGACAAAGAAATGGGGGAGACAGGACAGACAGACAGGGGGAAAGAGACAAGAGAGGTAGAGAGAGAAGGGAAGCAGGGATGGGGGAGACAGACAAAGGGAGAGAGATGGGGAACAGAGAGATGAAAAGAAAGACAGGGGGAGACAGAAAGAGGCCAGGGAGACTGAGAGAGGCGGGGAGACAGAGAGAGATCTCTCCCCACTCTGTTTCCTCTTCCAGCCCATATTTAGTGAACCAGCTCAGAGCCACTCTACATCCATACTGTGTCTAGGAAGTGAGCACCTAGCAGGTACGACAATATTCCTTTGAAGTCCACTAAGATCAGTGTGCCCTTTTTAGAAAGAACTCACCAAATGGACTCGGCACTCTGAAGTTACACAAGCGAATGGGCTGCAGAGCATTTTTCTCTGGGATGAGTTCAAGGACCCACTGGACTCCAGTGAGCCAGACCTTAGCTAAGACTCCATTAACAACTTGTCCTCCTAATGCCCCCACACTGACTGGTGGGCCACAGGGACATTGTGGGTCACTTAGAGTTAGTGTCAATTCAGAGCCAGTGTCCAATAATCCCTGGAAAGTGTGATTATTTCTTTTTCCCCAATGAACACTAATTCTTGGAAAAGGCCATAAATCCCTTTGGGCAAGTCTCGGGGAAAGACTAGCAGTATAAATTTCCGGCAGTGTACTGGAGTCCTTCCACAGGGGGACCCAGTCTCCCCTTCATTCAAAGGGTCATGGCTCTGTAAACTGGCACCAGTCAGGGAACTAATGGAGAGGCCATGACTAGAAAGCCTGAGAAGCCCCTCATATACCCTCCTGGGATTCACAAAGGTCCAGGCAGCAGGGCTTTCTTCTATGTGGACAGCAAGGCTCACAGGGTCCTGACTGGCAACCACATGGGAACTGCTACAGAAGGAAGGTGACCCTGCAGGGAAAGCTGCAAGATCACCAATTATAGGCCACTTAGCGTAGTGGTTACGAATCGGGCTGCGAACCTTAAGGTCAGCAGTTCGAAACTACCAGCCGCTCCACGGGAGAAAGATGAGGCTTTCTACTCCCGTAAGGATTAACATCCTCGGAAACCCTGTACAGGGTCGCTATGGGTCGGAACCGACTCGATGGCACTTAACAACAACAACAACATAGCAAAGCCCAGGTAGACTCCTGAGGTGGTGCTGTAGAATCAGCACTGGACTGTGAACCACAAAGTCAGCAGTTCAAACCCACCAGCTGTTCCTCAGAAACCCTATACAGACAGGGTCGCTATGAGTCGGGACCAACTCAACAGCACTTAACAATAACAAGCGGTATCAAAGCCAGGAGGGAGGCCAGTATGAGTCTTGTAGATATGCAGATGGATGGCCTTGCCCAACCCTGTCTCCAAATCACTGCCCATCCCTCACAAAAGTGGCAGGAGCCAGCCCAAGGACTGAATGTCCAACAAAGGCACTCCAGGTTATTCACAATCTACCCTCCATCTGGTATGGCTTGGGCAGAGGCAACTGAGAGAGACTCACAGGAAAAGGACATCACAGAGTATGAGCCATTCTTAGAAATCACTGGGGGTGCAGAGGGGCTAGGCAAGCCATATATCTGGTCACCTAAGCAGCTGCCTTTCCAGCATCCCTTCCCTTCTTCCCCTGCCTCGCTCATATCTGCTATGTCCTGGGCACTGCCCAGGGTGCTGGGAATCTGGGGACCCACTAGACCACTCCCTGACTGGGAGGGCCAGGAACTGGCTTTAATCAGTTGTGCATGCAAGGATGAAGAACCACAGCTGTGACCTGTGCCATGGAAAAAACAGCAGAACACAATGAGCAGAGTACTATGAAAGTTGGATAATCTAGGAGGCCTCTTCAAGGAGGTGCAGCTTAAGCTAAACCTTAAGGAGGAAGAGCTAGAAGAAAAATGTTCCTGGCCATTGATGTGTGATTTGGGCAAGTTTGAGGAGTTAGAAGATGCTAGGGTACTGGAGGACAGAGAGGTAAAGTAAGGCAGAGTTCTGAGGCCAGGGAGGACTTGTCAGTTGCTTTATACCAAGAGTAGCGGATAACCGAGCAACCTAACAAGCATGTTAAGAGGTTCTGTCTGATGCTGTAAGGAGAAGGAGCTATAGCAGGACTGTAGTGGACTAGAAGCCCTTGTGAGATGTAACTCAACCATGCAAATAGCTGGAACAAGAGAGGGAGAAGGAGATTCTCACTATCCTGGCAACAGATCAGACAGGGACATGAGAGTAGGAGGAGGCAAAGTTGACTGCCAAGTACCAGGTTTGAGGGACAGAGGGAGGCAGAGACATTTGTGGAGGACAGGAGGGAAGGCAGGAGTGGAGGCTTAGGAGTAGAGCAAGAGAGAACCATGCAGTAGAGATACAGCAAGAAAATTAGGTCAGGAACACAGAAGAACTATAAGCTGGTAGAAAAGCTGAGGAGCAGCTAGCAAATGTATTAAAAGTAAAATGGATGTGAAATCTGAGAGTAGGGGGCAAGAACAGAATCATCAACAAAAGCTCACAGAAAGCAGCTGGGAGAGGAAGCCAAATAGGCAGGAGGAAAACCAAGAAGGCGTCATGTTATCTCCATGAAAAGAGAACTCCAAGAATGGGTAGTGTCAAATTCTGTCAAGAGGACAATTAAGATAGGGACTGAATATGTACCCAATAGTCTCCATAAACAACTACCTCCTTGCCATGACAACAGAAGAATTGGATGGTAGCTGACTACCAATAATGTTCATTTAGATCAATGACTCTACAGGAAAATTCGGCTTCAAAGTGCAAAATATGGAATAGAATTGTTGTTGTTGTTGTCGTTAGGTGCCATCAAGTTGGTACCAATTCACAGTAACCTTATGCACAGCAGAATGAAACACTGCCCAATCCTGGGCCAACCTCACAATTGTTGCCACACTTGAGTCCATCGATGCTGCCACTTGGCCAATTCATCTCATTGGGGGTCTTCCTCTTTTCTCTGACCCTCCACCTTACCAAACATGATATCCTCCTTTAGCGACTGGTCCCTCCTGACAGTATGTTCGAAGTATGAGAGCCAAAGTTTGGCCATCTTGGCCTCCAAGGAGCACTCTGGCTGTAGTTCTTCCAAAATGGATCTAATGGTTCATTTGGCAGCCCATGGCACTTTCAATATTCTCCTCCAACACCGTAACTCAAAAGCATCAATTCTGCTACGGTCTTCCTTATTCACTGTCCAGCTTTCGCATAAATATGAAGCTATTGAAAATACCATGGCTTGGGTCAGGTGCACCTCAGTCCTCAAGCTGACATCTTTGCTCTTCAACATTTTAAAAAGGTCTTGTGCAGTAGATTTGCCCAATGCAATACACTGATTTCTTGACTGCTGCTTCTATGCGTGTTGATAGTTGATCCAAGAAGAATGAAGTCCTTGACAACTTCAATCTTTTCTCCGTTGATAATAATGGAATAGAATAGGAATGTCAAATTCTCAAGCAATCCAGACTTTCTGGAACCATTCAAGCTGGATGATCCTCAAAACCCACTGCCCTAATGAAATCTGTAAACCTAGAATCAAAACTATCTCTGGAAGTCACCTTTGAACCAAACAATTGTTTAGCCTAATTAGAGAAGCCTGTCTGCAGTAAACTTATATTCTTTTAAAGAATAATCTCTGTGGGATCAAACTGACAACAGCAACTTAAAAAACAGATGAGAAGCTTAGATGGCCAGTGATCTGTGCTAATGATGGTGAAATTGTTTGGGAAAGGTTGTTGAGAAAAGTTAACAATTTAAAGAATCTAATCAATGTCCATGCAATGACCGGGCAGTGTTTCATTCTGTTGTACATAGGGTAACTGTAAGTCGGTACTGTCTGGATAGCATCTAACAACAACAACAATAAATATCTGTTGGTGTCATACTGTGGTGGCTTACATGTTGCTGTGATGCTGGAAGCTATGCCACCAGTATTTTAAATACCAGCAGAGTCACCCATGACAGACACATTTCAAGTAGAGCTTCCAGACTAAGACAGACTAGGAAGAAGGAGACATGGACTACTTCTGAATATTTAGCCATTGAAAACCTTATGTATAGTAGTGGTATATTGCAATATATAGTGCAGAAGAACAAAAACAGTAAGAATAGCACAGAATACTGTCAGATACAGTGCCACTGAAGAGACTCTTAGTTGGAAGGCACTCAAAATATGACTGGGAAAGAGCTGCCCCCTCAAACTAGAGTTGACCATGATGACTTGAAGTAAAGCTTTTGAAATCTCCATTTGCTGATGGGTACAACTCAAATGAGGAGAAACAGCTGCAAACATCCATTAATAATCAGACCATGGAATGTATGAAGTCTGAATCTAGGAAAATTAGAAATTGTCAAAAATGAAATTGAATACATAAAGATTGATATCCTAGGCATTAGTTGAAATGGAATAAGTACTGGCCATTTTGAATCTGACAATCATACTGACAATCATATTGCGTGTGCCAGGAAAGATAAATTCAAGAGAAATGGCATAGCATTCATCATCAAAATGAACATTTCAGTATCTATCTTGAAATACAATGCAGTCTGTAATACGATAATATCCCTACACCTACAAGGAAGACCAGTTAATACACTATTATTCAAATTTATTCACCAACAACAAAATCAAGTGATGATGAAATTGAAGAACTGTACAAACTTCTTCAGTCTGAAATTGATAAAGCATGCAATTTCATATGTATTCATAATTACTAGTAATAGGAAAGGTTGGAAAGAAAGAGAAAGGATCAGTAGTTAGAAAATACACCCTTGGTGTCAGAAATAATGTTGGAGATTGCAAGATAGAATTTTGCAAGACCAATGATTTATTCATTTCAAAACCTCTGTTAAACAAAATAGAAAACAACAATACACATGCATCTCACCAAAAGGGATACACAGGAGTCAAACTGAATGAATACACCTATAGAAAGAGACAGTGGAAAAACTCAGTATCATCAGCTAAAATAAGGCCAGGGATAGACGATGGAATATGACACCATTAATTGCACATATGTAAAATCAGCTGAATCTGACGAAAATTAAAACAAGTCCACAAGAGCTAAAATATGACACTTGAGTTTAGAGACCATCTCAAGAACAGATTTGATGCATTAAGACATGAATTATCAAAGACCAGAAAAGCTGTGGGACATCAAGAACATAATACAGGAAGAAAGCAAAAGGTCATTAAAAAGACGAAAATAGAAAAGACCAAAATGGATGTCTGAAGAGACTCTGAAACTTGCTCTCCAGTGTAGAGCTGGTAAAGTGAATGGAAGAAATAAGGAAATAAAGGGAAGAACATGCTTAGCATTTCTCAAGTAAAAACAACTAAGAAAAAATTCAAATATCGATTTGCAATATTGGAAGATTCTTTGGGCATAATATTAAATGATACAGAAAGCATCATAAGACGACGGAAGGTATATACAGAGTCACTGTACCAAAAAGAAATGGTCAATGTTCAAACATTTTAAGAGGTAGCATATGATCAAAAACTGATGGTACTGAATGAAGTCTTCCAAGCTACAGTGAAGACACTGATTGATGAAAAGGCTCCAGGAATTGACAGAATACAAATTGAAATCTTTCAACAAACTGATACAGCACTGGAAATGCTCACCTATCTATGTCAAGAAATTTGGATGATTGTAAAAGATTTATACGTGTGTCCATTTCAAAGAAAGATGACCCAACAGAATGTATAAATCATTGAATAGTACCATTAATATCACATACAATTAAAGTTTTGCAGAACATAATTAAAAAACAAATATAACAACATAGTGACAGGGAATTGCCAGGAATTCAAGCTGGATTCAGAAGAGGACGTGGGAATGAATCTTGGTTGAAAGACACTTACTTGTGCTTTATTAACTCTGCAAAGGCTTTTAACTGTGTGGATAATAACAAAATATGGATAATACTGCAAAGAACGGATATTTCAAAACACTTGATTGTGCACATGAGGAACCTGTACATAGACAAAGAGGCAGTCATTCAAACAGAACAAAGGGGTACTGAATGTTTTAAAATCAGGAAAGGTGTGCACCAGGGTTGTGTTCATTCACCATACTCATTCAATCTGTATACTGAGCATACAATCCAAGAAGCTGGATTATATAAAGAAAAATATGGCATCAGGATTGGAGGAAGAGTCATTAACAACCTGCCATATGCAGATGGTGCAGGACCAGGCAGTGTTTAGTTATGTTGTGCCTATGTGTCGGAACCAACTCAATGGCACCTAACAACAATCAATGTCACTGATTTGAACACACAGAAATGGCTAAAATAGTGTGTGCTTTGTTATGCATATTTTCAACAAAATAAAAAAGTAAAACTAAAAAATGTGGATGGAAGAATGTTTGTTACGCTGTCCACATGGTAATAAAGCTAAGTCAGAGTGAATGGAAGGTGAGAAGGAAAAAAAAAGGAGGCAACTCTGCTGAAAAGTACAAGGAGTATCAACATTGTGTAAAGTAACCTATGGAAGCAACAAGGAAGCTTGCAATTCACTGGGGATACCTTAGAAAGTCACCCTTGACAGATCAAAATCTTACCAACTCACAGCGACACTATGCACAACAGAACAAAACACTGCCCGATCCTGAGCCAACCTCATAATTGTTGCCACGCGTGAACCCATTGATGCTGCCATTTTGCCAATCCATTTCACTTGCGGTCTTCCTCTTCTTCTCTAACTCTCCACCTTACCCAACTGGTCCCTCCTGACAATATGTCTGAAGTATGAGAGACGAAGTTTGGCCATCTTGGCCTCCAAGGAGCACTCTGGCTGCACTTCTTCCAAAATGGATCTATTGGTTCTTTTGGCAGCCCATGGCACTTTCAATATTCTCCTCCAACACCGAAACTCAAAAGCATCAATTCCTCTAACGGTTTTCCATATTCACCATCCAGCTTTCGTATAAATATGAAGGTATTGAAAACACCATGGCTTGGGTCAGGCGCACCTTAGTCCTCAAGCTGACATCTTTGCTCTTCAACACTTTAAAAAGGTCTTGTGCAGTAGATTTGCCCAATGCAATACACTGTTTGATTTCTTGACTGCTGCTTCCATGCATGTTGATAGTTGATCCAAGAAAAATGAATCCCTAACAACTTCAATCTTTTCTCCGTTGATAAGAATGAGGTTTATTGGTCCAGTAGTGAGGACTTTTGTTTTCTTTACATTGAGATGCAATCCATACCAAAGGCTGTGGTCTTTGATGTTCATCAGTAAATATTTTAAGTCCTCTTCACTTTCAGCAAGCAAGGTTGTATCATCTGCATATTGCAGGCTGTTAATGAGTCTTCCTCCAATCCTGATGCCACATTTTTCTTCATAGAACCCAGTTTCTTGGATTATCTGCTCAGCATACAGGTTGAATAAGTATGGTAAAAGAATACAACCTTGTCACACACATTTCTTAATTTTAAAACATTCAGTGCTCCCATGTTCTGTTCAAACAACTGCCTCTTGGTCCAGGTACAGATTCCTCATGAGCACAATTAATTGTTCCCAAATACTCATACTTCACAATGTTGTCCATAGCTTGTCATGATCCATACAATCGAAAGCCTTTGTGTAGTCAATAAAGCATTGGGAAACATCTTTCTGATATTCTCTGCTTTCAGCCAACATCCATCAGATATCAGCAATGATATTCCTCATTCCACAGCCTCTTCTGAATCTAGCTTGAACCTCTGGAAATTCTCTGTCAATGTATGCTTCCAGCAGTTTCTGTATTACCTTTAGTAAAACTTTACTAGCATGGGATATCAAAGATATTGTCCAATGATTTCTGCTTTCTGTTGGGTCACCTCTCTTTGGGCAGATAGTTGTCTTCCAAATTTCTTAACATACATGAGTGAGTACCTCCTGTGCCTCCCCACATTCTTAAAAGAGTCCAATTTTTATTTCATCAATTCCAGGTGCAATGTTTCTTGCCAATTCCTTCAATACACCTTAGACTTCCTCCTTCAGTACCATTGGCTCTTGATCATATGCTACCTCTTGAAACGGTTGAACACCAACCATTTCCTTTTGGTATAGTGACTCTATGTATTCCTTCCATCTTCTTTTGATGCTTTCTGCATCATTCAATAATTTGCCCAGAGAATCCTTCAATAACAAAAGTGGAGGCTTGAATTTTTTCTTCAGTTCCCCTAGCTTTAGAAATGCTGAGCACATTCTTCCTTTTTGGTTTTCTGACTCCAGCTCTTTGCACATTTTGTTGTAATATTTGACTTTATCTTCTGGGCTGACCTTTGAAATTTTCTATTCAGGTCTTGTACCTCATTTCTTCCATTTGCTTTAGCATCTCTACACTGCAGAGCAAGTCGTTTCAGTGTCTCTTCTGACATCCATTTTGACTTTTTCCTTCTTTTTTTTTTGTTTGTTTTTATTTTGAATTATGTGAGTTTACAGCGGAGAATACCAGTTTTACATTCATACTATCGTATTTCGTTTCATTGTAATGATTACAATCCCCTCCATGCATCATCAAACATGCAAAGAATACACCCTACAGGCCTGCCCCTGGCCGTCAGCACACAGCCTCGTCCCTCCCTGAGTCCAGTGTCCCCAGCCGCTCCATCTGTCCATGTCATCGTCTCTGCCTCCATTCCTGGCATCACTGCTTCTCTGGGTAGGGTCCCACATTCCACTCTTCTCACTTGATGGTCCCAGGGACCTCCGCTCTTGAACTGCAAAATCAATCACTCCCATCCTTTTATTACATCTACCTTTACATTTCCAACCCTCACATTCAGTCCTGATAGCAATTATTCACTATTGTACCACAAGAGATTCTTATCCCCATCTCCTTTTATTAGCCCCGTCCCAAGAAACTGGGACACTTAATTGTGCTCATGAGGAATATGTACCTGGACCAAGAGGCAGTTGTTTGAACAGAACATGGGAACACTGAATGGTTTAAAATTAAGAAAGGTGTGTGACAAGGTTGTATTCTTTCACCATACTTATTCAAACTGTATGCTGAGCAAATAATCCGAGAAGCTGGGTTCTATGAAGAAAATCGTGCCATCGGGATTGGAAGAAGACACATTAACAGCCTGCAATATGCAGATGATACAACCTTGCTTGCTGAAAGTGAAGAGGACTTAAGACATTTACTGATGAAGATCAAAGACCACACACAGCCTTAAGTATGGATTACATCTCCAAGTAAAGAAAACAAAAATCCTCACCACTGGACCAATAAACCACATTCTTATCAACGGAGAAAACATTGAAGTTGTCAAGGACTTCATTCTTCTTGGATCAACTATCAACATTCATGGAAGCAGCAGTCAAGAAACCAAACGATGTATTATTGCATTAGGCAAATCTGCTGCACAAGACCTCTTTAAAGTGTTGAAGAGCAAAGATGTCAGCTTGAGGACTAAGGTGTGCCTGACCCAAGCCATGGTATTTTCAATAACCTCATATGCATGCAAAAGCTGTACAGTGAATAAGGGAAACCGTAGAAGAATTGATGCTTTTGAGTTATGGTGTTGCAGAAGAATATTGAAAAGTGCCATGGACTGCCAAAAGAACCAAGAGATCTGTGTTAGAAGAAGTGCAGCTAGAGTGCTCCTTGGAGGCCAAGATGGCCAAACTTCATCTCTCATACTTTGGAGCTACTGTCAGGAGGGACCAGTCGCTGGAGAAGGATATCGTGTTTGGTAAGGTGGAGAGTCAGAAAAAATAAGAAGACCCCCAACAAGATGGATTGACTAAGTGGCAGCAGCGATGGACTTAAGTGTGGCAACAGTAGTAAGGTTAGCCCAGGACTGGTTAGTGTTTCGTTCTTCTGTGCATAAGGTCACTATGAGTCGGTACTGACTTGATGGCACCTAACAACAACAAGAGATTAGAAACCATTCAGTGGATATTCTACCTTCCTCCATCCCATCTGGAACTAGGCTCTCCCTTGAAAGCTTATAAGCCAGTCACTTTTTGCCTTTGTAGCCCCCCATTTTGGGTAGCCAATGTCTAAACTGCCCATCCCTGTCAACCCTGTGTACCGAGGGAGTGGGAGTGATCCTCACTGTAAAGATTTGTTCCTTTTTCTGAGTTACTACAACCATAGTATAGGTAAAGTTCATCAAATTGTAGCGGGTTACTCTTTTTTTTTCCTCTTCTTTCTTTTTATAGTCGAGTTCTGATCATCCAGCCATTGAAGCCAGGTCGAGTGGGTACTATCTGCAAGTATGAGTGTTCTTGTGCATCTCCCCTCACTTCATATCAGCTGGACGCTTCATTCTCTGCTCTAGTCCTCTGTGGCCATGTCACTGCCTCTGGGCTCAGGAGTCCCCGGGTCTTGCCTTTCTGCTGGCCATCCAGGTCTCTACCCGGATTCACAGGAGTCTACTGAATGTGGTCAGACTTAGCTCCCAACTTCATTGCTGTTTTTCCCCTTCTCCCCCTTTTCATTGACCAACGTGATCACCAGCCAAACCACAAGCCTGCTCGTGTATTCTCCTTGAGTCTTAGTCTTGGAAGGGGGTTTGCTCTGATGGGACCCAACCACTTGCCTTGATGGCTCCCGGGCTAACAGCTTGCTTGTTCTTGTATTAGTCAATCAGACTGCCATTATTGTTTTTTATTTTCCCTGCTGGTCTTTCTTTCACAAAGTATCTTCTGTTCTTCTAGCTACTCCAGGCTGGTCTACTTGTCCTTTCAAGTGGAAATTTCCCACCTCAGAAGATTCTGGATGGGGTTCAGGATTCCACCTATGGTCTTATGCAATGCAAAGGTTCCAACTCTTTCACTGGGCAACTTCTAGCCCCCTTTTTAAGGTATTCCAATTAGCTATAGGCTGAAGATGCTCTTACAAGCTTTCTATTGTGATGTTTCCGGCTATTCCTTTCTCTCCCACTCAAGTGTCTATTTTACAATGGTAAGCAAAGGAAACCAAGATTCAAAAGACAGCCAAGCATCTTAACATTATTTCTCTCTTTTACCTATTCAAACCATGCCTCAATCCCTGTATCCCGGAGTCCTGTTGTTCTAAGGTTGTTCATACATCATCATTTACCTCTCTGTCCCACTTAGCCCATGTAAAGCTGCCTAGCTGTTCTACCATTCCCCTCCCTCTTCTCGTGTCTGTCTATTCTCTACTTTGTGCTCTATCTTCCCCTCCCTCCCTCCTCTCATTTTATGCCAAACATCTCAGTGATCAGCAAATATATATACAATTTTTTTTTCTCTTTTAGGGTGGGTTCTTTTTCTTAATCTTTTACAATAATGGTCCCATGCAGTATTTCTCCTTTTGTGACTGACTAATTTCACTCAGCATAACGTCCTCAAGGTTCACCCATGTTATGTGGTGGCTTGCAGCTTCCTTGTTGTTCTTCAAGGTAGCAGAGTTTTCCATTGTGTGTATGTACCACAGTTTGTTTATCCATTCTTCAATTGATGGGCACTTAGGCTGTCTCCATCTTTTTGCTATAGTAAATAGTGTTGCTATGAGCACTGGTGTGCTTTTTTCCTTCTTCTTGTCTTAATAACTTTTTGCCTTCTTCCTGTATGATGTGTCATGGGAGGGGGTAAAATAATATAGAACTGCACTTCTTGTTTCAGATCCAGAAAGTTGTGCTGAAGGGTGCTCTGAGAGTTGTACTTTCCCCCAGAAAAATGAGGACAAGTGGCCTCTACCTCAGGATCAGCAGAAGATTTAGGGGGAGAGGCCCAGACAGAGCACTCGAGCAGGTGTTGGGCACACCCATTGGGGGAGGTCGGGAGAGCATGGGGTCCTTCTCTCCTATCCCTGTGCCTGGAAGAAAAGTTTTCTCCAACAATACCACCCCCAGAGGATGTGCTGGAAAGAGGGCTCCCACCCTTCTACAAGGAAAGAGAAGTTGGGTAGCTCCCAGGAGTAGAAGTATGACTAACGGGAATAGGATGCTGCCTCTAACAGACACAGGCTCCCTCCTCTCCCACCCTCTGCTTGCCTCAGGCATGCTCTCCTGGGCCCCTGGGTCCCTCTTCAGCCACATGTGCCCCTGCGATGGGCAGCAGCGGTCTCCCCGAGCCAGGCTGCCCACCTGGGGAAGGTCCGGCTTCGCAGCTCCTTGATGAAGAGCTGGCTGCCATTCTGCACAGGCTTGACATCAGGCGTTGGCCCCTGCTCATGTTTGTGCCAGCTCCGTTTCTTCTTCACTGTAAAGAGAGGGACAGGGGTCGATCACTGCACCTAGGTGACCAGGCAAGCAGGGTGCAAACCGAGGTTGGGGGCCAATGCTTGTGGGTACAACAAGGCTCTAAACCTCCTGAGAGTCAAAACTTGAGGTTCCTCAGGGGATGAGACACTCACCTCCCAGCAACTCCCTAGCAGAGTTTGGTCACCTTCCCTCTGTTTTCCACAGTTTCAATATATTCTCCCACCCTGACTCATCTCTCCCCACCTTTCTGAGCTCAGCCCGTGGGACCACTGCCCAACACTACTAGAAGCTGGGAGTCTCCAGGGATCCCTTTCCACTCAGGCACCTAGGCTGCTGAAGTCTCTGCAGAGCCACCTCTCGACACGGTTCCCACCTAAGGTCCTGGCCTGGACTGTCAACGCTCTCCTAAGTGGGCTCACTGCTGCTATTCCCTCACCCTCAGAGCCACAGCACAAAGAACTAAGACTACCTGGTTTGCTCCTTCTCCTTCCGCATCCTCCCAACTAGCACAACTTCCTGTCCACAGCCGGGACCCCACTGTATCTATGAGCATACCTTCCTTCCAGAGCATCGGGTACTCACACCATGGGCCCCCACACATGCATGCAGTGCTCAGACATGCATGCACAGATAAGCATGCCTCCTCCCAGAGCATCTGGCGCCCACACCATGGACCCCCAATACATGCACACATGTTCACACATACATGATTATACACGCACCCATAAGCATGTACACCATGTACAGTACACACACATGCACATGTGGGTACATGCATGAGTAAATCCCTACAGAACTGCGTGCTCCATGAAAGGAGGGAACAATTTCTTTCTTTTTTGCCATCTCTGTCCTCAATTCCCAGCCTGTTGCCCAGTCCAAGGTGAACACACGGCCAAGGGCATAGTCAAATGCCTCCTTGGGGCTGTCCAGAATCTGGAGACAGGCTGATCAGGTAAAATTCTGAGACCAGACCTAACATCATAGCTGGAAGGGCAACCCTCTGGCTGCCTGCTAAGCCAGGCAGAGCCTAGACTAGTGCCTCCCTCACAGGTGAAGGCCAATAGGGTGCTGCAGAGATGGCAGACCCCAGCTAAGATGGCTGGGGGACAAGAAATACATCTTTCTCAGTCCTCCAAGCCTCCAGGGCTAAGAAACTAAAGAAGCGATGCTGTAACAGTGATAAGCCACCCACCACCCCCAGCAGCCTTGGGAGCTGGACGAGGTGAGGGGTCAGGCGGGAAGTGCCTCACTGCCTTCGTTCCAATCTACCTTTTGGTTCCCTCATGAATCACAGATTCATAGCAACAGCATGGGATTTTTGTTTATAAGAACCTCAGCATATCTGACCTCCATAACCAAGATGAGAGTGGTTATTGTGGGAACTTCATGAGCAAGGGTTTAAAGCTGGCTCAGGTGGGTCTGAAAAGGACCTCTTAAGATTTTCCAGCTGGTGGCTCAGTTGGCACATCTGTGCCTCAGCTTCCATGCAGAGAAGCCAATACCAATCCCCAGCACTTCCCACCCAGGCAGGAGCAGGTGGGGACTCCTTACTTACAGGTTGACTTCCCATGGGTTTTCTCGCAGTTTGGACAATGGTATATGTCGATATCTGGTGCCTCCTCTTCTTCCACCCCAACACAGCTGGAATGGGACAAAACAGAGATCCATTACTCACATGTAGCAGCCCTTCATAGCCTTTCCATATGCACAGCTTTGGAGGCCTGCTGAATCTGGAAGGACCCAAGGCTAGGCAGCAGGACACAGATGGGCAGAGCGTGTACTGGAGGTGTGGGGACAGAGGGCAGGAGCCAGGAAGGCTGTGCCAGGAGTTCACAGGAGGAGATTTCACAAGACTAGGAGGTGGCAGGAAGGAAGGGAGCACAGGGTTATCATGGGAGAGGTAGTAGAAACAGAGCCAGACAGGTATGGGGACTCTGGACACACTCCACCATCAGGACCACCTGGGTGAGAGTCTTCCTTACCCTTTCACCATATAGCCCAACAATGGGGGCAGGAGACACCAGGTAGAAATCACAAAACTCAGAACCAAAAGAACCTGGGCCCAACCCATCTACCCCTTCCATTACAGATTGGAAAGTGAGGCCTGGGGAGGGGATGGTGCCCAAGGCCTCAAAGCAAATGGGTGGAGGAACTGGGTCACTCAATGCCACATCTGAGTTCCTCTGCTACCCCTACCACATGGCAGTGGTCCTCAGATATCCCAGGGCTCCCAGTCATCTAATCTGCTGAAAGCTCCTTCTCCTTGGCTCTGTGGGAGGGGAGTCATGGGCACCTGCCAGCCTTGCACGAGTAGAACTTCCACCTAGCTCATTTTCTGCAGGTCAGGGTCAAGGCTCAGTCCTAGGTTCTAAGCCCAACTGGGGGCACACTCAGGACCCTGAAGAGGTCAGAGTTCCTGTAACACTCTGCAAACCTACATAGACCTCTAAACACAAGACAGAGCTCCACTCACACCAATGCAAGGAGTGATAGGCAACAACTCTGGTGCACCTGGTATACAATGTTACAGAAACGTCTCTAGAATCAGCCCAGCCCAATGAAACGATGGTGTCCCAACCTAATGTGCTCAACTAGTCAAACCAAAGGAAAAATGTTGCTGAACAAAATTAGGAAAAGATACAAAGGAAGAAATGATAGTAGCTGGGTATAAAAAACGTACCCTTATTTACTACTGCCTGATAACCAGGTTTATATAAAATAAAGTTGCATTGGGTAAGAAATCAACATGGTAGTAATATTCCAAAGCTGTCATACTGTAGTAGATTAGTTATTTGAAAATGTTTCAAGTGGTACTATTCATTACTACCTCTTGTTTTATGTATGTTACTATTCAGTGAGGTCTCTCATTTTAGTTTTCCAGGACTGAGAAGCTTATCTTGTTAAGTTACTCATGTGTGTTGTCTTATTTGACGTTAAACTTTCTTGTTAAATATTTGTACTACTACACGGTATCCACGAGAGCCAAAATATATCCCACCTGAATTTAGAGATCTGAAGAACAGATTTGATACAATAAACACTAAAGACCGAAGACCAGAAAAGTTGTAGGATGACATCAAGAACATCATACATGAAGAAAGCAAAAAGTCATTGAGAAGACAAGAAAGAAGGAAAAGGTCAAAATGGATGTCAGAAGAGACACTGGAGACACTTGCTCTCCAGCGTAGAGATGCTAAAGCAAATGGAAGAAATGAGGAGGTCAAAGAGATGAACAGAAAATTTCAAAGGTCAGCTCAAGATGATAAAGCCAAACATTACAACAAAATGTGCAATGATCCAGAATCAGAAAACCAAAAAGGAAGAACACGCTCAGCGTTTCTCAAGCTGTGGGAACTGAAGAAAAAAATTCAAGCCTTGACTTTCGTTATTGAAATATTCACTGGGCAAATATTTGAATAATGCAGAAAGCAGCAAGAGAAAATGGAAGAAATACACAGAGTCACTATACCAAAAGGAAATGGTTAATGTTCAACCATTTCAAGAGGTAGCATATGATCAAGAGCCAATGATCCTGAAGGAGGAAGTCCAAGGTGTATTGAAGGAATTGGCAAAGAACAAGGTACCAGGAACAGATGGAATAAAAATTAAAATATTTTAAGAAAATGAGGAGGCACAAGAGGCACTCACTCATCTCTACAAAGAAATTTGGAAGACGAGCATCTGGCCAATTGATTGGAAGAGATCCATATCTGTGCACATTCCAAAGAGAGGTAACCCAACTGAATGTGGAAATCATCGGACAATCTCTTTGATAATCCATGCGAGTAAAGTTTTGCTAAAGGTAATACAGAAACAACTACAGTTATACATTCACAGAGAACTTCCAGAGGTTCAAGCCAGACTCAGAAGAGGCCGTGGAATGAGGGATATCATTGCTAATGTCCGATGGATGTTGGCTGAAAGCAGAGAATATCAGAGAAATGTTTACCAGTGTTTTATTGACTATGCAAAGGCTTTTGATTGTGTGGATCATGACAAGCTATGGACAATATTGCAAAGTATAAGTATTCTGGAACACTTAATTGTGCTCATGAGGAATCTGTACCTGGACCAAGAGGCAGTTGTTTGAACAGAACATGGGAACACTGAATGTTTTAAAATTTAAAAAGGTGTGCGACAAGGTTGTATTTTTTCACCATACCTATTCAACCTGTATGCTGAGCAATTAATACGAGAAGTTGGGTTCTATAAAGAAAATTAAAACAACTCAGCAAGAGCAAAAATATGATATATTTGATGTAACAGACACTAATGACCAAATGCCAGGAAAGCCATGGAATGGCAACGAGAGTATCATACATGAAGAAAGCAAAAGGTCATTTAAAAGACATTGGAGGGGTGGGGGTGGGGAGAAGAATGACCAAAGTAAATGTCTGGAAAGATTCTGAAACTTGCTCTTGAGTGTAGTGAAGCTAAAGCAACTGAAATAAATGATGAAGTAAAAGAGTTAAACAGAAATTTTCAAAGGGTAGCTGAAAAAGACAAAGTCAAGTATTATAATGAAATATGCAAAGACTGGAAATTAAAAAACCAAAAGAAAAGAACATGTTCAGCATTTCTCAAGCTGAAAGAACTGAAGAAAAACTGAATTCTACAAGCAAAAAAATGAATGATGCAGAAAACATCAAAAGGCAATGAAAGGAATGTAAAGTCACTATCCCAGAAATAATTGGTTGATGTTCAATCATTTCAAGAGGTAACATATGATCAAGACCAATGATACTGAAGGAAGAATTCCAAGCTGCACTGAAGGCATTAGTGAAAAACAAGTCACCCAGAATTGACAGAATACTGATCGAAATGTTTCAACAAACTCATGTATGTCAAGAAATCTGGAAGACAGCTATCTGGCCAACCAATTGGAAGATATCCATATTTGTGTCCATTTCATAAAAAGATGACCCAATGGAATGTGAAAAACATTGGACAATATTATTAATATCACAGGTAAGTAAAATTTTGATAAAAAATAATTTAAAAACAATTGCAGCAGCACATCCACAGAGAGCTGCCAGAAATTCAAACAAGATGCATAAGAATATGTGGACTAAGAGCCATCATTGCTGATGTAAAGAATTCCATAAAGATGTTTATTTGTGCTTTAGTGATTATGCAAATGCTTTCAACTATGTGGATCATGACAAACTATGGGTAACAACTGTGAAGAATGGGTATTCCAAAATAACTAATTGTGCTCACAAGGAGCATTACATAGATAATGAGCGAGCTGTTGGAACAGAACAAGGGAATACTGAATGATTCAAAATCAGGAAAGGTGTGTGTCACGGTTGTATACTTCTACCATGCTTATTCAATCTGTCTACTGAGCAAACAATCCAAGAAGCTGGATTATAGGAAGAAGAATTTGACAACAGGATTGGAGGAAAAGCCACTAATAACCTGCTATATGCAGATGATACAACCTTGTTTGCTATAAGTGAATAATATTTGAAATACTTACAGATGAAGATCAAAGACTATAGATTTTAATATGGATTGCACCTCCAGTGTAAACTAGACCAATAAATAACATTATGATAAATGAAGTTGTCCAAGATTTCAATTTGCTTGGATCCACCATCAATGCTCACGGAATTACAGCAGTCCAGAAATCAAAAACTTATTGCATTAGGCAAATCAGCCACAACAGACCTCTTTAAAGTGTTCAAGAACAAAGATGTCAGTTTAAAGACTAAGGTGCGCCTGATCCACACTATAGTATTTCCAGTAGCTTCATATGTATATGAAAGTTAGATAATGAATAAGGAAGACCACAGAATTGATTAATTTGAATTATGGTGTTGGAGAAGAGTATTGAAAGTATCATGGACTTTCAAACAAATCTGTAGCAGTACAGCCAGAATGCTCCTTAGAGGCAAGGATGGCGAGACTTTGTCTCTTATACTTCGGATATATTATCAGGAGGGACTAGTTCCTGGAGAAGGACAACATGCTTAGAAAACTAGAGGGTCAGTGAAAAGGAGGAAGGCCTCCTGATGAGATGGACTGACACAGTGGCAGCAGCAGTGGGCTCAAATATAACAATTGTGAGAATGGTGCATGACCAGGCAGTGTTTGTTCTGTTGTGCACAGGGACGGGTCGCTATGAGTAGGAACCAATTAGATGGCACCTAACAACAACAGAGGACCACAAATTCCCTTCTAGAAAACTGGCATAAATGTGTAACAGAAGTCCCAAACTTGCTTTCCTGTCAGCATCTTTCGCACCACAGCACAGGATCTACCCTTAGGATTGGGGCTCTAACTCACATATCCAGGAATTTACTTCTTAACAGCATTTCTGGAGTATATTTGCCTGAGGTGGTCTTAAAGGTAACCCCAAGCATGACCAGGAAGAAATCACTATGGGCCAGTGGAGATTCATTCGTCACTTATGTTCTACAAGCCCCATGATCCTAAACTAGACAACCAAGTGCTTTGATTGGCACATCCCCCCACCCATTGTTGTTGTTGGTATGTGCCGTGGAGTCGGTTCCGACTCATAGTGACCCTGTACAGGTTTCCAAGGCTGTAAATCGTTATGGGAGCAGAAAGCCTCATCTTTCTCCAGCTGGTAATTTTGAACTGCTGACCAAGGTTAGCTCCTTGATTTGTAACCACTATGCTACCAGAGCAGCTGCTTCCAACCATAGTGGCCCTAAAATTCTATAACCAGGACACCTATAGCCATTCCCTTTGTGCTTTCCCTCTCAGGGCTGGGAAGGCCATTTATTCCTTGCAATCACATCCACCCCACATGATGGGCTCAAAGAAAATATGATGCAAGGGAAGGGGAGCAAACCAGAAGGGGAGAGATAAGACCCAGTGACAACAGGGTCCAGAGGCTTCTGCTGTGGACTTGGTTGAAATAACCTTTTTCTAAAGACCATACAACTAAAATCTTACTTCCATGATTATTTAAAAGTATATATAGCACTTGCAGAAAACAACAAATGCTGGCAAAGGTATAGAGAGACTAGGGCCCTTCTACATTGCTGGTGGGATTGAAAAATGGTTTAACCACTCTGGAAACCAGTATGGCACTTTCTCAGGAAGTTGGAAATAGAAATACCTTATGATCCAGCAATTCCTCTACTTGGTATATATCCACAAGAAATACAAGTCAGAACAGAAGTAGATATATGCACACCAATGTTCATCACAGCACTATTCATAATAGCAAAAAGATGGAAATGGCCATAGTCCAGTAATGGATGAATGGATAAACAAATTTTGATACATACACACAATGGAATACTAGGCAATGTTGAAGAATACTATGAATCTGTGAAACACCTCATAACATGGATGGACCCTGAGGACATTGTTGTTGTTGTTGTTGTTGTTAAGTGCCGTCGAGTCGGTTCCGACCCATAGCGACCCTGTAACAGGGTTTCCAAGGGTGTAAATCCTTACGGGAGTAAATAGCCTCATCTTTCTCCCGCGAAGCGGCTAGTAGTTTCGAACCGCTGACCTTAAGGTTCGCAGCCCGATTCATAACCACTACGCTACCAGAGCTCCTTATGCTGAGTGAAATAAGTCAATCACAAAAGGGCAAATATTTCATGAGACCATTATCATAAAAGCTTAGGAAAAGATTTCCATAGTAAAAGAAACATTCTTTGATGATTACCAGGGTGCAAGCGAGGGGAGAGTAATTCACAGGTTAGGGTGTAGGCACATGTTAGCGCAGATGATGGGAAGGGAAATATATAAGGAGGGGGGCGGGCAACACACAAGAAGAGGGAGGGTAGCAGATGAACAATGAAGATAGGGGAAGAGTTAGGAAGCTATGCATGGCCTATATGGAATAGAGGTAAACAGTGATTTATACACAATCTTGGAACAACTATGGTCTGTGATACAGGGACTGAAATATAATGTGAACGGGTAAAGGAGGGAAAAATGTTTAGATGCTTGACTGTCTTATGAATATTGGTTTCTTCTGCATACTATTGTAACATAGACATTTAAGTGTGATAGAAATTAATACTGACATGATTACAGAAAGCTTGCAAGTCTCTCTTTAGCCTGTAACTGACTGGATTAGCTAAAAAGGGAATTAGAATTTGCCCAGGGAAACAGGCTTCTTGTTAAGCATTTGTGGAGTATGGGGCCTTCAGTGGAATTCTGAGCCCTACCCAGAACTTTTTAAGGTAGGACATTCCCACTTGAAAAGACATGCAGAACAACCCAAAATGGCTGAGACAAGAGAAGATTCTTACTGAAAGAAAGACAAGCAGAAAAATTACCAGACTGTTTGGCTGTTAGAGCATCAACCAAGCTGTTTGCTTTGGAGGCATCAAGAAAAGTTAGCTCATCAGGGAAAACCCCCTTCTAAGACTGAAACGCAAAGGGAACCTGTGAGCAGTATGCTCACTAATGATCATACAAATCTGCTTGTGAGTGGAAGTGGGGGAAATGCAGTAATGAAGCCATGGGTTGTGTTTGGCCATGTTCCATTGACATCCATCGACCTTGAGATGAGAGAGAGAAGAGGAAGGGTTGGCTGATCTGAAGTCTAGGGAGATGTGTGAACACCCAAGCTCATGGGCACTGACCTAGCCACTGGGGGCTAATGCTGAGAGTAAAGCAGCCAACTGGACTGAAGTGCCAGGAGCCATGTGTGAACTCCCCTAGTTCCCATTTGACCTAGCTTATGAATCAGGCTGCAAACCACAAGATCAGCAGTTTGAAACTACCAGCTATTCCACGAGAGAAAGATGAGACGTTCAGCTCCTGTAAAGATTTACAGCCTTGGAAACCCTGTACAGGGACGCTATGAGTCAGAACTGACTCCACGGTACACGGCCAGCCAGCCAGGAAGGTTAGCTGACTATAACTGGACCAAATGATGATAAAGATACTTGATGCTGTGAGCAAGTATAATAAACTACTACAATTTGATGAACTGGACCTTTGCTTATGGATGCAGTTGCTCAAAATCCCAACTGAAATGGAAGGATTCTTCATATCAAGGATCAAGCTTGTATTCACAGTGCACAGGGTTGATTGCTATTGTTGTTGTTGTGAAGTGCCATTGAGTCAGTTCTGACCCACAGCAACTCTGTATAGGGTTTCTGAGGAGCAGTTGGTGAGCTTGAACCACCGACCTTGCAGTTCAAACGGCTTTGCAGTCTGGCGCATTAACCCACAGTGCCACACCAGGACTAGGGACAGGCAATTTTCACATGGGCTGTAGCATTGTGGTTACAAGTCAGGCTGCTAACCTCAAGGACAATAGTTACAAACTACCAGCTGTTCCGTGGGAGAAAGATGAGGCTTTCTACTCCCATAAAGATTAACAGCCTCAGAAGCCGTATACAGGGTCTCTATGAGTAGGAACCGACTCTATGGCATACTACCATCATAAAGGCATAAAGTGGCTGGCTTACAATCTTTCATGAGTGTGCTTAGTTTCATAACAAGGGGCGTTAAGTATAATCCCCACTGAATAATTTTCCTCTTTTCCAGATGGATATGGTGAAAAGGGATAAGGGATGATGCTGATAGGATTTTATGATTTAATTGTGATGTAATTGTTAGCAGCATTAATTCTGAATGTCACAACTGTAGCAGGAGATGTGCAGCTAAAAGTGTGGAGTAGTTAATCTTTCATTTCTGGCATGGAGGATCCCAGGACCATCAAGAAATAAGAGCATGAATGGAGTATGAGATCCTACATAGAAACTTTCATGGTTATAGCAGAGGCGGTGACAGAAATGATGGTATGGAAAGAGAGCAGCTGCGGACTCTAGACCCATGGACTGAGAAAAGCTGTGTGCCCGCAAGCAGGAGGCTGGCTTGCAAAATGTGCTATTTGGACATTTAAATGAACATGTACTTTTTGTTTTGTATGTATACATCAAATATTTTTGCTGAAGCAGGATAACTGTTGTTGCAGGGAGGAGAGTGCAATCATTTAGATAAAACAAAAAGTATGGTTGGTTGAAAGTAAAGGTGATGATTTTATCTTTTTACCCTCACTCAATTCAAAATAAAAAGACTTTTAAAAAAATAATAAAAGTACAGTACTTGTGCAGGTGTTTTTGAAGGGAGCAGTAAGCAGGGTGCAGACTGCTGCCCATCTTATGAGAAGCTCCACCAAGCTCCACACAGACACAGCTGAGCACTCCTGCCCAGGAATGGTTGGCAGCAGCAGTGCCCTGTGAGTGCTCACAGTCCATTCACTTCATGAACTCAAAACCCAAAATGATTCACAGAAGTAGGAAATAGCTGTACCATCAATCTGAGAAACATCAATTCCAAAATTAACTACTCCTTTCATGTGACTCACATCTGTTATTCTTGATGTGTAAACTAAGGGCATATTAAACATAAAAAAAAAAAAAAAATTTTTAAGAAAAGAAAATGAAGAGTTGTCTGTTTGACAAGTAATTTAATCCATGACTTTAAATAAACAATTTACAGAAAAGGATAAGCATATAACTTTTCTGGGAAAGAGGCTCCACATCTCTAATAACAGAAATGTAAACTAAACCTGCAGTAAGATTGCCTAACTATCAGCCTGGCAAAGGTTAGAGTGTGAAGATCATCTGTATTGGTGATGTACATAAAGCAGCATTCTCAGAGAGTCCTGGTGGAGACAAAAACTGGTACAACCAGGTGGGTAACAGCTCTTGACATTTGTGTACCTTTGTGTTCAGTCTTCTTCTAAGATCTTCCTACAGATAAATTAATACATGTGGGCACAGGATACTTACTGCAGCACAGAAGATTAGAACACTAATCTAATTAGAACACACAGACCACTAAGTGTCCACCAATGGCAGACAACTTAAGTATTTTGGAGTGCCAAGAAACACAAATTCTAACCTTACTGATCTAGAACGATTCCTATATTGTCCAGAGAGATCACAAATTTCTGAACAGTGTAGTGTGCACCCATTTTCAGTGGGTGACTGAAGGAACCATGTTCCTATAAGAACAGAACATTTTGGAAGGACACATAGGACTTTGATCTAAGGGGCTGTCTCTGAAGAGGTGGGGTAACTGGTCAGACAGAAGGGGAACAAAGTTTTCACTGGAGACAATTTTTGACTATTGAATTTTTTCCTATATGTATATATTGTTAGGGAGCACAGAGACTCTGTAGGATTAAGTACTAGATGAACCACAAGATCAGTGATACAAGCCCACCAGTCAGTCTGTGTGAGAAAAATAATGCTTTCTGTTCCCTCAAAGACTAACAGGGCCACTACGTGTTGGAACCAACTCCACGGCACTTAACAACAACAACAACATGTATTGCTAAGGTCCCTGGGTGGCAAAAATAGTTTGTACTAAACTGTAGCCTACAGATTGTGACATCATGGAAGAAAGTCCTGTTAATCTTCTTCCATTAAGACTGCAGCCAAGAAAACCCTATGGAGCAGTTTTACTATGTGACACATGGAGCTGCCATGACTTGACAATGATAAGTTTTATATATTGCTACCTTCCCAAAATTTTTAAAGCATATTTTTAATCCTCATAAACTAATTTGAGTAAATCAGAGCTATCTGAATTTATGCTGTTGTTCTTAAGTGCCACTGAGTCAGTTTTGACTCAGAGCAACCCTGTATAGGATTTCCAAGAAGTGGCTGGTGGTTTGAACTTTGCAGTTCAAACTGACCTTAAGGTCCAGTGCATTATCCTGCAGCGCCTAACAGGACTTCAATCTGAATTTATAAGCATATACAAATGACCTTTAAAAAATATTCCTCTGACTCTCAAACATCTGTACAAGGTGCAACTATTTATCTCTCCCTGTCTGGAGAAAAGAAGAGTGAAGAAAACTAAGACTCATAGAAATAATAAGTCTAATGGAAAAAAAAATAAGTCTCCACGACCTTGGAACCAGAAGAACTAGATCACACACAGCTAACACTATCAACTGCTCTGAAAGGGATCACATCAGAAGGTTCTAGATACAGTGGGAGGAAAATGTGGAGCAAAACTCAAAATCATATAAAAGGCCAGGCTGACTGGTCTAATAGCGACTAACAGAGATCATAGTTCTTAATCACCCTTCAGGTCTGGAAATGAATTCATCATGATGGCTCTATTTTTCAGCCAACAAAAGACAGATCTATAAAGCGAGCACCAGTTTGTCCTACTGCGGCGACTTGCATGTTGTGATGCTGAAGTTATCCCATCAGTATTTTAAATAACCATCAGGGTCACCCACAGAAGACCGGCATCAGCAGAACTAACACAGTCTAGAAAGACAGAGAGACAGACTACTTCTGAAAGTTTAGCCATTGAAACCCTAATGAATAGCGGCAGAAAATTGTCAGAAGAAGGGCCAGAAGATTAGCCACTCATATTGGAAGTCACTCAAAATGCAACTAGGTTGGCTACTACAAGAATAAGCAAGTTGTTCACCAGGAGGCCAGCAAGGCAAGCAATCAAATCTCGTCAGAACAAACCCCCCTCTAAAACTGAAACTGGGAACACATGAGCAGGCATATAAGCTTGCTGGTGACCACACTGGTCTACTGGTGAGTGGAAAAAGGGGACAGGCAGCAATGAAGAAATGGGCTGAGTTCAACCATGTTCCATAGACTCCCGTTGACTTGGAAATGAGAGACAGAAGAGGAAGGGCTAGCTGGTCCAAACTGGGGACACCTGAGCCCATGGACAAGGAGATAGCCTCAGAGGGCTAGATCTGAGTGAGAGTAAAGCATCCAGCTGATATGAAGTGAGGGGAGATGCATAAGAACACCCAAACTTGCAGACAGTACCCTTTTGACCTAGCCTTGATGGCTTGATAATCAGAACTCGACTAGAAGAAGATAATTTTTTTTTTTTAATAAAGGAAATGAGGGTAAATTGCTACAATTTGATGAATTTGACCTATACTCCTGGAGGTAGTAGCTCAAAATACTAATGGAGAGGGAAGGAGTTTTCACATCAAGTATCAATGCTATCCCCTCTGTATACAGGGTAGATAGGGGCAGGCAACTTAGACATTGGCTACCTAAAATGAGGGGATGATAAAGGCTCAAAGTTACTGGCTTACAAGGTTTCTAAAGGGAATTTAGTTTAAGAGTGTGTGGGGGAAGATAGAATCCCCACTGAATAGTTTTCATCTTATCTAGATGGGTGTGGTAAAAAGAGAAGGGTTTAAGATTCTATATGATTCAACAGTGAGTAATTGTTATCATGACTAATTGCAACTGTTACAATTGTAAAGGTAGAAGTTTTGTAACAAAATAGGGGGAGTAGTTAATCTTACAGTCCAGAAATAGAGGACCCTAGGACCAACAAGGGAGAAGAACACAAGCGGAATGTGGAATCCTATCCAGAGAAGCAGTGACACCAGAGATGGAGGCAGAGATGGGATATGGAGAGAGGGAGCAACTGAGGACTCTAGATTCATGGGAACAGAGGGACTGAGAGCTGGTAGCCAAGAGGCAGACTTGCACATCATGATGTTTTAGTGGTTTAAATTATTTTATATACCTGAGTGTTGTTTAAAAAAAAAAGAGCTACAATGAAGAGAGAAATACTGTTAACTAATGGTACATGGAGGGGATTATAACAATTGTAATGAAACAAAGTATATGATTTGTTGAATGTAAAACTGATGATCTGCCCTGTAAACTTTCACTCAATTCACAATAAAATCTTAAAAAAAAAAAAAGCAACTAGGGAAGAGCTACCTCATCAAAGTTGACTATGATGTTGCAAATGGAGTAAAGCACCTCCATTTGTTGATAGGGCACAACTCACATAAAAGAGAAACAGCTGCAAATATCCACTAGTAATCGGAACATACACTGTACAAAGTATGAATCTAGGAAAATTGGAAGTTGACAAATGTGAACCAGAAGATTTAAAGATCCTAGGCATTTGTGAGCTGAAATAGACTAGTATTGGCCATTTTGAATCTGACCATCATGATGGCAAAGAACAAGAAATGTAAGAGGAATGGCATAGTATCCATCATCAAAAAGAACATTTCAAGATCTATCTAGAAATGCAACGCTGTCTGTGATAGGATAATATACATAAGGTATACAAGGAAGATCAGTTAATGCCACTATTATTCACATTTACACACCAACCACTGAATTCAGTGATAATGAAATTGAAGAATTCGATCAACTTCTCCAGCCTCAAATTGATCAAACATGTAATCAAGATGTATTGATAATTACTGGAGATTGGAATGTGAAAGTTTGAAACAAAGTTGGAGGGCCAAAAGTTGGAAAATATGGCCTTGGTGATAGAAATGAAGCTAGAGGTTGCATGATAGAATTTTGCAAGACTAATGACCTTTTCATTATAAATACCTTTTAAATAACGTAAAAGGTGAACATGGAATTCACCAGATGTAAAACACAGAAATGAAATTCACTACAACTGTGGAAAGAGACAGTTGAAAAGATCAGTATCAGCAGCCAAAACAAGGTCAAGGGTCAACTGTCCAACAAACCATTAGCTGCCCATATGCAAGTTCAGGTTGACGTTGAAGAAAATGAGTGTCATCGAGTCAATTCCGACTCATAACGAACCTGTATAGGGTTCCCAAGGAGAAGCTAATGAGTTGTGGGTCAAACCGACCTTGTAGTCCAGTGCTTTATCCCACAGCATAACACCAGGACTCCAAAAACAAGTCTATGAGAGTCAAAATATGACCTTAGACATACTCCACCTGAATTTAGAGAGAATCTCAAGAAAAAATTTGATCTTAAACACCAGAAAACCAGAAGAGCTGTGGCACAACATCAAGGGCATCACACAAGACGAAAGCAAAAAGTCATTAAAAACACAGGAAAGTAAGAAAAGACAAAAATGGATGTCAGAAGAGACTCTGAAATTTGCTCTCCAGCATAGAGGCTTAAGTGTATGGAAGACATGAGAAAGTAGGAGAGATGAACAGAAATTTTCAAAGGGCAGGTCTAAAAGACAAACTCAAGTATTATAATGAAATATGGAAAGACCTGAAGTTAGAAAACCAAGAGGGAAGTATACACTCAGCATTTCTCAACCTGAAATAACTGAAATAAAAATCTAATCCTCTACTTGTAATATTGAAGGATTCCAAGAGCAAAATATTGAATGATCAGAAAGCATCAACAGAAGATAGAGGGTGACTCTGAAACCAGGCAAACTAGACGGTGCCCAGCTACCACTACCAACTGCTCTGAAAGGGATCTACTAGATGGTCCCAGATATAGTGGGAGAAAATATGGAACAAAACTCAAGATTATTTAAAACAAAAATGACCCTGCTTACTGGTCAGAAGTAGACTGGAGGAACCCGAGACTATAGTTCTCGACCACGTTTCAGATCTGGAAAGGAATTCACCCTCATGGACCAATTTTCAGCAAAGCATGAGATAGGTATATAGGGGACACAACAATACTAGTAAGGTATGCTCACCTGGACTGATCTATCAGTCAGAATCAAAAGGACAACACTTACCTAAGGATAAAGTTGAGAAGGGATAGGAAGGTGGGTGGAATGGAAATAGAAACCATAGGGAGGAAGTGGGATAACTGCTGTCGCAGGGAGGGGATTTAATCATTGAAATGAAACAAAGTACATGATTTGTTGAATGTAAAATTGATCTCATTTTCTTTGGAAAATTTTATTATAATACAGCTTGGTGATTTTGTTTGGGGGTCTATCCTATTGAGGGCTTCTTAAACTTCATAAATCTTTTCATTTTTCTTATTTTGTTGTTGCTAAGTGCTGTCAAGTCGTTCTGACTCATAGCGACCTTGTATAGGGTTTCCAAGGAGCAAATAGTATGAACTACCAATCTTTTGGTCCAAATGAACCTTGCAATCCAGTGCTTATCCTACAGTGCCACACCAGGATTCCTTTCATGATATTGGTGGTGGTGGTAGCAATGTGCCACGGAGTCAGTTCCAACTCATAGCGACCCTGCATAGGGTTTCTGAGGCTATAAATCTTTACAAGAGCAGAAAGCCTCATATTTCTCCCAAGAATAGCTGATAGTTTCAAACTGCTGACCTTGAGGTTGGCGGCCCAACTCGTAACCACTATGCTACCAGATTTTAGGTAAGTTTATTTTCAATAAATCTTTGATCGTTTTCTCAGTTTTGTGTCTTTCTATTCTGTTCTGGATTTCTGATCACCTCTTGATGGTGCCTTTTTTCTTTTTTCTATTGTTCCATGTTGTTGTTTGTAAGTGCTGTCAAGTCATTTCTGACTCAGGGCGACCTGTATAGAGCTTCTGAGGAGTGGCTGGTGAGCCTGAATGGCAGACCTTGCAGCTCAAGCTGACCTTGCAGTCTGCAGTACCACACCCGACTCCTTATTGGTTCATAGATTAACAGATTTGTCTCCAATCTCATTAATTCTGTCTTCCAGTGATTCATTTCTATTCCTTTGCCCTTTCAATGCATTATCTATTTCTGAAATCTTAGTATTAATTTGATGTTTTTTTGTATGTGTGGTACTGTTGGATAAGTACTAGACCACAAAGTAAGTTTGAACTGCAAGGTCAGCAATTTAAACTCACCAGCCACTCCTTGGAAAGCCTCTATAAGGTTGCTGTGAGTCAGAAATAAATGACTCAATTGCACTTAACAACAATTTATATTTTTTGTCAATATGTTCTTGTATTGTTTTCCTGAATTATTCTAGAGTTTTGTCTGCATTTTCTTTGATTTTGTCTTTCAAATTCAAGACCTACTGTATAGCCACAGTACTCAAAACAGCCTAGTATTAGTACAATGACAACCATATACACCAATGGAAAAAAACTGAAAATCTAGAAGCAAATCCAACCACTTTTGGACACCTGATCTTTGACAAAGTGCCAAAACACATTAAATGGAGAAGAAATAGACCTAAATGCAACACCTAAAACAATAAATCACCAAAGAAAAACTACAGACAAACTTGGGTGTCCTAAAATATGGCACAAATGTAATATTCAATATATCTAAAAACACACAAAAAGCAGAAGAAAAACTAGACAACTGGAACCTCCTAAAAATTATCTATGTGAATCAAAAATTTCACCAAAAAAGTTGAAAAAGAAAAAGAGAAAAGCATTTTTGGTAATGGCATACATACTACAACACATCAACAATGAAAACACAAACACTCCAATTTACAAAAGGACAGAGGACATGAATTACACTTTACCAGAGAAGACATTCTGGTAACCAACAAATTCATGAAGAAACAAATGCTCATGCTCACTAGCCAATTCAAAGAGGCAATTCAAAATAACAACAAAATACCTCACCCCAGCATTAATAACAAAGTTCAACACAAAATGGTGTAACCACTGTAAAAAACAGTATGATGCATCCTTAAAAAATCAAAAATAGGCAAATGTTGCATACAGTTAATAAAAGGTTTTCTTGATAAAAGATGCAATATGTGATGGTTATGGAAAGAGAAAAAATTATTTACAGTCTAGAGGGTAGACATAACACATATTAACATGGATGGCAGGGTAGGCACTCCACAACAAGAGGGAGGGTAGCAGAGGAACGATGAAGGTAGTAGGACACAGAGGGATGGATGCAAGAGTTACAGTGAACAGAAGTAAATACTGTTAACCACTGGAACACGGAGGTGACTGCAATCATTATAATGAATGAAGTAAATATATGATTTGTTGAATGTAAAAATGATGATATAAACATTCACTCAATTCACAATGAAATATTTAAAAATAAAAATTGGAAATAGAAACACCATATGATCCAGTAATCCCACTACTGGATATATATCCTAGAGAAATAAGATCCATGAAGCAAACAGACATTATGTATCCCCATGTTCATCACAGCATTAGTCACAAAAGCAAAAAGATGGAAATAATCTATGTGTCCATCAACAGATGAATGGACAGACAAACTATGGCACATACACACAATGGAACACTACTCAACGTTACAGGATACCGATGCATCTATGAATCACCTCATACCATGGATGAACCGAAAGAAACATTATGCTGAGTTAAATAAATTAATTACCAAAGAACAAACACTGTATAAGACCACTAGTGTAAAAAGTCAAGAAAAGATTTGCAAACAGAAATATATGTACATATATTTCTGGTGTGGCACTGTGGGATAATGAACTAGACTGGTACTGGTACACCCACAAGCCACTCCTTGGAAACCCTATACAAGGTCGCTATGTTGTTGTTAAAGCCGTCAAATCAGTTCCGAAGCAACCTTGTATAGGGTTTTCAAGGAGTGACTGGTGGAGCAACTGGTGAGCTTGAACCCCCAACCTTTCAGTTCAACTGACATTGCAGTCCAGTGCATTAACCCACAGTGCCACATTACAGATAGATAAGTAGGTGGGTAGACAGACAGACAGACACACATTCATTCATTCATTCATTTATTACCAGAGGTGGGAGGAGAAAGGAGGGTGAATCATTTAACTTGAAGATTCTTCTTGTTGTTAGGTTATAAATCACTGCCTGATCCTGCATCCTCACAAGCTTATGTTTGAGCCTACTGTTGCAGCCACTGTGTCAATCCATGTAGTTGAGGGTCTTACTCTTTTTCACTGATCTTCCACTTTTGCAAGCATGATATACTTTCCTAGGGGCTGATCCTCTTGTTAACATGTCCAAAGTACATGACACCAAGTCTCATTATCCTTGCTTCTAAGGAGAATTTGAACTGCACTTCTTACAAATCAGATGTGTTGGTTCTCCTGGCAGGCCATGGTCCTTTCAAAATTCTTTGCCAACACCATAATTCAAATGCATTAATTCTTCTCCTGTCTTTCTGTTTCATTGTACAGCTTTCACACGCATACTAAAAATACCATAGCCTGGGCTAGGAGCACCTTAACCCTCAAAGTGACATCTTTGCTCTTTGTTGTTGTTGTTGTTATGTGCCATCGAGTCGGTTCCGACCCACAGCGACCCTGTATAGGGTTTCCGAGGGTGTAAATCTTTACGGGAGTAGAAAGCCTCATCTTTCTCCCGCAGTACAGCTGGTAGTTTCGAACCGCTGACCTTAAGGTTTGCAGCCCGATTCGTAACCACTACGCTACCAGAGCTCCTTTGCTCTTTAGAGAGATCTTTTGCAGCAGATTTGAACAATGCAATATGTCATTTGGTTTGCTGGCTGCTGCTTCCATGATCATTGATTGTGGATCCAAGTAAAGGAAATCCTTTACTACGTAAATCTTTTCACCATTTATCATGATGTTGTCTATTGGTCAAGTTGTGACAATTTTTGCTTTCTTTCCATTGAGCTGGAATTCATAAAGAAGGTTATAGTTTTTGATCTTCACCAGCAAGTACCTCAAGTTCTCCTAGCTTTCTGCAATAAAGGTCGTATCATCTGTGTATCACAGGTTATTAATAAGCTTTCCAGCAATCCTCATTATTTACTCAGAATACAGACTCAATAAGTATGGTGAAAAGATACAACCCCAATGCACCCTTTCCTGATTTTTAAATTATGCAGTATCACCTTGTTCTCTTCGAATAACTGCCTCTTGGTCTACGTTCAGGCTCCACATGAGCACAATTAAGTGTTCTGGAGTTCTCATTCTTCACAAGTTTGTTATGATCCACAGTCCAACACTTTTTACATAGTCAATAAGATACAGCAAACATCTTTCTGGTATTCTGTGCTTTCACCCAAAATCCATTTAACATCAGTAATGATATCGTTCATTTTACATCATCTTCTAAACTCAACTTAATTTCTGGCACCTCCCTATCATTGAATTGCTACAGCTACTTTTTAATTTTCTTTACCAAAATTTTACTTGCATGTGATATTAATGATATTGTTCAATAATTTCCACATTCTATTGGGTCACCTTTCTTTAGAATGGGCACAAATATGGGTTTCTTTCAGTAGACTGGCCAGGTAACTGTCTTTCAAATTTCTTGGCAAAGATGAGTGAGCACCTCCAGTGTTGCAGTCATTTGTTGCAACATTTCCATTGGTATACTGCCAATTCCTAGAGTTTTTCACTAATGTCTTCAAGACAACTTGAACTTCTTCCTTCAATACCATCAGTTCTTGATCATATGCTACTCTTAAAATGGCTGGATGTTGAACAGTTGTTTTTGGCACAGTGACTCTGTATATTCCTTCCATCTTCCTTTGATGCTTCCTGCATCCTTCAAAAGAATCTTTCAATATTACAACTTAAAGCCTGATTTTCTTTTTCCATCAGTTCTTTCAGCTTGAGAAATGCTAAGCATGTTCTTCCTACTGGCATTCTTATTCCAGGTGTTCTCGCACATTTCACTTTGTCTTCTCCAGCTGCCCTTTGAAATTTTCTCTTCAGTTCTTTTATTTCAACATTTCTTCCATTCTCTTTTGCTACAAGAACAAATGTCAGAATCTCTTCTGTCATCCACTTTGGTCTTTAGTTTATTCCCTGTCTTTTTAATGATCTTTTATTTTCTTCATGAATGATGTTCTTGCTATCATCCCACAACCCATCTAGTCTGGTCATGAGTGGTCAATGTGTTGATTCTGTGGTCAATGGTCTCTAAATTCAGGTGGAATATCCTCAAGAAGCCCAGCTGTGGCACTGTGGATTAATGTGCTGTGGATTTATTCAAACAACCACTGTATTAGTGGTTCAAGCTTATTAGCTACTCCTAGGAAACCCTAAACAGGGTAGCTACGAGTTGGAACCAACTTGATGGCATTTAACAACAACACCACACTCAAGGTCACTTAATTTTCTTCAGCTTCAACCTGAATTTGCACATGAACAATTAATGGTCTATTCCACAGTTGATTCTGGCCTTATTTTGGTAGATGATCCTGGTATGGTGCTGTAGGTTAATGCACTAGACTGCAAAGTCTGTTTGAACCACAAGGTCAGTGGTTCAAGCTCACCAGTCACTCCTTGGAAACCCCATACAGCACCGCTATGAGTTAGAATCGACTCAATGACATTTAACAATAACAACAACATAGAGCTTCTCCATCATATTTGATTCCTGTGTATTCCATCTGGTGAAGTCCACATGTGGTCACCTATAATGTTGGAAAACAGTATCTGCAATGAAGAAGTCATTGGTCTTACAAAATTCTATCAGGTGATCTACAGTTTGGTTTCTATCACAAAAGCCTATTTTCAACTACTGATCCTTCCTTCCTCTTTGTTTCTAACTTCTGTATTCCAATTGCCAGTCATTATTAAGGCATCTGGATTGTATGTTTTATCAAATTCAGCCAGAAGAAGTTGGTAGATTTCTTCAATTTCTTCATCACTGACTTTAGTGGTTGGTGCAGAATTCTAAATGACAGCTGTATTAAGTAGTCTTCCTTGTAGGGTATAGATATTATCCTATCACAGACAGCACTGTACTTTAAGGTAGATCTTGAAATGTTCTTTTTGACCATCAATGTGATGCCATTCCTCTTCAAGTTGTATTTCTGGCATAGTAAACCATATAACTGATATTAAATAACCAATACACCAATCTATTTCAGCTCACTAGTGCTAGGATTGTCGTTGCTGTTGTTATGTGCCGTGGAGTCGATTCCGACTCACAGCGACCCTGAACAGGGTTTCCGAGGCTGTAAATCTTTATGGGAGCAGAAAGCCTCATCTTTCTCCCGTGGAACAGCTAGTAGTTTTGAACTACTGACCTTGAGGTTCGCAGCCCGATTCATAACCACTACGCTACCAGAGCTCCTTGCCTAGGATACTGATCTTTATGTGTACCAATTAATTTTTGACATCATGCCATTTTCATAGATTCATACTTCATACATTCCATGTTCTGATTATTAATAGGTGTTTTTAGCTGTTTCTTCACCTTTTGAATCCTGCCCATCAGCAAATGAGTGTCCTGAGAGCTCTGCTCCATCCACACCATTAAGATCAACTCCACTTTGAAGAGTAAGTTCTTCTCCAGTCAAATTTTTAGTGCTTTCTAACTTGAAGGGCTTGTCATCTGGCATTATGTCAGACAATGTTCCACTACTATACAATAAGGGCTTCAGTGGTTAATCTCTCAGAAATGGATCCCCTATTCCTTCTTCATAGTCAGTTTGATCTGGAAGTGCTGCTGAAGCCTGCCCACCAAGGATAACCCTACTGGTATTTGAAATAATGGCGGCAGAGCTTCCAGCATCACAGTAACATATAAGCCACCACAGTACGACAAACAGACAGAGAAGGTAAACATATTAACTTCAGCAAAGGAAAAGACAATACAAAATAAGGGAAAAGTCAGCATAAAATGCTCAAGGCAAAGGAAGACACCGGAAGGAGCACAAGCATTAAAGGTAACATAGGTAAATATGATTACATATATAATCCTGCAATGACACTAATAACAATAATCTACAAATAGATACATAGGCACTCAAATTAAACAAGGGTGGGAAGGCAAGTGGGACTACACCCACAATTACATACTAGAGGGCTTCATAGAGTTCATGAGAAAATTATATTATCTTTTAATTCAATTTTCCATGAACTATTAAAAGTCCCCTTATAAAGATTTGAAAGAGGTTATCTCTACATGTGTATTTATATGTGATAAGGAGCTCTGGTAGCGTAGTGGTTATGAATCGGGCTGTGAACCTTTTAAGGTCAGCAGCTTGAAACCACCAGCTGCTCCACAGAAGAAAGATGGGGCTTTCTGCTCCCATCAAGATTTACAGCCTCGGAAACCCTGTACAGGGTCGCTATGGGTCAGAATCGACTTGACGGCACTTAA
>NW_006408887.1:955423-957385 GCF_000296735.1 Chrysochloris asiatica | reverse complement strand
AAAAAAAAAAAAAATCAAAGAACTGCTATCTAATTTTATTAGATAATTCTTACCTAATTTTAATATGTTTAATTATAAAAGTAAAGTTTTAAACAGATCTAAAAAATAGTTTTCCTGTTATATTTCTTAACCATCTGCTATATTTTTGGAGTTAAAGTTTATGTAAAATCTAGAAACAAAATTTTTCCAGTTTTCATTTTGCTTTGAAATAGAGCTATTTTAGAGTTTGTATTTCAAAAGGGCATTCATTATAGGCCTCCCCAGCCTCAACCTACAATATTCCTACTTTGGATTTGTGGAGCTCAACACTGCTAAGATAAATAATTGAAGTGTACAAATAGCTCTGTCATTTGAGTACTTATTTTTTCTCATTGACACAGACTGTTTTGCTTTTTGTCTTGCTTAAATGATTTGTATTTCTAAATTGACCCACTGTGTCTGATAAAACTGTTATGTGAGTCATTATAAGATTGAGTTGCTTGGCTAATTTAATTCTGAATTCTCATAGATAATGACAGTTTCCCCATTGAAAATTGTTGGGTATTAACTAAATTGGCTAAACAACAAATTATTCAGGAGTCACATAGTCATAGTTTTAATATAATAAGAAAAGTTGTTTGTTTCCTGACAATAAATTTGAATCTATCTTTCTTCTCCATAATCATAAATTGCAAAGAAATTCAGCAAAGCATAACTAATAATACACTATCACAAAATTCAACATTGGTTTACCATTTATTTTATTCAGAATTTTTAGCCTGTTGCCATTGCATTTTATATTTGGTTTTCAGCATTATTCAAAATAAGGTTCCTTAATTAAGATGCCATTAGGATAAAATGCCATTTCTCTGCGTTGTTAAATATTATCTTTAGAATTAATTAGAAATAATTTACATATTCAGACAAATGGTCCTGATTTATCAAACCAGATACATTACACAATAATACTGGTAGCTCTCCAGATTTTATTAAATGATGTAAAATACACCAAGGGAAAAGTTTTACAATATCTTGAATTAGGATTTAATTTTCCCTAGAAAAGATTTCTGCCATGACTGAAAATTCAAAATCATTCTAAATTCTGTATTAGCAAAAATGGTGTTTTGGTCATAAAATCATTCCTATGAACCTTCCTTTATCACATTATCATCTCTTTTCACAGTAATTCCCTATGTATATATAAACAGCATATTAACATACTATTTTATTTGTGATGTATTAAATTTATGTCGAATTATGTTGTTGTTGTTAGGTGCCATCAAGTCAGTACTGACCCATAGTGACCTTATGCACAACAGAATGAAACAATGCCCGATCCCGGGCTAACCTCACTATTGTTGCCACACTTGAGTCCATCAATGCTGCCACTTGGCCAATCCATCTCATTGGGGGTCTTCCTCTTTTTTTCTGACCCTCTACCTTACCAAACATAATATCCTTCTCTAGTGACTGGTCCCTCCTGACAATATGGCCGAAGTAAGAGAGACGAAGTTCGGCCATCTTGGCCTCCAAGGAGCACTGTGACTGCACTTCTTCCAAAATGGATCTATTGGTTCTTTTCACAGCCCATGGCACTTTCAATATTCTCCCCCAACACCATAACTCAAAAGCATCAATTCTTCTACCGTTTCCCTTATTCACTGTACAGCTTTCGCATGCATATGAGGCTACTGAAAATACCATGGCTTGGATCAGGCACACCTTAGTCCTCAAGCTGACCATCTTTGCTCTTCAACACTTTAAAAAGTTCTTGTGCAGCAGATTTGCCTAATACAATACATCGATTGATTTCTTGACTGCTGCTTCTGTGAGTGTTGACAGTTGATCCAAGAAGAATGAAGTCCTTTACAACTTCAATCTTTTCTCCATTGATAAGAATGTTGTTTACTGGTCCAGTGGTGAGGACTTTTGTTTTCTTTACATTGGGATGTATGTAATCCATATCGAAGACTGTGCTCTCTG
>NW_006408887.1:917241-954028 GCF_000296735.1 Chrysochloris asiatica | reverse complement strand
CCCTGGCCTTGTTTTCATTGATGATATGGAGCTTTCCATCGTCTCTTTCTGCAGATGTAGTCAATTTGATTTCTCTGTATTCCATCTGGTGAGGTCCATGTGTATAGTCATCTCTTATGCTGTCTAAAGAAGGTATTTGCAGTGAACAAATCATTGATTTTGCAGAATTCTATCATGCGTTCTCCAGCATGATTTCTATCACCAAGGCCGTATTTTTCCATCATCTCTTTCCACAGATGTAGTCAATTTGATGTATAGTTTTAATACTATAGTACTAATATGAGTTGGTACAGAGAACTGAAATATTTAAATGTCCTTATATAGAGAGGCTGCACAAATTTCATTTATTAGTATCATTTCAATAAATGTATTCTCTGGAGTGTTCTCATCAATATTTACATGGGATGTTGTATTTAGTGGGCTATATTATAGTATTAATGATACCATGGTTGGAAACTTAGTTTCACATGGGCATATTTTCTTAGCATGGAGACGGTCACCTGGAAATTTGTATCATTTTTAACTTTAACTTTGATACATTTTTGTTGTTGCTAAATGCCCTCAAGTTGGTTCGGACTCATAGTGACCCTGTTAAGGGTCTCAGATGTGTAGCTACTGGGTTTGAGCATTGCTGTTGTTAAGTGCTATTACATTGTTTCCAACTCATAGAAACACTGTATAGGGTTTCCTAATTTTTTTTAAATCGTTGTGGGAACAGAAAGCCTCATTTTTCTATGGCGGAGTGGCTGGCAGGCTCAAATAGTGGACATTGTGGTTCACACACCAGTGCTGATCGCATGCTCCCAGGTTTGAATATAGAGAAGTACATATTCACACCTTTAGTTATTCAAAATAACCTATGGTCCTGCCATTTTAAAGTCTTTTATGTTCAATTTTATAAATTTATCATAGAAATCATAGATCAGAGCTTACAGACATTAGCTATATGTTGAATGAAAAGCATTTATACAAATGAAAAAAAATTATTACACATTTAGAGATTATTTCTTGGATATTTCAACAAAATCACAATCTTTGTTGTTGTTATTAAGTGTCGTCAAGTCAGTTCCAATCCATAGCGACCCTGTATAAGGTTTTCAAGAAGCAGCTGGTAAGCTTGAACCACTGACCTTTCAGTCCAAGTCGACTTTGCAGTCTAGCTCATTAGCCCACAGCACTAATCTTAAAATAAATCTTTATGGTTCATGTTATTACTTATAACTTGGTGAAGATTTGAGTGATACATATATTGTGTCCATTGTTGTTGTTGTTAAGTGCCATCGCATCTGTTCCAACCCATAGCGAGGCTGTTTAGGGTTTCCAAGGAGTGGCTGATAACCCATAGCGATGCTGTTTAGGGTTTCCAAGGAGTGGCTGATGAACTTGAACCACCTACCTTGAGGTTCAAACCAACTTTGCAATCTAGCACATTAGCCCACAGCACCACACCAGGACTCCCATTAAGTCTATTAGCATATCTCAAATGTACATGTCAGTTTAATAAAAACAGGAAATTTCCAGCATAGCTGTTTAAAATCCATTGTTAGGATCTATTTACTTAATTATTTTTAAATATTCACTGACTTAAATTTTCCTAGATAGAACCTTGATAGTTTCCTTTTAGAAATAATAGGTACAATGGAATTTTCCCACCACACAAGAAACACTGCGAGCAGGCTATAAATTTTAAGTTAGAGCACCCACAGCATCATGGCAGAGTAAACAGACATGGTGAGCAGACGAGACCAAGTAAAGTTGACCCTGGAACCCTGATCTTCACAGGATAAGGCAGAGAGGTGGTCTGGATGTCAAATGAAAGAAGCAACTAAACAGGAGCAGTGAGAGAAAAGAAAAACAGGTGGGTTTTTGGCTGGCCTAGAGCAGTGCAGTCATCTTGAACTTTTGCAGGCAGCTGTCCATACAGCAACTCGCATGTGGCTGGAAGTTGGTGGCAAAAGGGCTGCAGTTCTCCCTTGTTCCCTGATACCAGTGCCCGCCTTAACCAGCCCAGCGGCCAGTAGCACTGCCTCCTGAGAAGCCTATACTCTGCCTGGGGTCCGGTATCAGGTATACCACTCCCATGTCTGAAGACATGTTATCCTGTCATGACTGCATTACACAGAGAACTGTGTTCACACTTCCAGTCTCCATTATATCCAGCAGGAGACGGGTGGTGAGTGCCTGAAAATATACCAAGACACAATTATCTATTATATATAAACACAACAATACTACAATATTTGGGAGAAAGCACACAACTTCAGCTTACGCAAAGAAAACAGGATATAAGAAATGGTATTGCAACTAGTTGATATAGAATTTTTTTAAATGATAGTAGGTACCTTCAATGGACTGAGAATAATTGAGAAAACTGCAGATGAAATCAAGGAAAGCACAGACAAAACTTAAGAATTCAGGAAAACATTACAAGAACAAATTGATAAATGAAAAATTGGAAATGATACAAAAACAGTAATTAGAAAGTCAGAAGATTAACAATACATTCATTGAAAGAGCAAAGAAGTAGAATTTAATTAACGCAAGGCTGAATTTGTGAGCTTAAAGACAAATCTCTCAAGATTCATTTGCTAGAAGAACAAGCAGAAAAAAAGAAATTTGAGGACAACCTAAGATTTATGTGGAACACTACTGAGGGGAATAGCAATACATGTCACTGGAAACTGAGAGCAGGATGAAAAAAACAAAAACAAAAAACATAGAGAAATCTTTGAAATTGGAAGAAAACGTCCCTAAAATTATTAAAGATGAGAAGATGGCCATTTACGAACTTGAACAAAATCCAAACAGGATAGACCCCAAAAGAAAAATACCAAGACATATTATAATCAAACTTTTCAAAATCAAAGAAGACAAGTAAAGAACCCTGAGAGCAGCTTGGGAAAAATGAAAAGTTACCTACAAAGGAGAAATAATAAGATTAAGTTCTGATTTATTAGCAAAAACCATGCCAAAAAACAATGGGTTGCCATCTATAAAACTTTGAGAGAAAAAAACTGCCAATGAAGAATCACATTTGCAGCAAAGTTGTCCATCAAATCTGATGGCAAAATTAGGACATTTCCAAACAAACAGAAATTAAAAGAATCTGTAAAAACTAGATCAACCTTACGAAAAATACTAACAGGAATTTTTTGGACAGAGAACCAATAATAGCAGACAACAACATGAGATTAACATACACAATAATTGTCACCCATAACACAAGTCAGATACAGGAAGTTTTGATTCAAAGTAAAACTAATCTTTAAGACTGAAAATGGGGAACCGTAAGCATCAGTTTGCAACAGCAACAATAACAAAACATAATATAAAAGGAGGAAGAAATATAGTTACAGAACTTCCAAATGAAGGGGCAACCAAGTAGATTTCAAGAAAAAAATTAAATAAAAATAAATCTAACTCTAATCCTAAAACTAGATCAAGCCTTGCTGCTAGCCCAATTCCAGTCCTTACTTCTAACACTAACCCTATTCTAAACCATCACCCTAACACTAAATGAAGTCCTAGATCTAGCCATAGTCCTAACCCTAACTCCTTACTCCTACCCCAACAAAATATTTTCTTTTAATTTGTTTAATTGAAAATTAAGTTTATTTTCAATTTTTTATTTTTAGATTAAGTTTATCTAAAGAAAAGTTTAGTTTTTTTTCTAATTTAGAAACTAGAAGAGCTCAAAGACAGAAAAATTATCTGAAGTTAATCATAGTTTTCACAGAAACAACTGTTCTAAGTAGAAAATCCAAGATGTCACTTGAATAGCTAAAGGTAAATGGATTAATTATGTTGTTACTGTTGTAAAGTACTGTCAAGTCAGTTTTGACTCATAGCAACTCTATATAGGGTTTCTGAAGAGTGGCTGGTGGATTTGAACCTCTGACCTTGTGGTTAGCAGTCCACACTTATCCTACAGAATAACTGAAAAGTGTTGAGAATTGCATACTATTTGACATGTCTGTTTCCAACACAAATGGTTATCTAATTTCCTTTTATCTATTACAATAAACATGGTTTCTTTAATCTTAGGTCTCCCTTGTTGCTGTTGTTGTTAAGTACCACCAAGTTGGCTCCAACTCATAGGACCCTGTATAGGGTTTTCAAGAGTCGCTGGTGCGTTTGAAGCTCTAATCTTGTGGTTAGAAGTCCAGGGCTCAATCTACAGCACCATACCAGGCCCCATGAGAACATGAAATTGTGAACTAGAAGAATAGAATTAAGGTCTGTCTCTAATGTTATCGGTAGTCAAATTACTACTCTGGGAGGTTCACCCAGAGTCTTTTAGCTTCAGTTTTACTTTCTATTATATACAATGCACCCACTTTTCACTTACTGACTTGGCTATGTTCCAAAATATCAGCTTGTCATATGAATATCAGCATTAATGCAAATACAGAGGATGATCACATCAGGCTACAAATTATCTAATGACTACTTTACATACTGCCATATTATATAATTGCGTAACTGCCAAACCATTGAGAATCATGGCTGAGCCAAGCTGACACATGTTAACCATCACAGCCAGCATTATTCTCATCTCCCACCAGACGTACCTCATTAATGCATAAGAGCAGTCAGTAGAATTTTCACGACTGTAAATACAAAATGTTGGATAACAAGCGAGTCATTAAGAAAGGAGTAGATATAATCATATGATTATTGTCCTTTCCTTAGGACTTGTCAACAATTGAATGTGTCCCCAAGAAGTACATGTTAACTTGGCTAGATCATGATTCTCAATATTATGTAAGCATTCTGCATTTTGTGGTCTGAAGTAATTATCCTATGGGTTGTATGTTAAGGACATGGGATTAGGGGCAGTTATATTAATGAAGCAGGATACAATCTACAGAAGTAGGTAGTGTTTTGAGTCAATCTCTTTTGAGATATAGAAGAGATTAAACAATGGAGCTCCTGTACAAGTTCAGGTCACTCACCTCTGAAGACTCAGAGCCAGATGGGCTACAAGCTGTGCAATCACTGTACCACACTCAGAAAGGCTGCACTTGATATAATGCTGTGCTATCACCATCTTGAAATTCTAAGCATTTAGTAACTCTATACTTGAAGCTGTGTTTCGTATGTGAAGCCTTATGGGACAATGGAATACACATTAATGCTCACAATATGCGTGTCCATCTCTGGTCCTTGCCACCTGTTCACCCTCTACCTACAAGCACAGGGGCCATGATGGGAGCCTGTGAGACTCAAAGTGAGGACAAAGTTAACACGGTACATCTATAACTGAGCAGCAGGGGTGAGCACAGAGAGGATATTAATCGGAGGCTGTTAAAGGTTGGGTTAAGCCCGTCAAAAATATGTGTTGTAAATCCTAACCTATATGCCTGTGGTTATAATACTACTTGGGAATGGGTTGTCTTTGTTATGTTAATGATGCACAATTAGTGTAACCTGTGTCTTGAGTCAATCTCTTTTGAGATATAAGAGAGATTAAGCAGCCATTTGAAAAGCAGAGATGGGGGATGAGAGATGCCAAGTCACATGAAAATCACCCAGAAGCAGAAGCTCAGAAGAGACAAGGACCCTCCTCCCCTACAGTCAGGGCACTGAGTTAAGACTTCTAGCCTCCTAAACTGTGAGAAAATACGTTTGTTTGTGAAAACCACCCACTTGTGGTACTTCTGTTACAGCACCTGATAATTAAGACCCATGCCAACTAGAACTTGCTTCAAACACAGAAAGGCCTCCTAAGAAACACAAATAATGAAGGAGTCCATCACGTTCTACTTCCTTGTGTCAGGATTGTCTATTCTGAAAACAATGGCAGAGGAGGAAAGGGTACATGGGTGCCCACAGCTCTTCTTGTCAGTCCCTCACTTCTCAGTCATCCCAGGGAGAGATGGAATAGATAAAATGTGCACGTCAAGAAGTGGAAGTAAAAAATGATGAGTTAGTAGTGTGCAGCATTTTTTTGGTCAGGGGGTGGGGGAGAACACAAGAGAAGTCCCAGAGCACCTGCCACTGTTTCCATACCCCATAACCAGATTCTCTTTTTTGTTTGTTTATTTTTGAGACTTAACAGAAATACTGAGGCCTCAAGGTACAATTCCACCACCTGTGATGTAATTGTGGAACTGTGGTGGCTTGCGTATTGCTGTGATGGTAGAAGCTATGCCACCAGCAGGGTCATCCACAGTGGACAGGTTTCAGTAGGCTTTCAGACTAAGAAGAGGAAGAAAGAGCTGACTGTCAACTTCTGAAAAGAAGACCTTATGAATCACAATGAGACCTTATGGATCACAACAGAACCTTGTCCAACCTGCTAGCTGTGGACATCAGGAGGGACCATTTGCTGGAAGGGGACAGAACCTTGTCCAACCTGCTAGCTGTGGACATCAGGAGGGACCATTTGCTGGAAGGGGACATGTTTGGTTCATAGTCAGCAAGAGTAAGGGAGGTATAATGGCACAGTACTTGTAATTATGGATTAGAATTATGAGGATGACATAGCCTGGGCATTTCATTTCAGAACATTCCATTCAGATGTACATAAAGTCATTATGAGTTGATGTTAATTCAGTGACAGCTGTCTAGTTAAGTTACAATTTACCTAATTCTGGGCAGAGTGCCCAGTAAAACATTCTTAACCAGTATCATCCCAGAGGGAAAGCTCCTTGAGGTATCTATCCAGAAATCCAGAAAGGTCAAAAGCTGTCTCTCCTCTTGGGTAGACTTTCTAATATGGTCCCCTGCTGTAGCGGGAAACTGACTTGAGTCCAGAGTCAGAATTTCTGGATTCTTACTGAGTAGGAGGGTTCATTCCCAGAGACTTCCCTGTTTCTGTCAGGGTCCCCTGTACCCAGGTGTGAGAGATATGCTGTGTAAGTCAGAAGTCAGAACACAAAGGAGAAGAGAGATCCTCCAGCAGCCTCACAACATAGCCTCTCATTTCTGTCAGGTAACAGAGGAATGAGGGAACCTCTGCCCCTGCCAGCCCCACAAAAGGCTTGGGGACTAGCACAACACAGCACCGGGAGCTCACTTCTTCCCATGATAAAATACGATCCACCACTGTGAAGAAGCCACACTTAAGAACACAAATTTTTAGTACTAGAAAAAAAGACTCACCATACCTAGTGTAACCTGTCACACACACCACTAGTACTGATCCTTTCTTTGATCACCAACAAGTGATTATCCGACCTTCCCCCGTGCCAGATCTAGTGCTAAATCTGGGCCAGGTGGAGCGCACAGGAGCCCCTCCAAGGACTGCACCTTCGCATGCCTGTCTTTGCACTTAGAGTCAACACTGTCAGTTCCACACCCTTTTGGACTGCTGGCAGAGTTTACACAGCCTACCTCTCACACCTGGGCACAGGGGAACCTGACAGAAACAGGGAAGCCTCTGAGAATGAACCCTCCACCCTCCCAGCCAGTAAGTTTTCAGAAATTCTGGCTCTGGACTCAAGTCAGTTTCCCACTACAGCAGGGGACAATGTTAGATAGCCCACCCAAGAAGAGAGACAGCTTGTAAATGAGCAACTAGGAAAAATTCTCAGTCCTACTGGCAGCCAGTGAGAGAATAATGAAAACAAAAATTAGCTGTCACACTGAAATATTACCTAGCACCTATGAGATCGGGGTAAAACTAATATCAGTACAAGGCTTGCAGATCAGCCTACTAGGTGAAATTAAACTGTATTAATATCAGAATGCTAGCTTTTTGTTTAATGGACTACATCTTAGGAAATTCTGGTCTAGCTTCTTTGGGACTACTTGGTCATGCCAGTCCCACTAAAATCAAAGCATCTTTGGAGATAACACAATTTGACACAGAACATGAATATCTGCAAAGGGATCCATTGTTCATAAAGGACAGGTGAAGTGTGCTGGCTCTCATCAGCAAAGACAGCGCCTTCAAGGTCTTTACAAACCATAATCACAATGAAAATGGTCAGAAAACATTTTTTGGGGACTCGACATCCTAACTTTCTTAAGGTTTATATGACATTTTCAAAATTATTTACCGTCAAAAGTAAATCCCACTGAAAGTGGGTCATTTTTTGGCCTTAAGTTATCCTATCTGAAGTATCTGTAAATATGTGTTGTAAGTATCCGAGCATAAGTAATTACTTAGCATCAGTAAGTATCCAAGTAGCTATAAGTAATCATCTAACCACACTCCTAGCACAAAGGAACCCACCAATGACAGAGCAGTATTTAAAATCTCCAGGATGGAACTCCCTTGAGCTGTAACAGTACCACTGTCTGCTGGGCTTTCCTCAAGGGCCCCACTTGGGCCACAGCCATACCCACCTTACAAAGCTCACACGCATGTCAAGGGCTCCATGCAAGACCCACACGCTCAGAGTTGATGTCACCAGGAACTGGCCAGCAGTGATCAGAAGTGAGCTGTGCTCTGGACAGTACAGAGTGTATTCCGCACCCACAAATGTGGGGCTTCATGTGGAGTGGGCAGATTCTCGTGAGGAGAGTAAGCGCCAATAGCAGTGGGAGGACCAGCCCTGAGTGCTGGGGAGTAGTGCTACTGCAGGTACCCACCCTACAGAGGTCCTGAAGGAGGGCAGAGCCATACTGGGCTTCAAAACACCACCTGCAGTCTGCAGATATAGTTCCCACCCTCTGCCTGGGTCCCTCAGGCAGCTATCACCTTGGGAGCCCTTCCCAGCAGCTACAAGAAGACAGACAGAATGCAGTGGGGCTAGTGTGTTAATGAGGAGGGGGATTTACATCAGAAGAGGAGTGTGTACTGTGCAGACTGGTGGTTTCCCTGGGACAAAGTACAGACACTCCCTAGCCCACCCAGGCCTTCAAAGTGCAGAAGCCTATGGATGAGGGTCCAGTTCTCCACCAGGCAGTAAGTCTGTGGTTTGGGGGAGCTGTACAGACCCCAGCATCTATGACATCTATAAATGGGAAACCAGAGTAGCACACTTTCTAAACTCTGACCATCTTATGTTCCTAGTTATTCTATTTTTGATACATAAACAATATTATGATACTAGAAGACAAGTTGATAAGTACAGACAAATGTTAAGAAGCGGTAGGAAAAACATAGTCATAACCTTATCAATATATTGGCCTATTTTCTTCCAGCATGTTTTCTACTTCAATTAATTAACCCCAACCATTCTACGATAGGAGTCCTGTTGTGGCACTGCAGGATAATACACTAGACTGTGAGATTGGGTTGAACCACAAGGTCAGTGGTTCAAGCTCACCAGCCAACTCTTCAGAAACTCTATATAGGACTGCTGTGAGTCAAAACTGACTCAAGGGCACTTAACAACAACAGCAACCATTCTATAATAACTAGAGCCCTAGGGGCACCAATAGAGCCAAAAGAACCAATAGATCTGTTTTGGAAGAAGTGCAGCCAGAGTGCTCCTTGGAAGCCAGGATGGCTAAGCTTCGTCTCTCATACTTTGGACATATTGTCAGGAGGAAACAATCGTTAGAGAAGGATGTCATGCTGGGTAGGGTGGAGGGTCAGAGAAAAAGAGGAAGACCCCCAACGAGATGGATCAGCCAGGTGGCATCATTGATGGACTCAAGTGTGGCAGCGGTAGTGAGGTTGGCCCAGGATCGGACATTGTTTCGTTCTGCTGTGCATGGGGTCGCTATGAGTCGGTTCCGACTCGATGGCACCTGACAACAACAACAACAGGGACACTGTAGTTTAAGTGTTGGGCTGTTAAACACAGGGTCACACCAGCCACTTTGCTGGAGAAAGATAAGGCTTTCTGATCCCATATAGATTTACAGCCTTGGATACCTTATACAGAGTCCCTATGAGTGGGAACCAACTTGACAGCACTTAACAACAACATTCTACAATAAAGGAATCCTGGAGGCACTGTGTGTTAGGTGTTGGGCTGCTAACCACAAGGTTTGTGGTTAAAACTCACCAACCACTCTGCAGGACAAAAATGAAGTTTTCTGCTCCCGTAAAGTCTTAAGAGTTTCAAAACTCTGGAAAAGGTCATTATGAGTCAGAATGAACTCAATGGCAATGGGCTTCTTGTTCTGGCTTACTCTATCATAAGGAGCTCTGGTAGCATTGTGGTTATGAATCGATCTGCTAATCTCATGGCAGAAGTTTGAAACTACCAGCTGTTCCGCGGGAGAAAGATGAGGTTTTCTGCTCCTGTAAAGATTTACAGCCTTGTAAACCCTGTACAGGGTCACTATGAGTCGGAACCGACTCCACGGCACATAATAACAACAACGACAATAATCATAGAGAAGCCCTGGTTGTGCACTGGTAAAAGCACTTGGCTGCTAACCAAAAGTCCGGTGGTTCTCCAGTCACTCTGCAGAAGAAAGATGCAGCAATTTGCTTCCATAAAGATTTACAATCTTGGAAACCCTACTCTATCCTATAGGGTTGCTATGGGTTGGAATCAACTCAATAGCAATGGGTTTGGTTTGGAGTTTTGATAAAGGAGGCATCAAGATTGGAGGAAGACTCATTAATAACCTGTGATATGCAGATATACAACCTGGCTTGCTGGAAGCAAAAGAGGACTTAAAATACTTACTGATGAGGATCAAAGCCCATGTCTTCGGTACACATTGCACCTCAATGTAAAGAAAACAAAAATCTTCACAACTGGACCAAGAGATCACATCATGATAAATGGAGAAAAGACTGAAATTATCAAAGACTTCATTTTGCTTGGATCCATAATCAATACTCATGGAACTTGCAGTCAAGAAATCAAACAATGATGTATTGCATTAGGCAAATCTGCTACAAAAGATCTCTTTAAAGTGTTCAAGAGCAAAGATGTCAGGTTGAGGTGTACCTGATCCAAGCCATGGTATTTTCAATAGCTTCAAATGCACGTGAAAGTTGGACAATGATTAAGGAATTCCGACTGTTAGAGTCCTATTTCAAACACCATTGTTGATGACCGACCAATTTTCTATCATGTGAATATATTATAATTTACTTAATCATCCCTCTATCATCAACTCTATCACCTAAATTATATGAATAATCAAAATATCTCTTTATATGCACATTTTCAAACTTGCTATTGTGCATTTTGAACAGGGATTCCAAGTAAAGAGCTTAGTTCCTTTAAAAATCAGAAGCAGGTTTAGGAGCTGCTATTCATTCTCCTCCAAGGACATCAAGAGAAAATACCTTCTAGGGAAGGGAATCATCTGGGAACCCCATCTTCTGTCTACATGAAGACCTTGGCAATGGTCATGTTGACTCTGAAGACATTTTGGACTTAGGAGCAAGCAGCTGAGGGCATGTCACAGAACTGGAGATTCAGATGTAGGAGATAGTGTCTCCCTGTCTCCTCTGCCCTGGCCCACAGAAGGTATCATTCTCTAGAGGCATCTCATCCAGCAGGCCCTTAACAAGAGGTGTCTGGAATCTGTGACCCTGAGAGTAAAGCAATCAGAAGCAGAGGACACTCCTTCCGGAGCAGCTGGGGGCAGGAGGAAAACAGGGCTTATTTTGCACATCCAGAGGGCATGCAGGGATGAAAGGTGACAGTGAGCTCCAAGCTCCATTCCACTAACACATTCTAAAATTTGTTCTTTGTCTTCTTGTCTTCTACATGGTGGTGGTGGAAGTAGATTCCAACTCATGTTGTTGTTGTTGTTGTTGTGAAGTGCTGTCAATCGATTCCAACCCATAGAGACCCTGTATAGGATTTCCGAGGAGCAGCTGGTGATTATGAACCGCGGACCTTGCAGTTCAAAGGGCTTTGCAGTCTGGCACATTAACCCACAGTGCCACACCCGGACTCTAACTCATAGTGACCCCTGAGGCTTTGAATCTTTACTGGAACAGAAAGCCTAATTTTTCTCTCACAGAGCACCTGGTAGACTGGAACTGCTGACCTTGCAGCTAGCAGCCCAACACATAACCCACTATACTACCATGGCTCGTCTTTTACATCAAGGACAAGAAAACATTGTGATATGGATACCTGTGCTGAGGAAACATCTCCATAGATGGCCTTGTGGGCCGTTGCCTAGACCTACCAAAGGGCAGGCTATACTGTCATCCAAGCCAGGCATAGCAGTCTCTAGAACAGTCCTGGTGGAGTCAGCAAGGGAAGGCAGGACAGGCAAGCAACCCAAACCATGCTCATATCCATGATGTGTGCCATGAGGTGGGACTGTGATGCCTCTCCAGCAACATTTCCAACACAACCAGGATGACCTGGTGGGAGGGGGTCAGTGAAAGGGCACCAGCAGCTGTCACCTCCAGCCTCCTCGGCTACTCCAAGCATCAATGTTCTCATCTCTAAATGGTCACACACCTCTCTCAAAGGGTCCCCAAAAGAGTAAAACAAATACAACATGTCATGTGCAACACATGCTAACACTCAACCCAGAAGTCTCCCCTGCCTGTGCCTCAGACAACCAGACTCAGAATGTTGGGCAGCATGCAGCCTCATCCCCTGGTGGCAACATACACAAACTGCAGTATGTGACTTTTCTGAAAAGAGTTACTTGGAAGCCAGGTTCGCAGAACTACTCATATTATGTTTCCTTCAAACCTACCAGACGCTCCTCACAAACCCTATACAGGGCCGCTATGAGCCAGAACTAACTCGCAGCACTTAACAGCCACAACAATGATGTTCTACTCTGCAGACACCTACAGGGCAGCTCTGGAACCAATTTGGAGAGTTGTCTTATAAGAAAATCAGATTGCTAAGCGCTGCTGGGGTAACGTCACAAGAAGCTTAGCTAGTTAGGCAGAGCATGTGCACTGCCTATGCTACATAGGTTCCTAATCACTGACAGGAGGAAAGAAAAGAAGTAGGCACTGCCAGTGCTACTGATCTACGGCATCCTTCCTGCTCCCTACAGGAAAGGACATGCCCCACAGAAGCCAATGTCCTCAAACGGATCACCTTGAGTTTAAGAAGAAAACTCCCAAATGTTCAGAATACTAGAGTGTTACACCAGAGGTGCAACTCAGGAGAAAACCCAGTTGGAGCCCCTCACTGACAGAGGGACCCACAGCTCACTCAAGGAAACCAGTCTCCAGAGACGATGTGCTGGGCTTACCCGTGCCCCAGAGTTTCAACAGGCAACAGAATATGAGATATGAGAAATGGGGACTCTGCTCCCCCCAAGGCAGCACCCCTAGCCCAGGTTTCCATAGCCTAACCTTTGCTTTTCATATCCTCTAAGGTAAAACTGTAGGAAAGCAAAGAACAAATGTTTTCTCTCATAAAACTAACACTGCAAAGAACTGAGTGAAGGTTAGGTGAAGAGTCAAATGCATGGATGCAAGTGGGGTGTACAGGGAGAACCTGATACGGAGAAATGGGTGTCAGTTCCCGAAGTGATAGTCTCTGGGTCATGCATGCCACTTGAGCCTCAGCTTGACCTCATGTCTAGCAGGAACCAGACCCAAGAGGGCACACAGCCCGCCAAGGCCACCAGTGAGCTGATTTCATAAGGGTGACAGTGAGGGAGGGACGAAGGCCCCAGTTGTTGTCCCCAGGGTTACGTGACACCCACCTGTGTGCTCCTCATTTACACCCTGGGGGTTAGAGACACAGCTCCCAGCCAGTGCTGCTACTCTAATGGGGTCTCCTGAATTGCTGAAGACCCTTTCTGCACTCCCACAAGTCTTGCTCAAGACTCAGATCCTGAGTCCCCATCCCAGCAACAGCACCTGAGAAAGATTTCCACCCAGCCTAGGTGCCGGGAAGAGTTTGAGTGTGAACCACTGTGTCAAGTCTGGATTCTTCTAAGGAAAGAACAAGTCTCCTTCTGAGGTCAGATCTTGCTAACATGATTCCCTTCAGAGAAAGACGGATGCACAAGAAAGAGCCCCAGGTTGATCCCTATCTCTATATGCCTCCAAATTACTATGTTTCCCCAAACATTCTCTGAGAAGTCTCCCAGCTCCCACACCCTGGTCAAATGACAAGTATGGAGGGCAGGGGTCAGCTGAAGTGACACTATACCAAAGCCTGTGGTGACCTAGAAGTCAACTTTTATGAGAGGTGAAATCCAAAAGGCCAATTTAATTAAGTTCTTCCTTTGCAAAGAGTAACTTAAAATGCAATGAAACATACACATTTGAGAGAAACCGTGAGAAGAAAAATCCTCAGTGCCCATAAATCATTATTATCACCACCATCTCTGATCTGGGACCAGGTGCCCCAATACGCCTAAAGTGCCTAGCACAGGGACTGTTTCTGGCAGGACCCTGTGGCCGAGATGCTGGGTCCATGGACAGCAGTCCCACTGCTAGCCCCTCATGGACCCAAGCAGGGATCCACCCAGACAGTTTGCCAGAGTACAGAAATGGCATACATATGCCAAGAGAAGCAGCCCCGCAAAGAAAAGCACATTCAAGGCACCCTGTCAGACTGCTTAGGACTATTAGGGTCATAGGGGACATGGGAGTCTGAGAAAGTGGGGGGTGGGGGAGCAGTCAAAGACTGTGGAGCTACAAGGCTGCATGTGGTGTGGTTGGAGGGGGCAGAGAGATGTGGGGACACAGGCAGGGACCAGGTCTACAGTTGTTCAAGAGGCTGGCCCGAGGCTGTGAGATGTTAACAGTGGTAGACACTGGGTAAGTAGTATATGGAGACTGTATTACTTTTCAATTCTCTGTAAATTTAAAGCAATTCTAAAGTAAAACATTAATTAAAAAGAAAAAATAGGCCTGACCTTATATACAGGAGTCAGAAAAACTGTCGGGGGTAGGGGGAGGTGGCAGAGTATTTAGCAGTAGGAGAGCTTTCAACTTTCACAGTTAGGGTGCTGTGTGGCTTAGTGACAGGAACTCAGGGAGCAGCCTAGAGGTCTGTGTTCAGAGCAGGTACCTAAAGAGCACATGAGGTAAGAGGGACAGCTCACCCTGACCCTACAGGCAGGGTCCCTCCGACCATTCCTTCTAGAGTCAGCCTGACTTCAAAAGAAGCATCTGGTCATGTACAAAATCCTACAGTCATGAGAGAAGAACGATTTAAATGTGAGCAAGCTCAATAATTAGATAAAAGCAAATGAAAACTAAGTAAGATACTGATTTTCAACTTCCAGATGGACAGGGATCAGGAAGTCTGCCGTCCATGGTGCAGAGAAAGCAGGTGATTTTAAAATCTGAAACACTGTCTCCCCGACCCAACAACGTTACTTCAGGCACAACATTACTGCAACGTATTGATCCATAAAGCAATTACAGCTCAGGATCAGAGACAGCTAAGAGCCAAGCAGGAGGAGGCTGGAAGAGAGTGTCCTGGAGTGTCTGTGTGACAAGGACAAAGCCAGTGCACCCCATGCAGAATGCTGGGTGTATGCTGCTGTTGACTAAGAAAATGAAAAAACGGGGTGGTTGTAGATGCCTGAGTGTTGTCTAAACATGAATGCCTCTGCACATTTTCCTAAAGCACTGGAATTAAGTTTCCCCAAGGAGAGGGACAGTGAAACCAGGGTATGAGCCATGCTTTTCTCTGCAACTTCTGTCATACATTTTTATTTTGTTTTTGTCATGTGTTAAAGTTCCATTTAAGGAGCTCTGGTAGCGTAGTGGTTACGAATCGGGCTGCTAATCTAATGGTCAGCAGTTCGAAACTACCAGCTGTTCCGCAAGAGAAAGATGAGACTTTCTGCTCCCGTAAAGATTTACAGCCTTGGAAAGCCTGTACAGAGTCACTATCAGTCGGAACCAACTCCACAGCACTTAACAACAGTAATGTTCCATTTGCAAAATAATTCAATCAAAATTTTAAATGAATAAAGTTATTCCTTATCAAAATAAATATAAGAAAAGAAAGGTATCCCATTCTAGTTTGATATAGGCATAAAACCGTCACTTATAGCCTCTAAGATTGCCCTCTGCTGGAAGTGATTCTGCATCCAGGGGACATTCCACAATGTCTGGAGACAGTCTGGACAATCACAGCTTGGGAAGAGGATGCTATCTGTATGTAGTGGGTAAACCAGAGATGCTGCTCACATCCCACAACGTAGAGAACTGCCGACCAGTGCCAAAGCAGGACTTCTCAGCAACATTGTTGTTAAGTGCCTGCGAGTCAGTTCCAACTCCTAACAACCCCATCTAGGATTTCCAAGGAGCAGCTGGTGAGCTCGAACCACCGACCTTGTGGTTCACACTGACCTTGCAGTCTAGGGCTTATTCTTCAGCAAAATAGCAGCACATAAGTCTCCAGTGACAGATAGATGGTTGCTGTGCATGAGTTACATTGCCAAGAACTAAACTCAGAAGAAAGGTGAGAATTCTACTCTGAATCTCCATTTTCTACAAAGCCAGCCTCCCAAGTGTTTACAAACCTCTTGCATCTAAGGAATCTCTACGTTCCCACAAGGTGTCCCTTTCCACTGCAATGCACCTGGTCGTCACAACCCGTTGAAAGGCTTTACAAGAGAACAGTGGTAACCCATTCTACAAAGCAGAGGAAGTCAGCTGCTATAGATCACACAGGCCAAGCCCAAGCATCGGAGACCAAGCAGGCAGAAAACAATGGCACCTGTCATTTGAGGTGAGACTCAGTCCAGCTGCTCCTGAAGTATACAGGCAACCTAGCAGGTTGGAGATGCTACAGCTTAGAGGCGGAAAAGATCCAGATGTGGAGTTGTAGCTGTTGTCAAGTGCTATCAGGACGGTTCTGACTCATAACAACCCTGTATAGGGTTTCCGAGGAGCTGCTGGTGAGTTTGAACTGCCGACCTTGTGGTTCAAACCAATCTTGTGGTCAAGTGCTTATCCTATAGTACTACCCCTAAACCCACACTACTCCTGGGCCCCAGCTGCCACCACAGAACACAACCTCCCTGGAGCCATCTCCATGCTAATGGTCAAAGGAAAATCACAAATGCTTACTTAGTGGATAGTATGGGTGGCAATCCAGGTTGCCCCAAAGGTAATTTCCCAAGGGAAGCCAGAAACAGCAGGTTTTATGTAAAATCTGTTTTAAATATTAGTGACCAATTAGATTTTTTGTATGACTCAATGTAAGCAGCCTGTGGGCAGTGTTCTCTGCAATCACTGGGTGGAGACAGGACAATGTTTAAGCTGTGCTGGTGGCTTCTAGTGTCGGGTCTTGTATAGCTAGGTCGCTGACAGCCTCACATGTACTGTCCCTCTGTAGCGACCACCCTACCCAGAGACAGCATCCAGACCCAGGTCAGAAGGAGGCAGAACAATGTTTAAGCTGTGCAGGTGGCTTCTGGTCTGTCTGACTAGGTCACTGAGAACCACATGTGCACTGACCCTCTGCAGTGCACACAGAGGGGTGCCTGCTCAGAACTCCAAGATGAGGTGCTGCCCAACAGAAGAGCAGTGCCCACTACTACAACAACAGCCTCACAGGGTGGAGAGAGAGAGAGGCTGAGCTGGGACAGTGACAGGGGAGAAAGTATCAAGGCCATGGGGAAGCTGAGAGAAGGAGTGGGTGGGTGAGTGGGTTAGCTACACACTGCAGGGGCTAAATGAGGGGTAACTGGTAACCATAGTGACACTATGTGAGAATCTCAAGGTCATTTCTCTGACCAATTGCCACCTTCTGACAGGCTGTTAGAGGCACTCAGAGTAGGGGGGCAGGCTTGGTTCTCCCAGAGATCAAGCATCCCAGGGCCCCCCGACACTTCCCCCAGAGACACCCACCTTCCATCCCTCCTCCCAGCATCCCCTGACCATTCCTGAAGGACTTCCTTCCCTTCGGGGTCCTCCTCCCCTCCAGGGATGCCCCACAAAACCGGAGAGGCAGGGTTCTATAAGCGGATGAGAGTGGAACAGTTATAACACAACTAGAAGACCTCAATATGTTAGTGGTTACTGAGTCCTATAGCTTGTCTAGACTGTCCCAGATGGGAGGGGTTCCACTGGGCCCAGCTAAGCTCTTCATCCTGGAACCTCTGACTGAATCACAAACTGGCTCACTACAGACTACTGGGAGCCCAGCACTCCCTGGACTCCCTGGTGAGGCAGCCAGACCTAAGACCACCCTATCCAGCCATCCTTAGCAGCTCCATCTTCTGTTCTACAGACATCCTGTGAGGGGAGGCAGTCTAGGCTCAGTATACCATAGGTACAGTCCAGGTGACCAATTGAGCAGTAGAGCTCAGTGGCCCCATGACTGCCCTCCCCTCTCTGTTCTCACTTGCTGGCACTAGGGCCCTTAGGACCCTGACCTAGCACAGACCCTGTGTGGACTCCAGCACCAAGCAGCCTGGGCACCAGTCCTCACTCTCACCATAATTGATAGGCTCTTGTCCATTTATCCCTCTTAACCTCACCCTGGACATCAGCAGAGAGGATGCTGACCTGCTATCACCCAGCCCCAGATTGGCACAGTTGGCTCAAGAGAGACACACCCACAGGTCTCCCTGCAGGAAACTCAGCTCCTGAGACCTCAAGGAGAACCATACCCACACACCTGCCTGAGTTCCCCTGTAGACATGTTCCTCCAAAAGCTCGGTTTCAACCTTCCCACCTTGAAATTCTGCCTTCTTCTGAGTGTGGTGGCCTCCCCTACCTCCCAGAAGCTTGATTAGCACCTACCCTTCTGTACCAGCCCAAGAGTCTCTTGACACTATTCATCCTGACCCTCTCATTTTGTTGTGCTGGTCTTGGGTAAGCTAATTTCTCCACATCTCAGTTCAAGCAATGGGATGAATCGGGGAGGCAGAGGGACCAATAGAGGGAGGGATATTCTCAATACCACCAAGTGTTTCTGATTGTGCTGGATGACCCTAGCCCAATGGACATGCCTCTCCATGGGATTACATTGTATCTATATATTGTCTTGGATAGTGTGGGAATTTTCACAACGAGCATGGTATATTCTTTCATTTTGGTAGGTCTCTTTCAGTTTCTTGTAGCAGGATTTTGTCTTTGTACAGGTGTTTTGTTTCTCTGGTTTGATTTATCCCTAAGTATTTCATCTTTTGGGTGGCTATTGTATATGGAATTGTCTGCTCGTCTCTATCTCAGATCTCTTTATTAGTGTAAAGGAAAGCAACTGATTTTTAGTTGTTTATCTTACACTCGGCCGCTCTGCTGAACCCTTCAATGAGTGCCAAGAATTTTCTTGCGCAGTCTAAGGGATTTTCTATGCATAGGATCATATCATCTGCAAATAGAGTTTTATTTCTTCTTTGCTAATTTAGATGCCTTTAATTTCCCTTCTTGCCTTATAGCTCTGGCTAAAACTTTCAGCACAATATAGGAATAGGTGATAAAGGGCATCTCTGTCTGGTCCCTATTCACAAAATTGTAAGATTACTAAATCTTTCTGAATGTCTTTGTTATTTTGACATGAAGGTATATTAACTTTCATTAAGGTTACCCCCTGTAGTTTATTATTTTTTTCTCTCCCTACTTCTATCAGTCTGTGTTATCACAATATCTACGTGGCTTCCTCACCATTCAAAGGTTCTGTATTTACATTATCTCCTCATTTTGCTATGAAGTTGATGTCACTTTACATTAATGTCTCCGACTCCCTATTTTCAGTCTTGTAAGTTTGTTTTAGAGTCCTGGTATGGCGCTGTGGGTTAATATGCCAGACTGCAAAGTCGTTTGTATCGCAAGGTCGGTGGTTCAAGTTCACCAGTCACTCTTTGGAAACCCTATGCAGGGTTACTATGGGTCAGAATCGACTCGACGGCACTTTAACAACAACCACAAGTTTGTTTTACTTTGGAAACCTATGTCTGGATTGAGTTCTTGGTGGTGTTGCTATGTATGTTAAACTCAAGTCCAAAGAACAACCATTTTTAGTTTTTATAAAGTTGGTCTGATTATTCATTTACTTAAATTTCTGTTTATCTGAAAACCCTAATTTCACCATTGTCATCTGAGGCACAACTTGGTTGGTTATATGATTCTTGGTTACCTTCTTGCCTCTATGGTTTCTGCTGAGAAATCAGAGCTTAGTCTTATTGGTTCTCCTTTGTTGTTGTTGTTGTCAGGTGCCATCGAGTCGAAACCGACTCATAGCGACCCCATGCACAGCAGAACGAAACAATGTCCAATCCTGGGCCAACCTCACTACCGCTGCCACACTTGACGCCATCAATGATGCCACCTGGCTGATCCATCTCGTTGGGGGTCTTCCTCTTTTTCTCTGACCCTCCATCTTACCCAGCATGACATCCTTCTGCTGAGAAATCAGAGCTTACTCTTATTGGTTCTCCTTTGTAGGTAACTTTTTCCCCCCAACTTTTCTCAAAATTCTTTCCTTGTCTTTGGTTTAGAAAATTTGATTATGATATATCTTAGTGATTTTCTTTTAAGATCTATCTTGTTCGGGGTTTGTTCAACTCCAGCAACTTTTTGACAATTTTCTCCATACTTTTTATTGTCTCTTCATGGTGTTCCACATAAATATCAGGCTTCCTTCTGATTTTTTCATTCTTTTTCTTAATTGTTCTTCTAGCTTTCTAGTAGGGAGGGATTTTTTTTGTAACGTGACTATTCAGGCTTCCATTGATTCAAATCTTACTCCTTTACCCTTTCAATGTATTATCCATTTCTGAAATCTTAGTATTACTCTTCTGGATTTCTATTTGCAGGTTTTATATAGTTTTAAAATTTGCATTTATTTTAAATGTTTGTTCTTGTAGCATTTTCCTAAATTGTCTAAAGTTTTTTCTATATTCTCCTTGGTTTCCTCTATTTTTTTCTGCTAATCCACTGAAGGTACCTAAATATCCTTTTGAATTCTTTCTCAGGTAGTTCCTTTATTCTTCTTTCTCAGAAACATTTTCTGGCTCTCATCTTGGTCATTTGTTTGAGCCATGCTCCTTTGTTTCTTCATGTCAACTAAAATTGTTTGTTGTCTCTGAGGCACTGTGGTGTCATTGTAGTTGTATTTAATTGATGAATGTATGTTGGTGCATTCTTAGACTCTCACCATCTGTCTTCTGGTGGGTGTGATTTGAGCCTGGAAGCATGTGGACTATTTTCTGTTCACTATTCAGACAGTTCAGTTTGGGGTGGATTTAGCTAGTGTTGGCTGATGTCTATTGTTGATTAGGTGGTAAAGGAGTTAGTGCTGGCTCTTATCTAGTGGGTGGAGCTAAAGAGGGTATGGTTGTGGTTGAGCTGTATTGGGCACGGTTGCCATCTCCCGTTGGGTGGGGCAAGAGGAGAAAACTCATACAGGAAAGCAAACAGAATAAAACAAGCAAACAAAAGTGAAAATAGAATATAATAAAGAAGAAAAAAGAAACAAAAGCAGGCAGCAACAAAAAATATATATATAACAACTGAAAAGAGAAATGAGGGAAAGGAAAACAGAACCGTACAAGAGAAAAGAGAGAAAAATTTTTTAAATAAAACAAAGAAAGGGAAGATGAAAAGAACAAGGCTAGAGAGTAGTAAAGAAAAATTAAGAAGAAAAAAGGAAAAGAGAGTAGAAATGAGAAACAGAAGAAAAAACAGAAGCAGAGATAAAAAGGACAATCAAGGGAAGGGAAACAAAGGACAAAGAAAGAATAAACAAACAAAAACAACACTACAACAAAAGGAAAAATACAATAAAAAACCAGTGCAATTGTTGGGCCCAGCGGAGAAAAATCTTTGAGGAGCTCCTGCCAGCCAAGAATTTCATGTGGTGGGTGGAGGAAGGATGTGACAGCTGAGTCCCCAGACCTAGATGGAGCTCCTGTAGGCCTAGGCTTACAGGAGCCTGTGTTCAAGGCTTGTTTCAGTGTCTGTCTGAACCAGAGGGCAGCTGAGGGTAGGATAGCTAATTAATGAGAGCTCTTGCTAGTCTAGTAGTGTAGCGGTTACAAATCGTGTTGCTAATCTCACGGTCAGCAGTTCGAAACTACCAGCTGTTCCGCAAGAGAAAGATGAGGGTTTCTGCTCCCGTAAAGATCTACAACCTCGGAAACCCTGTATAAGGTCGCTGTGAGTCGGAACTGACTCCACGGTACCTAACAACAACAACTTGCTAGTCTAATTCTTGCCTGTAGGGTTTATGGGTTCTGTAGATCTGGAGCAGAGCCCACCTGAATCCAGGCACCGAAGGGGCGCAGCGGGCACCAGCCTCACACTGGCTCATAACTGCGTGGCTCCAGATTCCCAGAGAACAGGGAGTACCCTCATCTACACCTCACCTCTGTTATTCAGGAGAGTATAGGAAACAAAAAGGAATCGCACCTTATCCATTGTCTGTGTGAATCTGTACCATTAGGCCACCATCTGTTTGTCTCTCTAAAGCTGCTCACAAAAGTTCAAGATGACTGCGCCACATCTGGCCGGCAGTCCATATACCCACCAGTCTCTGTCATCACTCCTGTTGAGCTTTTCCTCCTAGTAGGTATTGAATCTACTTCTCTAAACTTTCCTCTGAAGCTCAAAGTTGCAGGACTGTCTTCTGTGCCTGTTTCATCAGGTCTCCCATATGTTTTTTATAAAGGGTGTCTGCAGCATATTTGCCTAGTCTGTCTTCTTGCCAGAAGTCCCCACAGCTTGTATTATGGTACCTTTTTATAAATGATCAACCAATACTGATATATTATTGATTAAAGTCCACAGTTTACATTAGGGTACTCTTTGTGTTGTATAGTTCTATGATTTTTGACAAATACATTATAATGTCATGTGTCTCTATTACACCATACAGAATATTTTACAACCCTAAAAATGCCCTGTGCTCTAGTAATTCCCCTGTCCCTGAATTCCTGCTCTTATTATCATCTCTATAGTTTTGCCTTTTCCAAGATGTGATTTAAATAGCCTTCTTAGATTGACTTCTTTTATTTACCTATATACATTTAAGGTTCCTCTCTGCTTTGACTTGGAGTCCTGATGTAGTGCTGTAGAGTGCTAACTGCAAAGTCAGTGGTTCAAAGCTACTAACTGCTCCTTAAAAACCCTATACAGTGTTGCTCTGAGTTGGAACCAATTCACCGACACTTAACAACACAAAGTTTTCCTTGTTATAGTGTAATAGCTAAATCTTGAGTTTTAGGAGTTAGGTTCTATTACTTTTGGATCAGTGTTATTCTCAGCAGCACAGTTTCTCATTCTATCAGAATAAGGGCCTGACAAGACACCTAGGAGCAAAGGAGCACAGCCAGAGAAAGTGCCCAGAGGTGCCACTATGAACACCACCAAGCCTTTGCCCACATTAAGGCAAGACTGAACTACAAACATCTGGAAGCATATTTGAAGCATAAATGGTCGCACACAATGCAAACCTGATTCAGAGGTTTCACACTGAGCATGTTTCTAGCTAAATATTTTCAATACAAACAGTCTGGCCAGTAAGATGAGTGTCGCACCAAATTACTTACTTCAATACACACTTCCTTAGGAAAGGATTGCTATATGCCGGGGAGGGACTTCTACTTTACCTGTAGTAGAAGGTGTTAAGCTATTTCTCCCATCTCCTCCTGAACTTCTTAAACTCAAATATTCTCTTTGGCACATGTTGAAAAGTCCACATTTAAAAATGTAGACCTTTATTATTCCTAAACATTTCATTCACCACTTGTCTGGAAATCTGTCGTACTGCAGTGGTTTGTGTGTTGCTGTGATGTTGGCAGCCATACCACCAGTATTTCAAATACCAGCAGGGCCCCCATGGTGGACAGGTTTCATCAGAACATCCAGAATAAGATAGGCTAGGAAAGAGGACCTGGAGATCTACTTCTGAAAAAACAAATGACCAGTGTAAGTCCTATAAATACAACATTAAACAGTAATGATGAATCTGCAAGGCACCTCATAATACGGATAAACCTGGAGAACAGTAGGCTGAGTGAAGTTAAGTCAATCACAGAAGGGCAAATACTGTACGAGGCCACTATTATTAAAAAGTCAAGAACCAGTTTTCAGGCAAAAAGAAACATTCTTTGATGGTTACCAGGGGAAAGAAGAGAAAGGAGTATATATCACTCAACTAGAGAGGGTTGTTGTTGTTAAGTGCCGTGGAGTCGATTCCGACTCATAGTGACCCTGCACAGGGTTTCCGAGGCTGTAAATCTTTACATGAGCAGAACGCCTCATCTTTCTCCCACGGAACTGCTGGTAGTTTTGAACTGCTGACCTTGTGGTTCACAGCCCGATTCGTAACCACTATGCTACCAGAGCTAGAGGGTAGGTACATATTAACTGTGGTAAAAGGAAAGGCAAATACAATTAGAGGGAGATTAGCAAAAATGATGAAGGCAAGTGAAGACACTGAGAAGTACAAGACTTAAAGACAACAGAAATAAATACTACTATATATGCAATCATGGAATAAAAGTAACAGCAATAATCTATGAGTAGTTATATACACAGACATGCAAATTGAACAGGAGTGAGAGGGAGAGTGGAACTATACCCATGAATACATATAGGCCTGATGGAGGGTATTTCTACATGTATATTTAACTATCCTGCAAATGAATATAGAAGAATATACTATAGTAGTACATAAAATACAGTAGTATATATCATGAATATAATAGAACACACAAAGGCAAGGGAGTGCTGAGGTTCCATACAATAAATACTGGACTGTGAGCCACAAAGTCTGCAGTTCAAACCTGCCAGCCTCTCTGAGGGAGAAAGATGAGGCTTTCTGCTTCAGAGAGAGTTCACTATGAGTTAGAAACTCATGGTGGTGCTGGTGCTGGTGGTGGTGTGCCCTAGAGTTGGTTCCAACTCATATCGACCCTGTATTGGGTTTCCAAGACTATAAATCTTTACAGGAGCAGAAAGCTACATCTTTCTCCCATGGAACCACTGGTAGTTTCGAACTGCTGACCTTGCAGTTAGCAGCCTGACTCATAATCACTACGCTACCCGATCTCCTTCAGAAACAACTAGATGGCACCGAATAACATCAACGGGGCAAAGTTAGAAAACCTTAGTTGTAACCAAACACCTTGGGAGAATGAATTGCTGGGCTTAGGGACTCATGACCATAGACTTGGGGGACACCAAGGTCAACTGGCACAATATAGTTCATATACAAAAAAAATGTTCTACACTCTACTTTTGCAAGTAGCAACTGGGGTCCTAAAAGCTTATGATCAGTCATCTATAGTGCCAGAAGATTTGCCTCTCAGGTTGGAAGACACTCAAAATACAACTGGGGAAGAGTTGGCTCCTCAAAGTAGAATGACCTTAATGACATGGATGGAATAAAAGTTTTCAAGATCTTAATTTGCTGATGGAGCACAAGTCAAAATGACAAGAAATGCTGCAAACATCTATTAATAATCAGAACATAGAATGTGCAAAGTTTGAATCTAGGATAATTGGAAATCATCAAAACTGAAATCAAACACAAAAAGATCAAAAAGATAGTCACTGCTATCAAGTTGGCTCTGAAGAGTTATAACGACCACTGCCTTGAGGTTAGCAGTCCAATCTTCATCCTACATACAGTACCACATCAAGACTGGTATTGGCCATTTTGAATTGGATAATCATACAGTTTACTATTCAGAGAACAAGAAATTGAAGAGGGGTGGTATCGTATTCATCCTCAAAGAGAACATTCAAGATCTATCTTGAACTAAACTGCTGTCTGTGCTAGGATAATATCCATGTGCCTACAAAGAAGACCAATTAATAACATTATTATTCAAATTTATGCACCAACCAGTTTGAGGACTAAGGTGTGACTGACCCAAGTCATGGTACCTTAGATCATCTCATATACATGTGAAAGCTGGACAATGAATACGGAAGAACAGAGAAGATCTGTTGCATCTGAATTATGGTATTAGCAAAGAATACTGAAAAGTACCATGGGTTGCCAGAAGAACAAACAAACCTGTTTTGGAAAAACTACAGTCAGAATGTTCCTTAAACATGAGGATGGTGAGACTTTGTCTGTCATATTTTGGACATGTTATTAGAAGGTACCAATCTTTGGAGAAGGTCATACTGCTTGGTAAAGTAGGGGAATCAGGGAAAAGAAGACGACCCCCAGCAAAATAGATTGACATGATGGCAACAACAATGGGCTAAAACATAAGAACAACTGTGAGGATAACACAGGAATAGGCAGCCTTTTATTCTGTTGAGCATAGTGTAACTGTGAATCCAAACTGACTCAGCAGCACCTAACAATAGGATTTACAAATTGTCAGTTTTAACACCCAGATTTCACTTTTGAGCATTCTGCCACTGTTGTTGTTGTTGTTGTTGCTGCTAGGTGCCATCGAGTCAGCACTGACTCATAGCAACCCTATGCACAGCGGAACGAAACACTGCCCGATCCTGGACCAACCTCACTACTGTTGTCACACTTGAGTCCATTGATGCTGCCACTTGGCAAATCCATCTCGGGGGTCTTCCTCTTTTTCTCTGACCCTCCACCTTACCAAACATGATATCCTTCTCCAGCGACTGGTCCCTCCTGACAATATGTCCAAAGCATGAGAGACGAAGTCTGGCCATCTTGGCACTGGTAGGTCCTAATTCCTACCCCAGCACATATATGTATGCATACACATGTGAGAAGGATTTAAAAGTTCACACAAAAAAATGAAATGGAAAGATAATGGAATTTTTCCATGAATTTTTTGAAACCCCCTCATACACATGTACATACTAATACATATGTATAAATATTCATACATTCATGCATACTTGTTCACATATGCATACATGAACACACACGTGTCCACAGGAGTCATGCACATTTAAGCTTGTCATGGACAGACCAGACTTGCTGAGCATTGTCCCAGAGCCCCACTCAGTGTCGCAGGCATCTGTGAAGGCGGAGGACTTCTGGATTTGCTCCTGCCCCAAGGAGCTTATGGTTGGGGTGGGATGTGGTACACAACAAGTGTACAAAAGCCATATAAAGAACACACAAAGATTGATATCCTAGGCAATAATGAGCTGAATGGACAGGTTCTAGTCACCTAGTCTTGAGAAGCTGTCTTATGTATGGAGATACTGCCACAGGAGGAGGGCAGGTTGAGCCCAACTGATACACGGGAATCAGGGGGTTCCATTCCAAGCATATCTTGCTAGCTCTACCTTCAGAGAATTTTCAGAATTCAATCCCTTCTTCCATCCCACTGACATCCCTTTTCATTGGTGTCCCAGTCTCCACCCTTGTCCCCAGTTGTCCCTCATCATAGTCAGAGGAGCTGTGTCAACTAACACCACTCAGCTCAGAATAACCCCGTGGTCCTCATAGCTCTCAGAAAAGCCCAAGACCCGATGCTAACCCATGGGGCTCCAATCTGACCTCTCATCTCTTCTCCACAATGTCTGCTTATCTGTAACTTTGTTCTACTATAATAGCTGCGTTGTGTGATGCTGGAAGTTGTACCAACAGTTTTTAAAATACCATCAGGGTCACCCATAGTGGACAGGCATCATGGAAGCTTCCAGATTAAGACAGACTAGGACGAAGGAGAGGCTTCTAAATGGTTAGCCACTGAAAATCTTATGACTAGCAGTGAGCAGAATACTGCCAGATCAGTGACATAAGATGAAAACATTATAAATAGCACCAGAATATTATCAAGATAAACTGCTGGAAGATGAGCCTTCAGGTTGGAAGGCATTCAAAATATGACTAGTAAAGAGTTGCCTCCCCAAAATACAGTTGATAAAAATTATGTGGATCAAGCAAAGCTTTCAGAATCTTCATTTAGTGATGGGGCACAACTCAAAATAAGAAGAAGCAGCTGCAAACATACATTAATAATCAAAGCATTATACATAAGAGGCATGAATCGAGGAAAATTAAAAGTTATCAAATATGAACTAGAACACATAAAGATTGATATCCTAGGCAATAATGAGCTGAATGGGCAGGTTTTGGTCATTTTGAATCAGACAACCATATGGTTAACTATGTCAGGAGTGACAAGTGAAGAGGAATGCTCATCCTCAAAAAGAACATTTCAAGATCTATCCTGAAGTACATCTGTCTATGAGAGGATAATATCTAAAGGCCTACATGGAAGACCAGTTAGTACTTTACATTTACTTTAAATTTATACAAAAACCACTAATGCAGATGATGATGTAACTGAATTCTACCAACTTCTGCAGGTTGAAACTGATCAAATACGTAATCAAGATGCAGTGATCATTACTGGTGATTGGGATGAGAAATATGGAAACAAAAAGGAATGATCAGTAGTTGGAAAATAGGGCGTTGGTAATAGAAATGATGCTGGAGATCACAAGACAGGATTTTGCAAAACCAGCAACTTATTCATTGCAAATACCTTTTTCAACAACATAAATGGTAATTATACACATGGAACTCAACAGATGGAATACACAGGAATCAAATCGACTACATCTATGGGAAAATATGATAGAGAAGCTCAATATCATCAGTCAAAACAAGGTCAGGAGCCAAATGTCAAACAGACCATCAATTGGTTATAAGCAAATTCAGACTGATGCTGCAGAAAATTAAAACAAGTCAAGAGCTAAAACATGGCCTTGAGTATATCCCATCTGAATTTCTCAAGAAGAGATTTGATACATTAGACACTAATGAGTGAAGACCAGAGAAGTTATGGGATAACATAAAAAGTATCATCCATGTAAAAAGCAAAAGGTTATTAAAAACCAGAATGGAAGACCAAAGTGGAAGTCAGAAAAGATTCTGAAACTTGTTCTTAAATATAGAAATGCTAAAGCAACTAGAAAAAATGAAGTAAAAGAGCTGAACAGAAAATTTCAAAGGGCAGCTTGAGAATACAAAGTAAAATGTTGTAACGGAATTTATAAAGACCTGGAGTCAGAAAAGCAAAAAGGAGGAACATACTCAGCATTTCTCAAGCTGAAAGAACTAAAGAAAAAATTCAAGCCTTGAATTTCAATATAGAATATTGAGAGATTCCATGGACAAAATATTGAATGATGAAGAAAACATCAAAAGAAGATGGAAGGAATAAACAGAGTTGCTGTACCAAAAAGAACTGGCCAGTGTTCAAGTATTTCAAGAATTACCACATGATCAAGAATTGATATCCTGAGGTCCAAGTTGGTGAAAAACAGAGCTTCAGGAATTGATGGAGTGCAAAATTAAATGTTTCAACAAACTGATGCATCTCTGGAGATGCTCACTTGTCTATGCCAAAAAATTTGGAAGACAGCTACCTGGCCTACCAATTGGAAGAGATTCATATACATTTGTACCCATTCCAAAGAAAAGTGACTCAATGGAATGTGGAATCATCGAACAATAGCATTAATATCACATGCAAGGAAAATTTTGTTGAAGATAATTCAAAAACAGTTGCAGCAACACATCATCAGGAAGCTGCCAGATTCAGAAGAAGATGTGAAATATGGGATATCACTGCTGACATACGATAGATCTTGGCTAAAAGCAGAGAATATCAGAAAGATGTTTATTTGTATTTTACTGACTATACAAAAGACATTCAACTGTGTGGTTCATAACAAACTATGAATAACAATGCGAAGAATGGAAATTCCAGAACGGTTAACAGTGCTCATGCAGAACGTGTACTAGACCAAGAGAACAAAACAAGGGGATACTGAGTGGTTTAAAATCAGGAAAAGTGTGTGCCAGGGTTGTGTCCCTCCACCATACTTACTCAATCTGTATGTTAAGCAAATTATCCAAGAAGCTGGTTTATGTGAAGAATATGACATTAGGATTGGAGGAAGACTAACTAACAACCTGTGATATGCAGATGACACAACTTTGCTTGCTGGAATCCAGGAGAACTTAAAATACTTACCAATGAAGATCAAAGACCACAATCTTCAGTATGGATTGCACCTCAATATAAAGAAAAGAAAAACTCTCACAACTTGACCAATAAGTAACATCATGATAAATGGAAAAAAGACTGAAGTTGTCAAAGACTTCATTTTGCTTTGATCCATAATCAATACTCCTGGAAGCAGCAGTCAAGAAATCGAATGATAGATTACATTAGGTAAATCTACTGCAAAAGACTTCTTTAGAATGTTAGAGCAAAGATGTTAGTCTAAGGACTAAGGTGTGCCTGACCCATAGTATTTTCAATTGTCTCATATGAATGCAAAAGTTGGACAATGAATAAGGAAGACCAGAGAAGAACTGATACATTTGAATTATGGTGTTGGCAAAAAAAATATTGAAAGTACCATGGTATGCCAGAACCAATAAATCTGTCTTAGCCAGAATGTTCTTTAGAAACAAGGATGGCAAGACTTTGTCTCTGGTTCACTGGACATGCTGTCAGGAAGGACCAATCTTGGTAAAGTGGAAGGTCAGCAAAAAAAGGAAGACTCCCCCCTCCCCACCCACCAAAGAGATATATAGATGCAACAGCAGCGATAATGGGGTCACAGGGCCAAGCAGTGTTTTGTCCTGTTGTGCATGGGGTAGCTGTGAGTTGGTGGCTAACAACAACGTATTTGCAATGTACTGGGTTTCACTGATAAGACCTTTTGGGACCAGGGTTGGTGACTGGCCAAATGTAATTTGTTGAATAACAGTCTACCCTGTGATTGGTCTATTTCACTTACCTTGCAAGAGCTGGTTGGTGTACTAGTCAGGAAGGTGATATGTAAATCAAACCAATTAAGATTGAATGATGTATACGGAGTAATGGGTTTGTGATCTTACTGAGGTCCACACCTTGAAATTATATAAGCAACCACATTAGTTTTCAACCCCACAGAGGTTTTGAAAGGAATGGAGAACCAAGACCAAGAAGAACCTGTAGTAGAGTAGCTTGGACCCAAGGTTCCTGCATGGGGAACTTCCTAAAAGGGCTGTAATATGAGTAAAGACTGTAACACTGAACACAGTGAGAGGCTAGAAAGGGTTCCAATGGCATTGTCTTCAGCTGAGAGGCTCAGAACCCCCAGTGGCTGAGACCTGGCAGTGAGAGGTTGAGAAGGGGCCAGTACAGCTATGAAGGAGGTCAGTTAGTAACAGAGAGGCCTAAAGACAAAAAGGCCTAATGAAAAAAAGCAGCAAACAGAGCTGAGTTGGCCATGAGGTAGGCCAATCAGCAACAGAAGAGGCTGTTCTTGGAAGCTATTCTACACTGAAGACTGGAGAGATACTTTTCACTTCAGGAGAACCTTCTCCACCTTGTCAGTGTGTTTCCTGATCCTGAATTCCAAGTGTTCCTGTTTATGCAAGTTGATACTGGCCCTGACTTGTAGTCTGTTGTTACCCTAATAAACCACATAACTATGAGTTCTGTGTGGCCATTGCGATGAATAATACAATGCAGCAGAGAAGTAGAGTACCATGGGACAATGGCTGGTGTCAGAAATGAAGAAAGTAGAGTGGAGGTATATCTGACCTCCACTTCATAGGAGCCGCCTTTGTGTTGATTCTGATTTTTATCCTTCATAAATCTAGACAATTCCTGGCACCACATTACAACACCTTACTCACATCTCATTATGCTGCTATGAAGATATCTATTTACAAGTCCCATAGGAGAGTCACTGTACCAAAAAGAAATGGTCACTGTTCAACTATTTCAAAAGGTGATGGCCAAGAAGTGATGGCACTGATGGGGGAAGTCTAATCTGCACTGAAGGTATTGGGGAAAAAAGACAAGGTTCCCAAAGTTGAAGGAATATAAACTAAAATCTTTCAACAAACTGATGTAACACTGGAGGCACTCACTTATCTATGCCAAGATATGTGAAAGACAGCTACCTGGCCAACCAATTGAAAGAGATCCACATTGTGTCCATTCCAAAGAGAGCTGACCCACAGAATGCAGAAATTATCTAACAATACCATTAATATCACATGCGAGTAAAATTGTGTTGAAGATAATTCAAAACGGTTACAACAGTACATCAACAGGGAAATGCTAGAAATTCGAGCCAGATGCAGAAGAGGACACAGTACGAGGGATATCTTTGCTGACATCAGGTGGATCTTTGCTGAAAGCAGAGAATGCCAGAAAGATGTTTACCTGTGCTTTATTGACTGTGCAAAAGCTTTCAACTGTTTGGATCATAACAAACTATCGATAAAATTGCAAAGAATGTCAAGAGGAACCTGTGCATAAACCAAGAAGTAGTCATTTGAACAAAATAAGGGATACTGAATGGTTTAAAATCAGGAAAGGTGTACCTCAGGGCTGTATTGTTTTACCATAGTTCTTCAATCTGTATACTGAGCAAATAATCCAAGAAACTGGATTATATGAAGAAGAATGTAGCATTAGGATAGGAGGAAGACTCATTAACAAATTGCCATTTACAGATGACAAAACCTTACTTGCTGAAAATGAAGGGGATATAAAATACTTGATGAAGATCAAAGACCACAGCCTTCAGCATGGATTACCTCAGTGTAAAGAAAACAAAAATCCTCCCAACTGGACCAGTAAGTAACATCATGATAAATGGAGAAAAGACTGAAGTTGTCAAAGACTTTAGCACTAACAGAAGCAGCAGTCAAGAAATTAAATGACATATTACATTATGCAAATCTGTTGCACAAGACCTCTTTAAAGTGTTCAAGATCAAAGATGTCTGTGGACTAAAGTGCACCTGACCCAAACCGTAGTATTTTCAATAACCTCATATGCATGTGAAAGCTACACAATAAATAAAGGATTACTGTAGAAAATTGGGACATTTGAGTTATGGTGTTGGAGAAGAATATTGAAAGTACCATGGACTTCCAGAAGAACAAACAAATCTGTGCTAGAAATACATCAAGAAGGCTCCCCAGAAGCCAGGATGATGAGACTTGGTTTCTCATACTTCAGACAGATTATTAGGTGGGCCCAGTCCCTGGAGAAAGACATTATGCTGGGTAAAGTGGAGGGTCAGTGAAAAAGAGGAAGACCCCCACTGAGATGGCAGCACCAATTAAGCTGAAGTGTAACAATTGTGAGGATAGCACAGGACCAGAAAGTGTTTTGTTCTATTGTGCACAGGGTCACTGTGAGTCAGAGCTGACTCTGTGGCACCCAACAACAACAACAGATAAGGGTGGGGCCTATTGTGTTACCCTAGGACTCAGCATACAACACCAACCCTCACACAGAACAGATGTCCATGTATACCTACTGAAGACTCAAGTAAACTTTTGCCATTGAAGTTACTTGCATATCACCTCAACCTGCAAACACCTTAAAACTAATTTTTTTAAAAACCCATAAAGTCCAATAGAACAAGAGGGCCAAATACCTATAGCTTTAGGAGTTTTAACACTTTAATGGAATCAATCCTACACCTATACTCTAAAAATAGATATTCTTCAAATTAGGTTGGTGACAGAATATAAACTTAGGTCATTAACCAAGAGCAACTGTTCTAGACCTAGCATAGCAGGTGGGAGCAGGGTGCAATGTCTGGTCTCTTTCTGCAAAAGAAAACTAAAGTCACAAGTTAGACCCACAGTGCTTGGTCCAAGGAGCCCTATACAAGGATGACAGTCTCAACCCCTGCATAGTATCATACTTCCTTACCTAACAAAAAGGAATCTTGGACAGATTTACCCAGCTTCTGTCTACCAGATCTTGCCACAAAAGTTATCTTTACTCTGAATCAAAGTCCACATTCCTGAAGTAACACTGCTGAATGAATGTCAGTGTGCCTGGCCCTAGAATTATCTAGGTAAGGAGTCGTGTGTGGACATGGTGATGAGGCAACTGAGGCATGGCCCACATATGCTAGGGACCACTCATCCTATTCAGGAGCCAGACACTCACATGGACTCACATGGACTGCTTCAGAGTTATAAAAGATCTCACAGTCCCCAACCCAGATGGCCAGAGGTGAAACCAAGAGGAAGCTAACAGTAGGTGCTCTGGGGGCTTTCTGCTGAGGCCAAGGTATACTAGAAGCCAAATGCTACCCTTAGAAAGACACTATGTTTCAACCATGCTCTCAGCTGGCAAAACTTGGCCAGTTTGAGAGTGGGTGGCCATAGAGACCATCCCTTCCCGCTCTCCCCCAAACTGCCCACAGGAGGAATGTGATGGGAGTGTAGCTGTATTACAGTAACAACTATCGTGTTCATTTTTACAGTTAACTTTCTATAACAAGTCACACTAATTATCTATTTCAGGGAATGATAAGAAGTTTCCTTTAAAAACAAGTAAGGAGATATGACAATGAAATGCAATGTGGGATATCCTGAAACAGAGAAGTGGAAAAACTAGTTATATCAATCTGAATAAAGTCTTTATTCATTGAAACTACAGATTTCTGTAGTTTAATCAATCATATATCAGTACGGATTCCAGTTTTGATAACAGTATTGTAGTTACATAAAACATTAACATTAGGGGAAGCAGAGTGCAGAGAATAGGGAAACTGTACTATTTTTGTAACTCTTTTGTTAAGTTTAAAATTATCTCAAAATGAAAAGGTGAAAATATTCAAACTTTAGAAAAATGAGATGAAACATTAAAATATCTGAAGTAAATAACAGCACAGGTTGTACGCAGATCTGGAAATAATCATAGGGGCCTCCAAGAATCTCTGAAGTTTGAGGAGCACAGGATCATGTCCCACATCTTCATTTTACAGATTAGGCTCCAAGAAATCAAGAATCTGGTTGAGGGTTATCAGTGAACTAATCCCCATGATTCCTCTCCCCAGTGGGGTCCCTGCCCTGGGTTACCAACAGGGTTAGGGACACCAGGAAGTTTTTGACCTCAGGTTCTACTTTGGACAGTGACAATCAGATACCTAAGAAAATGTCTCCGACAAAAGAGGGGGAAAGGACAGCCCCTCAGATACGAGGGTAACCCTAAATAGGTGGAACTGTTCTATATACCTGATCAAATACCTGCATCTAATCAAATCAAGGACCTCAAATTATTAAAAAAATAAAAAATCATCTTTAAGATGTCACAACTCCTCACATCTCTCTGTCACTGCCTGTTCCCATACAGCAAAGAAAACCTGATGTCTCACCCTGAAGTCTAGCCTGGGGTGATTCAACTCAGAATGGGCCTTCCGTTACCAAGAAGCTGGTCTTCTCAGGAGGAAACACAAAGGTCTCTCAAAAACATTCTCATTTCCCCCAGTCTGGACACTGAGGACTTTCCAGAGGGGTGCCTGCTTGCAGAGTAAGGTCCTGGGAGGTGGTAGGAAAAGAGGTCCCTCCACACTCATGGATACTCTGGGTCTGAGGTGCCTTCAAGATCCTGACCCAGCCCAGGTTTCCAAGGAGCCAAGGGTAGTTGTGCACAGGGGCTCTGCTCCAACACTCACAGTCTTCACTGCTCAGGTGATCTCCACCATCCTGTGCATCCCAGGGGAGCAGCAGGGGTGTCCCTGCTGAAAGAGTGCCCAGACCAGGGCAGTGCTGATAAACCAAGGTCCTGCCACATCCTAGTCACCTGTTTGCCCACAGTGAGCTGAAAGGACGAGACTAAAGATGCAGCCTATAGTAAGGGCCACGGGACAATCATGAGACTCAGAGTTAAAGCTATCCTTCCTGCAGAATCAGGGCTTCAGCACTGTACAGCCACTTTCCCCTTCCTTCTCCCCCTTGAATCAGAGACTACAGCCCCAGTGGGTCCAGCCCTAGCCAGTCCTGCTGGGTGTTCCCTCAGCCCAAACATCCCAGAGGCAAAGTCAGATGCAAGAGAACCTGTTGGAGCAGTCTAGGTGCAGTGTCACCTCCTCTTACTCCTCCTCCATTTACTTCTGGGTGGGAAGGGGCCTAGGTTTTTGAAAACTAGGCACATTGCCAGGCCAGGGCCAAGAGGGCTGGGCACTCATACTCTCCAAGCTTTACCTGCCACCTGCCCCCTCCCTCTTTCCATATCATAACTTAAATGTCCCTCTCTGGACGAGAGAAGAGGAATGGAGAAAAATGAAGATCCGGGACGAAGAAGCTAAGCCACACCACCACCATACAAATACACAATATTTGTCACTAACAACCTTGGCAGTGACTGCAGGCCAGTCCGGTAGTCCCATTGGTGGGGAGCAGGGAGGAAGGAATTGGGCTCTGCTAGCCAAAACGAGGTTTCAGGAACTCACAGGTCTAGCTGAGGGTGGGAGGACCGTCGCTCAGCGCGCCCCCACTCCACCACCCCCGGCACCCCAACCCGCTAGCGTCTGAGCCCGTCACTCGCGTCTCTCCAAGGACCCGCGCTGGGCTGCGCAGTGGATTCTCCGGGCCCCAGCCTGCCGAGCTCGCGCCGGGAAAGTTCCTGCAACTTCGCAGGGGGAGGAGACGGGGCGAGAGGGGGAGGGGGCGCCAGGCCTGGGCCTCGGGTCCCCACCGGGCGCCCGGCCCCCGAATCCTGCTAGGTCCAGTGGCTCCAGGGCTAGCCCGAACGATCCCCAGGACGCCCCCAACTTAGACCCAGGAACCCTGTCTGCGCAGCGGCCCTAGCAGTGCGGCCCGGAGTGGCCTCTAAATGCGGAGCGGAGCCCGGACTGGCAGCCTACTCCTTGTCCGCCGGGCCTCGGCTTTTGTGCACGGCTGGCAAGGGTTGCCGGTCGCCGGGAACGCCCGGGTGGGAAGCTCAGCCTCTGGGCCCAGCGCCCCCCTCCTCTTGCACAAAAGGGTGCAGGGCCCAGGGCAATGGCCCCATCGGCCCTGAGCGCTCTCCAGCCCCCCAAAATGCGTCCTAGTAGACCAGAGACAGGCAGCCACTGCCATCTCTCGCGTCCGCTGGAAGGGCCTGTGGGACAGGCGCAACGGCCCGGGACGAGGGGCTGGTCTGTGCGAGTCGCAGCGGGCCGGATCGCAGCGGGCCCGGCTGGGCCGGGCTCCGCGGCGGACACAATGCAGGCCAGGGCGGGGACCCCGGGCCGCGCGCTCACCTGCCGTGGAACCAGTCCTTGCAGGCGTCGCACTCGATCATGAAGCGGGTAACGTCGTAGGGGAGCCGGCAGATGCAGTACACAGGC
>NW_006408887.1:912532-916961 GCF_000296735.1 Chrysochloris asiatica | reverse complement strand
ACGCTGCCGACAAACAGGCTCCCGCCCGGCGCGGGGCGCCCGAGGCCACACAATGCCGCCGCGCCGAGCCCACGCTGCTCCGGCCTGGCCGGCGGGGTCGCTCAGGATCGCAGCGGCGGGATCCACGGGCCAGCAGGGCGGGGGGCGCAAGGACGCGAGTGTGCGCGGGGGACGGGGCTGCGCGCGGGGACACAAAAGGGAAAAGGACGCGCGGGGGCGGCCGAGTCGGCGGCGGGGAACCGCGGCCCCACCGAAGGGACCCCCGGTCGCCGCGCGGCCTCTACGTCAGCGGCCCGGGTGGCGCCGCCTCCGCGCCCCGCCCGGAGCTCCCCGGTTCCGCTCCGGCCCAGGCTCGGCCGCGGAACAAGCAAGGAGCGCAGGCGGCAAGTCGCCGCGGCGGGCGCTAGAGCCTCGGAAACGCTGGGCCCAGGAACCCTGGCGCGAAAAGCGCGACGGGACGCTTTCGTTCGGCCACCCAGCCCAGATTCTTGGGCCTTAACTTTGTCTGGGCTGGGCCTGCAACCCACGATGGACACGGAGGAATCAGGGGAATTCCCTCCTTGAACAACCCGCCACCTCTTTCCCTGCTGCCTATTCCGACCGAGTTTCTGGCTTCAATACAACTTCCCTCTCTGACTACAGACCTTACTCACAGGACCCTCAGCTAAGGTGGTCACCTCCTGGGAGTCGCGACCTAGGTTTAGGGTGGACTCCCCTGCTCAGTCTCAACTGGCAGAGGATTAGAATTAGGGCCCTCAGCAAAGCGCGTTTGCCCAGGGTTCGTGCGGTAGAAAAAGAATGAGTTCCTGGAATTTGAGTCTCTCCAGAGTTCCCTAGATCTGACCAGGAACCCTGATTAAAGCCCCCAGGTTACCTAGGGGTGGAAGGAATGTAGGCCCAGGCCTGCATTCTGTTCCCCAGAACACCACGCTCAGACTAGACTGGTGTCAGTAAGGGTTCCAGAGCCCAAACAAGGAATGATGAAGCGCTACCGGGCAGCCTTTACCCTGAAAACAGTTCTCCTGCTTCCCCAGGTGGTCGGGCCTTTAATATGGGGGGGTGGGGGGAGGCGGGATATATGAGGGATTTCTTTGACAACCCACCCCTCTGACATCTGCCACATCCCATACTAGCGGGCTACCACTGCAAGGGTTCCTGGGGTGTTCAAACCTGCCCCTCTGACCAGTGCTTTTCATTATCCCAGCATTCTCCATCCTCTTATCAGCAAAATCTGCATAATGCTGAGAAGTGTGAGTACCACAGATAAAGAATTCCATACTCTCAGGACAGGCCACACACAAATCCCTGATCATAACCCTTCTGTGATTACCCAGCTTTGGCCTACAGCTTTCTCTTCCAAAATGACAGGAAGCTCAGTGACAATCTGCCCTCTTATTGAGTCAGAATCTGCCTTCCTTTATTTGTCACCCACCCCCAAGGGCCCCCAACAGTCTCAGGACTGAGTGTAGAGTCAGGGCCTTATCCTTATCTGAGGGTAGTCCTTGCACGAGGAAGATGGGATCTTAGGGTAGGGGGAGCATAAAATGGATCTCATCCCCAGGCCACACCTTTCATGCCTCTGGGAACTGTCCATGCAGGAATAAGGTCTTCCATCCTTAATTCCAGTTTCCCTTCTGGTGACAGTTTGGATGATTCTTTACAAAGGTTCTGGGGAAGGAACTGCAGTTTAAGCCATTGCCCACCATTAACACCTTGGTGTGAATTAGTGCAGACTAACCTGTTGTTGTTGCTAAGTGACTTAAAGTCAATTCCTGATTCATAGCAACCAATACAGGGTTTCCAAGGAGTGACTGGTGGGTTTGAACAGCCATCCATGAAGTTCAAACAGACTTTGTGATCCAATGCTTATCCTAGAGCGCCACACCAAGGCTCTTAGACTAAGTCATTTTTAAGTGTCCTCCAGTAGGTTTTGACTCATAGCCACCCTCTGTAGGGTTATCAAGAAGCAGCTGGTGAGTTTGAACTGCTGACCTCATGATTCAAACTCTGCAAAGGGCCAGACAGCCAGTGTTTAGGTAGGCACCTCATCTTCCACCTTACAGCAAGCATACTGAAGCAATTATATGAGCAAGGTCCAGTCCTCAGATTTGTCCTTTAAATCAATAAACAAGAAAATTCTGGAGACAGCTCTAGTTCAGGGAGACATCCTGGATGTTGACTCCAGGCTACACTGTTAACACTCAGGTCACCTCTTACAGTCCTCAATCTCCTAGCACTTTCATTTCCTTGTTTAGAAATAGTAATAATTACCCATGCTTACCAGTCCTGGTGTGGCCCTGTAGGATAAGCACTGGACCACAAGGTTTGAACTACAAGGCCTGGCAGTTAAGCCCCACCAGTCACTCCTTGGAAATCCTATACCGAGTTGCTATGAGTAGGAACCAACTTGACTGCGCCTAACAACAAGTTCCTTATAGGATTGAGCTCTGGTAGCGTAGTGGTTGCGAACCTCAAGGTCAGCAGTTCAAAACTACCAGCCGCTCCGTGGGAGAAAGATGAGGCTTTCTGCTCCCGTAAAGATGTACAGCCTCGGAAACCCTGTACAGGGTCGCTATGGGTCGGAACCGACTCACGGCACTTAACAACAACAACAAAACCTAGTTTCTACTTAGCTTATTATCTGGATCATGATAGCTATTAGGACACACTCAACACTCAAGCTGATCCTGTTAAGGAGGCATTGTTGTTTTACAGAAGTGAAAACTGAGGCTTGAAAAAGATAAATGCTTAGATATGAACCAATAGATCTGTGTTGGAAGAATTGCAGCCAGAGTGCTCCTTGGAAGCCAGGATGGTCAAACTTCATCGCTCACACTTCAGACATAATGTCAGGAGGAACCAGTCGCTAGAGAAGAATATCATGTTTGGTAAGGTAGAGAGAGTCAGAGAAAAAGAGGAAGACCACCCCCCGCAAGTAAGATGGATTGGCCAAGTGGCAGCATCAATGGGCTCAAGCATGGCAACAATAGTAAGGTTGGCCCAGGATTGGGCAGTGTTTTGTTCTGCTGTGCATAGGGTCGCTATGATCGGTACCAGCTGGATGGCACCTAACAAGAAGTCAGTTCCTACTCATAGCGACCCTGTATAGTGTTTCCCTGGCTTCAAATTGTGGCATGAGCAGAAAACTTCATTTTTCCCCTACAGAGCGGCTAGCGGACTCAAACTGTGGATCTTGTGCTTTACAGTACAGTGCCTATCGTATGAAGCTACCATGCTCCCTGCCAGAGGCGGGAGAGCCCTGGGCCTGTGCTGTCTGCCCTGGCCATCTCCTGGAACACTGCTGACATTCCTAGGAAAGTCCATTCACCCTCTCACCCAAGTCAAATACAGGCTGGTCCCTGCAGTGCCTCTGTGTCCACCCTAATCCCACTTCTGCCCTCTGATGGGCCTGATGCCTGCAGTTACTACTGTACAGGATGTTGAGAGTCTGCATGTTATTCCTACCCTTTCAGCAGCTCCATCTCAATAGAATAAATTAGATAGAATAGAGCAGGGGACTCCACATTCTTCCTCTGATTTCTCCATATAATTCTGTTCTCTCTCAACCAAAGCCTTTCTTTTCTCTGCCTCCTCCAGTCATCTCTTTATTTCCTTCCATCACTCATTCATGTACTTAACAAATATTTGAGCAACAGTATGCCAATAGGGCCCTGGTGGTGCTATAGAAGCACAGGGCTGCTAACTGCAGGTCAGCAGTTCAAACCCACCAGTCATTCTGAAGATGAGGCTTTCTGCTCCCATAAAAATGTACAGCCTAGAAAACCCTATACAGGGTTACTATGAACTGAAATCTATTTGATGGCAGTGGGCTTTTGGGTTTATTCCGATTACCATTCTAGAGCTGAGGCTTCAGAAGTCTCTGCTTTATGGAGCTTATCTTCTCATGGACCAAATGAAGAAGGAGAGCACAGCGCTATGGGGAACCTGGCACAGGTTGTACAGCAAGGTGACCCAGGGAGTAGCCAGGCAGGCTGAGGCAGCGCAGAGGACCCAGAGAGTAAGTGAACTTTCTCATGTCTGACCATCAGTGGGGGAAAGACCAGAAAGCAGGGTAGTAGCCAATGAAGTTCAGACGCCAGGCCGACCACCACCTCACCACTGACTCACTGTGCCTGGACTTAGCCAGCCCTGATGTCATCCTCAGGGGTTCTCTGCTGAGCTGCCTAGGCCGCCATATCATCAGGCCAAAACCACCCCATTTCTGGGTGTGAGCTTATATTCCATACCTATATCTTAGGCATTAGTGAGTTAAAATGGACTGGTATTGGTCATTTTGAATCTGATAACCACATGGTTTACTATGCAGGGAATGATGAAAAAGAAAGGTGTTGCATTCATCGTCAAAAAGAACATATCCAGATCAGTCATGAGGTACAATGCTATAAGTGATAGGATAATATCCATGCAC
>NW_006408887.1:896818-910187 GCF_000296735.1 Chrysochloris asiatica | reverse complement strand
GTAGGGTGGAGGGTCAGAGAAAAAGAGGAAGACTCCCAACGAGATGGATCAGCCAGGTGGCATCATTGATGGACTCGTGTGGCAGCGGTAGTGAGGTTGGCCCAGGATCGAACATTGTTTCGTCCTGCTGTGCATGGGGTCGCTATGAGTCGGTTCCGACTCGATGGCACCTGACAACAACAACAATAGTCTGAAGTCCTGGTATGGCACTGTGTGTAACGAGCTGGACTGCAAAAGTCAGTTTGAACCACAAGGTTGGCATTTCAAACTCACCGGCCCCTCCTTGGAAACCCTATCAATTCAGGGTCGCTATGAGTTGGAACCGACTTGACAGCACTTAACGTTAGTGTGCAAGTACCAAGATGCCACCACAAACGCCCAGTGGCTTATAGTATGCTGCAGGTGTAGAGCAATATGCACACACCACCACCACCACCTTCTTAGGTGCAGCAAGTGCTCTGCACACTACTACAAGCCTCAAGGACACATATGTGTCTCTTCAACTTTTACTCATTTGGGAAATACACATGTTCTGACACATACTTATTTTTTTAATGTTTTATTGTGAATTATATGGTAGTTTACATGGGAGAACTTTAGTTTTACATTCATTCCATCGTATATCATCTCACTGCCATGACACATACTTATTGATGCATGCACCCATTCACTCATTCACTTAACAGACTGGGCAGAAGACCAGGTGTAAGTGAACAAGGCATACACATTCCAACTCTTAGGAACTCATGCCAGAGTAGGATACAGGTGCCTGAACAATAAAATTTAAAATCATAATACAAGGAAATGGTGATATGGGCATGAAGGGGATAGGAGAGTCAAAGAAAGCCTGATTGAGTGAATGAGTTGATGAAAAAAGAACTTAAGAAAACAATAAAGCAAATTCCATGGGTTGAACTCAATGGGCCCTGCAGATGGAACCAGGGTTCTGACAGTCTTCTCTCTCTGGCAGTGTTTTTGCTGCCAGAATGTCCTCACTGCAGCTTCTGGAATGGGGTCTTGGAATGCTTTGGTGAGCATGGTGCATGCAGCAGGTACAAAGGAAAACGACCCAGTAGGAGGCAGCCAGTTTCCACTCAAGGGACTGGGTGGATCATCTCAAGGAAAACACTGACACACACAGACAGCTTTTTGTGTTGTTTTGACTTTTTATTTTGAATTGAATGTTTACATAGCACATCAACAGTTTCACATTCAACAAACAAACATAGTTTTATCTCAATGGGCAGCTCTGTCTTTTGAGAAAAGTGCATGGAGTTCCTAGAGATCATAATGTTCAGGGTGAAAATATATGTTGGGGTGGAGTGCATGGGAAAGGGAATTCTGGGCAGAGAAGCTGTTGAGATGTTTTGGTGGTGGGAGACCTAAAAGATCTTTGCTCTAGGTGTGACCCCTATGCTTTTGGGATTGATGCATTAATTTAGTGGCTGCAAAAAGCATTCTAAGAGTAGACCCAAGCAGATCCAATCCAAAATTCATTAGAATGCCCCATACCCCATGGGACCTGTCTAAACCCTCTGGGGTTTTCTGATTAAGATTCAGGTGTACCTTCATTGTTTGTATCTCTGGGTAACAGCGAATTGGGTATTTTGTAGGCAAGAGCCCCAGAGCTGGGTCGGTTTTGAGAGTGAAATAACAGACCACGCAGGGGCAAACAGGACGAGGATGACCCTTCCAATGGCCCATGCTGAAAGGACAGTCTTGTGCACACCATCGAGAAACTGGCCAGGTACCGGGTGCTATGCTGGACACACCTCACAAGACTTTAGAGTTTCCTTGACATCTTCCTCCCACCCCCTACCCACATTAGTTTCTTCAGCACTTTTCTTCCCTGGACTTCTATTTTTACGTTTTTAACTTGAATTTATTTTTTCTTATGTGCTTTTGTGTGTCATTCCCTGTAAGGCTGAATGAAGTTCCTCACTGTAGAGGAGGTTCTATTTGTTCACAAATGCCCTCACCAGCACCAAGAACAATGCTGTCCAATCAGACCCTCTGCAGAATGGAGAGATGGATATCCACTGTGTGCAGTGGATAGATGTTGTTGTTAAGTGCCATCGAGTCGGTTCCGACCCATAGCGACCCTATGCAGGGTTTCCGAGGGTGTAAATCTTTAAGGGAATAGAAAGCCTTATCTTTCTCCCGCGGAGCAGCTGGTAGTTTCGAACCGCTGACCTTAAGGTTTGCAGCCTGATTCGTAACCACTATGCTACCAGAGCTCCTCGCAGTGGATAGATGGGAGTCCTTATTTCCAGATAGAGTTTTGGGAACACTTGCGCAGGGGACACTGTAGCTCTTTGGTTAATATCAAGTGAAAACAAGTCTCCCAGCCAAAACCCACCCTCCACTCCAGAGAGGCACAATCTAGAATCCTTGGCAATTCTAGACGGAATTCTCCATCTCCGGTCAGCCAAAGCCTCTCCCATCACTATTTCAGGTGTCAAGGAAAATGAAGCATGTGCAGCCAGGAGCTAAGTCTATCTGCCAGGCCTCTGGAGTCTGTCCTTGATAGTCTTGCTGTGGATTCAGATACCTGCACAGTGACCATCACTTATGAGGGAGGCACAATGGCAAAGCCCCTTAGTAGGAAGCTGTCCCCGGGTCACCTACAATACAGCCAGTGTTGTAGGGCAATCTGACATACATGGGTGCTCCTCACAGTTAGATGCAAGCACACAAAGATGGGTTTGGTGTTTGTTTAAGGTTCTGATAGTTTCACAGATCCCATGTGCCAGGTCACCACCAATGAGGGAAGTCTTGAGCACCTCTTGTAAAACAACATTAATGTCCATTACCGCTGCAGCAGCAATGCCTGCCTTGGCTATGGCGGTGGGTTATGGGTAGAGCCAAATCTTGAACTTACCTGGGCCTCCACCTCTGCACAACGTGGTGACAACAGGGAAAGAGCAGACATTAGTGTACACATTCTTTCATGATGGAGGGCACCCTTAGGAACTGCTCTCACTCCATCGATTGAATTCTACCTTCAATTATCCTGAAGGGCATCAGGATTAATAGTTATTGCTGTTAAGTGCCATCACCTCAATTCGAACTCACAGCGGCCCTGTATGCGGCTTCCAGGGAGTGGCTGGTGGGTGTGAACTGCCAACTTCGCAGTTAAGTTCAGTACTTATCCTACAGTGCCACACCAGAACATGCTGGTTGGCAAAGGATCAGTAAAAACATGGAAACCCTCTATTGCTTGCCATATTAGCCCTCAATAAAGTGTTATTGTTTTTATGCCTTTTAAGAATGACACTGGTAATTAGAAAAATGTGACACCTCAATGTTACTACTGCATTTTACCTTTAAAAGAATATATCAAGGGATTTCAAAAGTTGATGGGAAAACACCAATTTTCCATGAACTTTTTGAAGCCCACACACATGAAGAGAATGGAGGGCAACGGCCAAAGCCTGCATTAAGGCTGAAAATAGAAGGTGGTGATGTGCCACAGAGTTGGTTCCAACTCATAATGACCCTGTATAGGGATTCTAAGGTTGTTAACTCTTTGCCTTATCTTTCTCCCAGAAAGAAAAGGGGCCAACACTGAAGATGGGTGACATGGCATTCTGGTCACTAGAGAAAGGGGACTATTAAGAAGGGAATTTAGGCCTCTGGGTTGTGTTTCATGGTCTAGGTGAAATGACCCTGTTTTCAAGATTACCCATGCCCACTCCCAAGCAGGTTTCCCTAGCATGACACCCTAACTAGACCTTCAGTTCAAAGCAACGGCCCACTGCGCACAATATATACTATGCCTCTGCTTTTTCTGCATTCAGACAGAGCGCATTCGCTCCCCTGCCCAAGCTCCATAATGGCCCAAAGAAAGGTCAAGTAGCTTCCAACTCTGGAGCTGACAACCTACTTCTTATTTATCCCGGTGCACAGCCCTGTGATATAGATGGGTACCCTAGGGGGATGTTTTGGTGGTTCCAAGAATCAGTTTCATTTTAGCTAGGCAGGTGCCCTTCTGCCAGCTCCATGCCAGTGAGAGACACAAAAGAAAGGGGAAAGAGGACTGCAGTTGGTGTGAGGAGTAAAGGAAAGAAGTACTCCTACTCCGACAGTATCACACACAGCAAGTGCTAGATGGAGAGACGTATTAGGCATTGACTACCTTTAAAATCTGACATGCTCCCAAGCAGGGGAGTGAGCCCTGGAGGCCCCTGGAGGCCTGACCAGCTCCAGTGTGGCCTCAGGTTGGGATGCATGTACCTACATTCCTGCTCCTCCTCACCCATGGACACACTACCAAAATAACAGAAATAGGCATCGCACTCCTGTGCAGGTGTGACTGTTCATGAAGTTCTCTCCTAATTATATTGAGGCAACATAACATCCTTGGATCTTTCACTTTTGGAACTGCCCTAACCTTCATTCTTTCCTCAAACCCAACTCCTTCAGAGTTCCACATCTGACACCATGCAAGAAAGCAGTGAAAGCACAATAGTAGATAACCTTTGTAACAGTCCTCAGCATTGTTTCTGATGAGAACATTGTCTGCAAGGCCTCATTCAGTCTTGCACACACCCTTCAAGTGCCACTGACCAGGGAGACTGCCAATCACAGTAACAATCCATTGTGCAGCACTGCTAATGAAGTTTCTAGGATTGGGCAACAGGAATAAAGCTGTATTATTTTACACCAGTTGCAGTGAAGAGCTGTGAGCCAAAATTAATGGCATGAAAAACAGGCTAAACATGTAATGCTGACTTTTAAAGAATGGTTTAATCAGGATCAAATTGATTTCTCCCTTGAGTCTTTAAAAAAATTCTACTTTTCAAGCTACTTCTGTATCTTTTATAAGACCTTATGGTTGCATTAAAATTAACTACGAAACTCAAAACATGAGTGTCAGCATACTTTTCATATTAATGATGTATTAATGTTTCTTCTAAAAACCTGGAATTACTTTAAAAGGACAAGATATTTCTAAATCTTGGTTATTCAACCAAGCGTTTAAGTAACCATTTCAATTTGTATTAAGCCTCAGTAAAATGTACATTTTTATAAGTTAATTTAAAAGCCAGACTATACTTTATACTAAAAGAATAAAGATTTTTATTAAGCATTGTAAGTTGCATTCAATAGCCTTCAAATACACCACACCACAATCCATCTACAATCAATCAAACCCAACAGCAGTTCATTCTTGCACAATCCATGAGTTAGGGCAAAACTCCCTTCAACTTACAGTAAATTCCTATTTAGCTCTTGCGGGCAGGGATTGGGGAATTACACCTCATTTCTGATCACTAATGTGTGATGAAGAGCATCAGGAGAATTATATGAAAACGAATAAGAAGTGATTCTGATTTCAAAGTACATTGTTTGGAAACATTAACAAAAACATCAAAATGATATAAGTATACCTGCTTCTACTAAATTCTTGATGGGAAAGTTCTCAAGAACAAGCAATTTGTTTCTTGCTACAGAAAGGGGGGGAATAGGTTTTTTTTTTGTTTTTTTTTTTAAAGATCAAAGGTTTCTTATTTTCTTCACAGAATTTCATATTTTGCTAATATGAAGGCATAAAACAGCAACAAAGAACAATAATGCATACAGCAGTGAATACACCAGGGTAATGTTGATATTCAAAACGGCTAGATAATTTTGGGGGGGTTTTAGAATAAATGCAACAGAGGTCAATAATCACAAAATTTTAAGGTTAGAGCAAGATCAGTCAATGACTAAACATAGTTAACATCTTTTATAGGACTATTACTGATTATTAGCTTTTTGTTTTGCAAATGGGCACATATTTGTAAGAATGGAAGAAAGGACAATAACATGCATAATATTAACTACACACTTTAAAAATTATGAACCATGCAGAAGTTTAGCTCAAGTAGTAGTACTAATGGTCTACGTCCGATTCAAAAACCACATAGTTCATTGATCACAGATGCATGGTATTAGTCACTAAGTTTCAGAACACATTGTGTTGATTTTGAAAGGTCATTTGCATCTTCTATGATTTCAACTTTATCTCCATTTAACTTGCTTGTAAAGTATGTATGATGTACTGTATATTTAAAATCAGCAGAACGGCAATATTACTCTAAAATTTTTTAGTTTTGATAGTTGCACTTTTTTGTTTAACACAAAAGAACCACATCAACAGTGATGAAATTTAAGAAAGAAAGAAAAACTGTGGTTGTGCCTTATTTTTTCCATAATCATAAAATCAAAGCCTTAAACAAAGCTTTATTGTGAAAACAGTAATGCAAAATCAAATATAATGGCATACATATGGTGCCAAATGCTAAAATTATAGTTTAAGCTATATATACTTAAAGACTGCCAAAATTTTTTTCTTTATAGTTTTAAGAAACACCACTATCGGCTTTTTCATAACCAGTTTAAACTTTATATGTACTTCATTTTAAGTGCGGGAGTCAAATGCTCTTCATTTTCTTTCTTTCTTTTTTGTTTTATTGTAGCATTTTGACTACAACTGGTTAAAACTAAAAATGTGTTGTTTAGATTTAAATCTGTGATATCAAAGAGGGATCCGAATTTCCAAAGTCCTCATTTTTCTCTTACGGAAAGGAAAAAATGTACATAACTGTAGGCTTTCTTTCCAGATATTTCTAAATCCTTACCCTTCCAACATCCTTCACCCTCTATAAAAATAAGTTTACTCTTCTTTATTTAAGACAGCTGCCTCAAGAGCATCCTCTGTGTGGCAAACACTGTCTGCAGTTAGTGCATCTAAGTGAGGGTTTGTATTGCACATTTTAGAGTCATTATTCAAGGCACTTTCAGACCGGGTACAAGCCCCGACACCTCCCGTGCTCCCGTTCATCTGGGATGCTAGCTTCTCCTCGGCCACCACTCCATTTTCAGCCATGGACCCATCTGAAGACACAGCAGAGGACTTCAATTCCCCTGATTTTGACTTAAATTCTTTGGCTACTTCTTCTGCTGAAGCAGCATAAGGAGGTTTACCCTGTTTAAGATAAAGGAAAAGAAAGTATAAGTCCGCTTGTGTTGATCAGTAGGAAACAACATCACATTAGTCTAAAGATACCATTTATAAATTCAGGCACAGGACTGTCTCTACTGACTCGTACTATACTGCATGCTGTCTTTGCCTCTGATCTTCAATAGGTAGAAGCTCCTACTAGTTCCATCCTATTGTCCTCCCTTCCAACTTCTTTGCACTTAACATCCTGAAAATGAAAATGTAGTCCTAACCAAACAAACCCACTGCCATGGAGTTGATGATTCTAACTCCTAATCTACTATAGGGTTTCTAAGACTCTCCAATGGAGTGCCTGGTGGATTTGAATCACCAACCTTGCATAGCAATCCAACATTTAACCATCAGTGCCTTCAAGGCTCCTTAAATGAAATTCTAGGCAACTCTAATTTATAGAGCTGTCTAATCTTTTCATTTATTTGTACCAAACTGTTTACAATAACAAATGCCCCTCAATAACTCTTCTGAAATTTCAGCATGCTCCCTTCACCCAAAAGGGAACACTGTAATAAACACCTGCTTGTGACATGTTGTAACACACATTCTACATTTCTACCAAGGAATGGGAATTACAGCAGAACAAAGTCATCTTTGGGCAAACTTAATAATCAACAAGTCTGAACTGATAATGGCCACTAATGTTTATGAACTCTCCCTTCTGAATAGGTTCTCTCATCACCTCCTTTAACATATTAAACACCAAGTTATAAGAAAAAAATTAATTTTGAGGCTAATTCAGCATATGAAGGGGCTTTAAAAGGTTTGTGGAAAAAGGAGATAAAAGATAATGTGGGGTTTTTTCCATGAATTTTTTGAAGACCCCCTCATATTTCCTGTTAAGACCAGAGTCTCTTAGGAACAGGGAAGACAACTTGTGTTTTAATTGCTTTAATAGACCAGGGTTTTCTTGATCGTGTTTGTTGTTAAGTGCTCTTGAGTAGGTTCCCACTCACAGCAACCCTATAATGAGTTTCCAATAATGGTAGGTAGATTTGAACCATCAACCTTGTGGGTAGCAGTCTAATGCTTCTTATTCTGAAGTGTCACACCAGGATCCCTTTTGGAACCATAGAACTACTGATATTTTGGATCCAATAATTCTTTGCTGTGGCAACACTTATGTGCCTTACAGGATGTCTAGCAATTTTCCTAGCCTTCATCCACTAGATGCCAGTAGCAACCACACCTCCACAATGTCTCTACACATTGCCAATGCACCCTGGTGGGTATAATTTCCACTGTTCAGAACCACTGTCATAGACTGACTCACTGCTGAAGAAAAGCCTTAATGACTTTTGCCTTCAAACTCATTTTTCAGATGAGAAAATTAAATCCCAGAAAGTAAAACAGGTTACAGATCTTCTGCTTCCTTGTTTCAGTCTCTTTTCAATACATTATGGTGGTACATTCTAGCAATCTTCTAGTCCTTATTTTTAAAAGCAGGATATCTGCCTGGCTTAAAATGAAACTCATCCCATGCTCAACCCTAATGGAGTATGTCTTGTCAGCCTCACCTTATGGATGACCTCTTATGTATCAAGGGCAATCAAACATTTTTGAGCATGGTGGCTCCATACGATAAGTACTGAACTGCAAACCAAAAGGTATGAGGTTCGAGCCCTTCAGCCACTGCGCAGGAGAAAAGATGAGGCCTTCTGCTCCCGTAAAGAGTTGGAAGCCTCAGAATCGACTTGACAGACTTAACAACAATCAAACTTTTTTTAGCTCTGGTCTCAATTTTCCCTCAGTGTCTTCTGTTCCAAATCATAGCGACCCTGTATAGGGTTTCCGAGGTTATAAATCTTTACAGGAGCAGAAAGCCTCATCTTTCTCCCGAGGAATGACTAATTGTTTTAAGATGCTGACCTTGCGGTTAGCAACACAACATGTCTCCCACTACACTTCTCTAGACATCAATGCTATCAAAAAATAATTCATATAAAAATAGAGGAGGGGAGAAATAAAACATCACAGATATCACTATATCCTTTCAAACTTCAAGGCCTCCTCTCTCAGGGAAATCAAAAAGGAAAGAATTAACCTGAAGTCTAAATAAACACGTTAATACCCACTGAAGAGATGCTTGTGGCAAGAATCAACTGGGCCTATTCATTAGGGAGCAGTTGGAAGATGACTGAGGGGAACCTTTTTCTATAGTTACTTCCTGGGCAAGGAATGGAAAGAGCAATGCTGGATGATGAAATCAAACACATACAGGTGCAAGATGAACAAGACAGACTGCCAATTTTAACTGATAAAGAAAAACAGACACGACTTCTGATAAGATGGCAGATAAAGCAGACGTACTACATGGACTCTATACAACAAAGATTGTTGTTGTTGTTAAGTGCCATCAAGTCAGTTCTGACTCATAGTGACCAAGTATAGGCTTTCTAAGGAGCGAATCTTGAGTTTGAACCACCAACCTTGCGGTTCAAACTGACCTTGCAGTCCTGTGCTTATCCTACAACACCATACCAGAAGTCCACAACAAAGATATGAGAGACCAAATAAAAGACACAGTTGAAAATTCTGGAAAACTGAACTTCAAAAGAAAGGTAAGAGGGTGGACTGAGCGCGTGCTGGGAGAAGCTGAGCAGGGACAATGAGAGTGATACTGACTAGTGATTGGCTGGCCAGATGTAGCTCAACCATTTTGAACATTTCGTAGTTTTGGCAACAGAAAAGTGGCCAGGGACAACAGGAAAGTTAATTCCTTCTTTTTACCCACACTCCCTTGGTGACTAATGGTACGGCCAGTTCCCACCCTCATCTACCCCCAGCATAGCCTTTGTTCTCCAAGAGTTTGATGCCAAGTGATTGGGAAGCCATGCCAATTTGAGGTGGTTTGAAATGCTGTTTTGGTGCCTGAATTCAAGTGAGCTGGGCTTAGGAACTGCAGACACCAAACCAATATTAACCACTCACCCTGCCCTCAGCTGCCCTGGCACAGAAACTAGCATCATCAAGAGTCTCCACAAACTACTTCTGGATTGAGTGTCCTGAACACAGACAACACTGAGGCTGAAAAGAACTTCATACAGGGCCAGGAACTCTGCTGTCAATCCCTCCCAAAGCGATCTCACATGATCTTCCCCAGCTAGAACGCCTAGAGTTTTCTCCTCTGCACTTCCAACAGCTACACTGGTTTTTTTGTTTGGGGGTTTAATTTTTTCTTTTTGTTGTTTCTTGTTTATTTTTTCTCCTTCTTCTTTACTTTTACTACTTTACCCTTGAATTTTATCCTTTTTGGCTCCCCACCCCACTATCGTCTCCTCTCATTTCCCCCTTTTTATCTTTCATTACTACTCTTTACTCTCTTTTCCCATTTTTCTTCTCCCTGGCTTTAACAAGGATTATTTTTATTTCTTTTATTTTCTCTACTATAGCTCCATTACCCTGTCCCTCTTTTCTCTTTTTAGTTAATAAGTACTTTTTTGCTAGTCCCTATCTGTTTTTAATGTTTTTTCTCTCCTTTATTATTTTCTCACTTCATTGCTGGTTGCTTGCTTATTTTATTTTATTTTACTTCCTGGTGTGTGTCTGGCAGGCAGTGGGGTGGAGAAGGTTTCTCCACTTCCCACCCAACAGGAGACAGCAACCTTTTCCATACAGCCCAACCACAATCGCATCATCTGCAGCTCCACCCACTGGACAAGAGCCATTATCAGCTCCTATAAGACCTAATCAATGATAGACAGCACCCAACATCAGCCAAACCCACCCTAAACTGTGGCCCACGATATGTGAATGTAAAACTATACACATACTTATTCTCTAACTACACCCAAAGGAAGCAGTTGGTGAGAGCTTAATACATCAACATACAATCATCAATTAAATGTTGTTGTTATGTGCCTTCAAGTCTGTTCCAACTCTTAACGGCTCTGTATAAGGTACCCGAGGAGCAGCTGGTGGGTTTGAAATGCCGACCTTTCGGTTCAAACCGAGCTTGTGGACCAGTGCATTGTCCTGCAGTGGCACAAATAACAAAACGGTAAAATGTGAGAGACAACAATTTTAGCTCACACTAAGAAACAATGTCCAAGATGCAGAACAAAACAAAACACGTTTCTGTGAAAGAAAAGTAATGGAATAGAAAAATAATTCAAAAGAATGATATTTAGGTACATACAAAGGACTGACAGAAAGATCAGGAAAACAAGGAAAGAACAGGAAAAAACACTAGAAGAATTCAGGAAAACACTTCAAGAACAAACAAGCAGAGTAAATGCAAATTTTGAAGTAACACAAAACCTGCAATTAGAAATCCAGATTAATACTTAGATTTCAGAAACGGACAATACATTGAAAGAGCAAAAGAGGAGATTAGAAGCAATGGAAATCTGAATTAGTTAGCTTGAAGATAAAGCTCTCAATACTACTATATAAGAACAATCAGAAAAAACAATGAAAAAATCAATAAAAAGCCTAGGAGCTTTGTGTGACGCCATGAAGAGGATTAACTTACAGTAATCTGAACTCCAGAACAGAAAGAAAGAAAAAGCACAGCGAAAACTGCCAAAGAGATGTTAGAAGAAAACGTCCCTGGCATGATGAAAGATGAGAAGATAAGCATACAGGCAGCTAAAAGAACCCCAACAGATTAGATTCCAAAAGAAAATCATCAATGTATATCATAATCAAAGTTTCCAAAACCAAAGACAAATAATCCTGAGTGTGACTCAGGAAAAAAACAATTTATCTTCTATAGTTAAGGTTCTAAGTCAACTTGACTGGGCCAGGATTTCCAGTGGTTTGGCAGTTGAAAGTTAACTATATGATGACTGGCTATGAGCAGTCAATCAAATTAAAGGATATGTCCTTGGGGGATGTAGCCTGCTCCCAATACAAAAGGACAATGAAGGAAAGATTCGTTGTCTTCCCCACTGAATCTGGACTCAGGAGGCTACTCCTCTATGATTATGAGCCATTTCATTAATATAAACTTTTCTGTCTCTACACATACATATGGAGACCTGGTGTGGTGCTGTGGGTTAATGCGCTAGACTGCAAGGGCGGTTTGAACCACAAGGTCAGTGGTTCAAGCTTACCAGTTGCCCCTCAGAAATCTTATACAGAAACCAGTATGAGTGGGAACCAACTCAACAGTACTTAACAACATTATATATATACACATATATATATACACATGTTGTTGTTAAGTGCAGTAGAGTCAATTCTGACCCATAGCGACCCTGTATAGGGTTTCCAAGGAGCAGGTGGTGACTTTGAACCACTGACCTTGCAGTTCATAGCAACCTTATGCACAGCAGAACAAAACACTGCCCGTTCCTGGGCCAACCTCACTCCTGTTGCCACACTTGAGCCCATAGATGCTGCCACCTGGTCAATCCATCTCCTTGGGGGTCTTCCTCTTCTTCTCTGACCCTCAACCTTACCAAACATGATCTCCTTCTCCAGTGACTGGTCACTCCTGACAATATTTCCGAAGTATGAGAGACGAAGTTTGGCCATCTTGGCCTCTAAGGGGCACTCTGGCTGTACTTCTTCCAAAAACAGATCTATTGGTTCTTTTGGCAGCCCATGGCACTTTCAGTATTTTCCTCCAACACCATAACTCAAAGGTATCAATTCTTCTACGGTTTTCTTTAGTCACTGTCCAGCTTTCGCATGCATATGAGGTTATTGAAAATACCACACACACCTTAGTCTTCAAGCTGACATCTTTGCTCTTCAACACTTTAAAAAGGTCTGGTGCAGATTTTCCTAATGCAATATGTTGTTTGATCTCTTGAATGCTGCTTCCATGACTGTAGATAGTTGATCCAAGAAGAATGAAGTCCTTGACAACTTCAATCTTTTCTCCATTCATAAAAATTTTATTAGTCCAGTGGTAAGGATTTTTGTTTTCTTTACATTGAGATGCAATCCATACCAAAGGTTGTGCTCTTTGATCTTCATCAGTAAATGTTTTAAGTCTTCTTTACTTTCAGCAAGCAAGGTTGTATCATCTGCACATCGCAAGTTGTTAATGAATCTTCCTCCAATCCTGACGCCACGTTTTTCTTCATAGAACCCAGTTCTCAGATTATTTGCTCAGCACACACAGGTTGAGTAAGTATGGTGAAAGAATACAACCTTGTCGCACACCTTTCTTAATTTTAAACCATTCAGCGTTCCCATGTTCTGTTCAAACAACTGCCTCTTGGTCTAGGTATAGATTACTCATAAGCACAATTAAATGTTCTGTTAATACTCATATTTCGCAATGTTGTCCATAGTTTGTCATGATCCACACAATCAAAAGCCTTTGCGTAGTCAATAAAGCACAGGTAAACGTCTTTTTGATATTCTTTGCTTTCAGCCATGACCCATCAGACATCAGCAATGATATCTCTC